>NC_079311.1:19324266-19653849 GCF_023638135.1 Falco biarmicus | reverse complement strand
CCCAGCCTGTGGTGAAGCCCACGGTGAGGCAGGCTGTGCCCCTCAGCCCAGGGAGGCCCGTGGTGGGGCAGGTACCCAGCTGCAGCCTGTGGAGGCCCACGGTGGAGCAGATACCCAGCTGCAGCCTGTGGAGGACCCCATGCTGGAGCAGTTCTCCACCTGCAGTCCATAGAGGCCCACAGCAGAGCAGGTTTTCTGGCAGCAGGTGCGACCCCGCAGGGGACCCACGCTGGAGCAGTCTGTTCTTGAAGGGCTGCACCCCATGGAGAGGAGCCACGCTGGAGCAGTTCTTGGAAAAGCTGCAGCCCATGGGGGCGAAACCCCAGTGAGGCAGGGGAACGGTGTGAGAAGGAAGCTTGCAGGGGTGATTGTGTCTCATGGAGCCAGCTGGTGGATTACTTAGGAACGAACATGACTATTGATTGTGTCATTGCAGGCACGGTCTAATATGAGACCGTGTCATTTAAAATGTGATTGTATTGGAGTTTCATAGGGCCATTGCTCTGGATCTTGGCAGTAGATTTATTTCAGATTTTCCCAGTCATACCCACACAACTCAAGTGATGACAAACTTTATCTGAACTATGGGCAGGGATCTTATGCAGCTGTTCCTTCTTACTTGCTCACTCTCCTGGCTGAGAGCACCATAAGCCTGAGCCTCTGGGAGCTGCAAACTCCCTGCTTCTTTGCATTGTCTGTCTTAAATTTAGGAGGTGCTTGGGGAACACCAGAGGATGGTGTAAGGAGTGCCCGGAATTCAGAGCAACTGACTAGCTTATTTGGTTGGGGAAATCATCTGGCTACTTCCTCTGCACAGATGAACTTTAATTCCTTATTAACCTTTCTTGTAAGGTTTGTAAAGTTCAGATTATTTCTGGAGCTAGTAGAAAGAAAAATTGTTCGTGTTGCTGGAGATTATATCCTTGGCTGCCAAATGGTTTACTGTCTGCACTAAAGGAAGGTGATAGGTAACCAAGTGATAGCTATTTGGAGACTTCTAAACTAGAAGAAATTTGCGTTTCTGACCTCATATAGTCTGTAACATTCACTCCTTTAGAAGTATTAGGAATCAAGATGTATCGCCTGTGATTTTATTACATGGAGTTCAGTTTCACCGGAGAAATTGGGTTGAATACTATAATTGCAATTTACAGTTTGGGCACTAGAGGGACCATTGTGCTACAGTAAAACTGACAAATTTATCTACATATATCTACATACCACAAGTAATGAAATTCTTATACAACGAACCTTAAAAAGGCTCACTCACAGATGGAGTCAAAGGGACACTGCTTTTAACACACAGTGGTCTTACTTCTCCAATAGTTGCACTGGTGTGGTGGCATTCCTCCGGCTGTATAGGCACGTTATTCATATATATAGGAAACTACAAGAAATTGTTCTGGAGGCAGGTACAGGACAAATAAATGGTCTACAAGAAATCGTAAGTTTTAAGTGTGGGAAGTGTTGTTGAATGTGCACAGAAACAACCCCTTGCACTGGATGTGTGTTATTCTGGCACTGTATTAATCAGCACAAAATAGCCTCATAACTAGTTACGCTTCCAAAGTTTACCTATTTCATTTGAATGCAGCCGAACTCAAGAGCTATTTCCCAACAGTAGGAGGCCCGGTGCAGTTCGCTGTGTATTGCAGAGAGACTGCAATACACAGACAAATACAGACAAAAAACATGTGTCTGTACTGCGCTGCACAGTAAGAGGAAGCTGTTTCCCGGGAAAGCGGAGCTGTGAGTCAGTTCGCGACTGCTCTTCCTGAGGAAGTAACAGATTGAGCTCATAACCGTCGGTGAGCTTTAGTTCAGCCTCGACACTGAATATTTTGTTTATTGTTGCTACCCTGTGGGATTGGGCTCGCACCTGGGAAAAGGAAGGGAAGTCTACCGGACAAGAGCAGTGCTGGCTGCTAGGAGAGCCACCCGGCTTGGCCCCGCCACAGGGCCGTGACACACCGTGTACCTTTAAAGGTACAGTGCACAGAAGAGAGCCTTGCACTGATGCAGCGTGTAGCCAGCGTGCTATCTGCTGAGTGTTGGGTACTCTTACTCGCACGTGTTTATTAGAAGTGTTAGGGGCATGTTTCTGTACTGTCCAGCAAGTTTAGGATGTAATTTGTTAGGGTAGGGGGATGCCCGCAAACAAACAGCACAAATTCTCAGTCAACTGTGCGTACACTCCTGGAAACATCTAGTTCAGACAAAAAACAGGATCTAATGTGGTCATTCTTACACCACCAAATTTATTTGCTTAATCCCTTATGTAATTGTATCTATCTAAAGCAGTATAGCTCTGTGTACATGGCTATAAATTAGTCCTAGGAGAACTTGGTTCATTTTTGGTGCTGGTTATGGCCTCTTCAGTGATCTTGAACAGGCCATTTCAGCTTTAGACTTTCAAGTTCTGTAGTATTGCCTGTCCTTTTTTTTTTTTTCTTTTTGTTTTTTTTTTAAGAGGATGGGCTCTTCAGGGAAAAGGCTCTGCTCTTGAATTTGTCTGGAAGCTAGTAGTCATGTGCCCCAAGTAAGATCAGACCCTGAGCAGGCCCTGAGGTATTTCTATGGCACGATTTATTCATTAGGTAGCTAACAAACAGGCCTTCTCAACAAGTCAGAATCTTTCATAGCTTCCTCATTTTTGTGCATAGACTGGGATTAGAATCAGCAAAGAGCCCACACTTCAAAACAATACATAAAATTGAAGTTTCATCAACAGACTTTTTTTTTTGAAAACACAACGGGAAGAGCACTGGAGTGAAAGTACATCATGTTTATATTTTATTTTTTTAAAGTTAAACCTGTCTGGTTTTAAACAGATCCAAAACAGAACCACTCAGAATGGAAAGGGGTTTGATGGGTTACTTTAACAGTCAGAACTGATTGGTCCCAAAGTCATACAGCTATCAGAAAATATTTGCATCAGTCTGAAACAAAGTATGAGGGCAAAACACCACTACTGTTAACCAAGCGGGGTGAGGTTGGGTGGAAACTTGAATGGAGTAGGTGTCAAGCCACACATTGATAGCAGGTGTCCAACTTTTGAATGAGTGAGCTATAATGGGAGATTAATAGCAGAATATCCAGATTACAAACTCAGCCAGACAGGGCTTAAAGTGGTTGAAACTGGTAGCAAAATAAGTGAGTCAAAAAGGAAGATCAAGTCACTTTATTTGGTCTTTTAGTGAGCAGTGTGACCTAACATACAATTGTCATTAACTCACTTATACAGCAGGCTTTTTACACCAGCAAATATTTGCCAAAAACCCCAAGCAGAATCCTGTAATACTGAGTATGATTATGGTTTTTTCTGTTACGCTTCAATGCCTAGAGCAGGTAAATTCTTCGATAAACAGGGAATTTTCATGTTGTGCAGTAAAATAAATTTGGTTTATGTTCTAAAGTAATTCTTTTTTGACTAACAGGTTAGGTAATCGGGGGTATTTTTGGCTTTGCCTCATTTATAAACTTGGGTTTGCATATTTTGTGGATACTGTAGAAGTCTTAATCTGACTGAAGAAATGTTTTCTACTGTCTGCTGCTATAGATGGTGAGCACCTTGGAACCTTTTTTTCAGGGTGAATGAAAGAATTGACTGCCTTGCTTTTACTCTATTTTTCAGTATTGCTAAAAGATCTGTTTGGACCATAAGGCTCATTTTTCAAGGCTCATTTTATTTGTTTTGTGAATGGTTTTGCTCACAGAGATTTTTAGAGGCATTTTTCCTGGGAACAAAGATTTATCTACAAATGTGAGGAAAGGGGGCAAACAGATGTTTATTGCCATGACCGACGACTAGATATTGAATCCATTTTAGAAACTGTACCACCCATCCCTGAACACTACAAAAGTATGGCCTACAACAGATGGTACTTCCCCACAGCCTTAGTGCTGTAGAAGTGCCCTGGATTTTGAAGACATCAAGTTTTCTCCTGTGACCAGAGAGGCCTCACGTGCAGCCAGGTCATTGTCCCCATTTCCTTTCTCTCTGCAGCCATCCTCTGGCTGCCAGTGCAGAGAGGTCATTGAAAGGTCGCAGCCCTGAGCTGGCCACAAATGTTCATCTCATACAAACCAACCGTATATCCCAGCTCACCCGACTAATTACTCTCCCAGTGAAAGTGGTTAGAGAAAACTCCTTTGATTAGGTGTAGTATTTTATGTGATAGACCCCCTCACTGGTGATAGAACCACCCCCCACGCCCCCGAGGAACTCATCATAGCTAGCATATAGTGTTTTTATTGGTTCTTCTCACCTGTAGAACAGCAAATAGTATTTCCATTCCAACTTGCATTCTTCCGTGTTCTTTTATTTTCCTCTGAGCCTACAGCAGTTATTACGTGGGGGGGTTTCTTGCCACTGAGTCCACTGTATGTCACTCCTAGAACCGGCAAAGCAGCTTGCCTGATGCGATGTTTAAGAACAGCCTACTCTGTAGTTAAGAGCAGGTATATTCTTATGAACCAACTGCAAATGTAAATGCAAACATTTTTGTAGCTCTCGTCAACAACCCACATCACAGGAGGTCTCATCCCCGTTTTGGCAAGAAACGTTAATTTTGGCATTTGTTGCACATACCACTCAATTAAGTGGAAAATCCATGCTGGGGGCACAAGCAGAGCACTATGGAAACTCTCCATTTTATTCCATCAGAGACCTAGGGTTTAAGGGACTCTGAAGCCCTGGGTCAGTCAGGGCTTGGTGGACTGCTGAGCTGGTATGTAGGAACACATTAGTAGAACAAACTCACTAAGCAGAAAGTAGTTGCTTGTGCACATATACAGCTTTGAAAATACATCTTGTGCAGGTTAGAGAGGTGCCAGCAAAAGGTTATGGTGTTGCTCCTGTAACACAACCACTCCATTTTATCCTAAATGTTTCTTCATGAAAAATCCATTAACTTGGTCTCCTTGAAGGCAAAAAAAGGAGAATTAAAACCACATGGACTACATTAAGAGGTAAAAAGACTAGCATATAACTATATGTCGCATTCTGCAGAAATCAGATGGATACTGGCACCACTACCAAGTTACGGGTAAATAGACTCTGCAGATGAGCTGAAGCTTTGATGAATAGATGGAAGACTTGAAATGCCTCCTGAGAAAACTGATTCAGTGCAGTTGCTTCCTGAGTTAACAGCCATATTGAGCTTTAGAACAGCCAAAAATTCCAAGAGGTTCTGCTCATAGAATAAATCAGGCAGCTTCTTTAATAAACAGAAAACATACACACAAGCCACTTTTAAACTGTGCCTCCTAAAACAGCCCCTTCGCTCAAGCTGCCACCAAGGGCGTTATAGAGGTCTTAATCCCAATGTTACAGAAGCTTTCTGTGCGCACAACAGCACACATATTCATTCGCCCCAGATAAATAGCAGACTTCCAGTTGTCTCTCAGGAATACCCACTCTGCCATCTTAAAATGCAAATGAAAGCCAAACACCACAGGTTCAGCTTGACTATATTCTGTGGTGAGAATTCCTCCCCAACCTGCAGTAACGAGCAGTTTTAGTCAAGAATACGTGAAGTATGCAATAGCCCACTGAGAATCAAGACGGGTAGATGGAGAACAGCTGGTCAAGAAAGTAGCAACATCAATGCCTTTTCCTGTAGGAGCCCCACCCCTTCAGCACTTGCTTTGCTTATCAGGAATGAGGTGGGAGGTCTGAATTCCTCAGCCAAGGTTCTCGCAGCTCCAAAGAGTAGCAAAAAACTAGTTTTCATTGATACTGTTTTGTAAAGGGCGTCCTTCCCTGTTTCATATTTTGCAGCATGAGTTCTCAACTCTAGCTTTGGGGTTGCAGTGGCATAGGATACTGGAACTGTAAGTTTAAACATACTGTCTTAGGCAAAGTCAAATGCCTGTGCTTACAGCAGGCAGTAGACCTTATCACGGTGAAGATGGCAAAGCAAACTTAATGAGATCTTTGTCTGATCACAGCCCTTTGTCCCAGAAAACTGCTGAGCTTTCCTTACCACTTTTCCGTAATGGTTTCTTACATGATGGCACAGCAAATGTACCTTTGGGAGTGTCCATACCATTGAAATCAAGTTAGGCAGCCTGTAACTGAGATGATAGCTTTTCAGTTAGGCAAAGACACTCAGTTTAGTTCCAAGGATGAGATCACTTTTCTGTTGCTGAATTATCAAGATCCTTGAGATACAGAACCAGCTTTCTTGAAACCAACAGCTGATCTCATGTCATGTCCCTGGACCAAAGCACTTACTCCCCCCGGCTCAAAGTCTTTTATTTCTGCAATCTCTTAGCAGGCCTAGCAGATGATAACGCTGCAGGTCTTGACTTTCCACAAAATAAAACTGAGCCACAAACAAAGCAAAAACACACAGTATCTCAAATCCAGTCAGTGAAATAAACTGAAAGCATCATCTAAGTGCTTCTGGAATGGGGAGAGGCTGTCCCGGGAACCCTTTCATGTCACAGGAACCCTTAATTAACAGCAGTCTATAAACAGCAAGGGGACTTTCTTCTCAGGACCCAAGCCAAGCCTGGCTACTGAAATAGATTTCTCTAATGAAAGGAAACTAAATTCTGCTCACAAATGGCAAGTAATTTTTCAACACTGTTCCATAATGAGTAGAACTGGTTCATTGCCATTCCCATGCAAGAAAAGAAGGGTTGGTGGTATACGGGCCCTGATGTTTTATTCCATCTACACCATCATACTCTTTGTATTAAAAAACCTTACATGATTTACATGTAACAATGTTTTTGTGGCTTGGCCAGAACAATCAACAGTAAATGAATTCTGAAAAACTTCATTCAAAATGCCCCACAGATGTGTTGCAAATGAAAAGCTTTAGGTTGCCATGTTTAAAGACCAGTGGGGTTGATACTCTGAAAAGGTGCCAGCAGTAACTGTACAACAACTGGGTGAAAAACGAACAATTTTCTCAAAACCTTCAGAATTACATTGACCAAGTTGTTTCTTTATAGCACACTGAACATCTACTGACTGATGAAAAAAAGAAGGTACCTAGGAAAATCAGATAGAGTACACAAGGCTGACTTCTGTTGTGTTTCAGCTTGTATTTATGTGCATAATAGAAGCATACTTAAAACCTAAGTATTTAATACAAACTGAAATAGGAATTAATTTGTCATGAAGCCAGTGGAAAGTATGATTTTAAAATCCAGTGTTAATGATTTTTAGAGTAGACAGTGGAAGAAGGTCTTACATGTGATGGCAAAAGTAATTTATATCTAAATCACAGTAACGGTAGGAAACTCCACCTTTGTCTTCCACCTACCATACCAGGACTTTCCCACAGGGGAGAACAACAAATAGCAAACAGGTTTCGGTTGCTTGGGAAAGCTGGGCAAGTCATTTACCTCCCTAATTCCATTATTCTTAATCATTATAGGCTGCTGCTTTGCTTGATACCGGGTAATTATGTGACATTGCAAAGCTATGAACTACCTCTTTTCAATTTTCTCCCTGATAGAAAGAAATGATGTAAAGAACCTTCCTCCAGAAACTGTGACAGCAAGCAGAAATTTACAGATTGTTTGGATCTATGTCAGTTTCATTCATTTCCAAGCTTGCAAGGAAAAGCGGGTATTGATTGGCAAATGTCCTGCCTGTAAATACCAGCTTTAAAACTGGGAACAAGAACATTAAAGAGTAAAACTGAATACTAAGAGAAGGTAAGTCCCTTCAGCAGTTTGTGGTTTAAACATTAAAAAACCTTCATTTGCAATACAGAACAAGTGCTACCGTAACAGAGGGATCTTTTAGACATAGCCTGTAAGGCAATGCTACTCCTTTATTTTCATAGAGGGAAAACAAATCATGTGTAAACCTAAAATATTTAATACTATAAATATAAGTGACAAAGTTGCAATATAATTTCAAGAGCAGTATACAAACTTCAGTCTGAATAATTTAGTATGCATTCATTTTTTAGAACTTCGTTCTCTGTAACAGTGAATGCAAGGGTGGTGGGTTTTTTTTAAAAATTGGAAATAACAACTACATTACTTAGTCTAAACTTTCTGAGTAATAGCCACAGCATGGTTTTGGGTAGCAATTATTTTTTTCCCTAGATAGATAGGAAACTTTCCACTTGCAAAAGAAGTTCCATTTATGTGCAAAACATAAAAACAAGACATTACAGAACCTTTCTGGACAACGATAATCTCCTTTGACAGTTGTTTTATCCAGAGCACAGATGTTTGCCACTTAACCATGAATGTTGGCTGACCTGCCCATATCTTAATGAAAAACAGTTGTAAAAAAGCTTCTCTGCAAATGGTTATGCAAACAGGAATCTTCATGATCATGCTGAAGTATACCCTCTGTAAAACATTAAAATGCACAACCTTTTTTTTTAAAGGCTCAGATATGCAGGTGCTGAAATCACAGCTAAGTGCTTACTGTACTAAGGAGTATATAAATTATATCCAAAACAGCATTAACAACTGAATCAAGATGTAGATTATTCTTTCAGATTTCAAGTTACATTGGGGAAAAAAACCCAGTGGAACTGGTATTAAGCTGGTTTTGGTTTTTTTTTTTCATTAAGTGGGTAACATATTCTATCTACTGGTCTCCTTAGATGCACACGCACTGCAATATAATCTTGGGGTGAAATGGTAGGGAAGGAATAGACCTGTCTGAAGAGTAGTTCTGCTTGGAAGGGCAGGAAAACCGTGTAAGGCCAAAGGAAAGCTATGGTAGCAAGTCACCAGATGGTGAACACTCATCACAGAGATTATTATCTAAACCCATACAACGTGCAGTTTATCTGTCCTCCTTACAACGCTTGTCATCTTTGACAATGATGTACTTGGGAGTAGTGTGGATTCCTCTGCTAGATCATGACACATTCTGGTCCCTTGATAAGTTCATGCAGAATTCTCGTTTACATTTGAATAGTCACATTATAGCTGTTACAGCTACAACAAGGGGCTGGAAAGCAACTGAAGCCAACTGCCATCAAAATCAGCTCACTGCTTCCATGAAATAATGCTATCTTTTTAGGGAGAGATGTGAGAAAGCGATTAGCTATCTCCTCACTCCTTTATTTTACAGGAATTTCCTTTATGGGTGGCGGTGAATCTTTTTTTACATGAGATCTGATTTGGTATTTTCCTAAAGAATAAAAAACAAAAAAAACCCTAAAAAAACAAAACCACAACACACTAGTTGCTAAAAGCTTCCAGAATCCTGATAATCTCTGTACCTTCTAAATGGAAATAAATCTCAAGGGAATTCAAGAGTAAGGCTTGTAACTTACCCAGTTGTATATTTTTGTTTGTCTGTGCATACACACAAATACACACTAACTTAAGGGGTGGGCAAAAGTTCTAGTGAATCCCTTTTGAGGTGGTACACACAAAATGGCCATGACAACCTCCCTGTATCTTTTCTTTGTATGGCTGAGAGCACAGTTATGTCTTGCAAAAGGTATCCCGGGTCTGCCTTACCACTTTTTCAATGCATCTACAAGTTTGTAACATTAGTTTTAACTTCCACAGCTTCACCAACATACATTTTGTTGGCATTAGGCCCTACATATTAGCTAAACATTGAAAGGATGTTACAAATACAAACCACCTAGGGTACTAAGATTTAAAAGCCTATTGTAAAATGAATCCATGATGATTGGATTTTAATATATTAGTAACTTTTACCCTGTTAAAACAGTGTTGCATCAGTTTTACAACACAGCATAATGGCATTATGCTACCCATAATTAAACAGTACTACTGTAACCTTTTCTAAACTCATGTTAACTTTCTGCTACAGGGTCAATGTTTTAATACAACAAGTGTATTACAAGGAAAAATGCTATCAATTTATTTCTGAATTTTGATAATTAAAGCCACTACTTATGTGTATTGCAGGGGGAAAAAAACCTGCAAAAGTACACAGCTTGAGTGCTATGTTGTGTTATTTATAAAGGTCTTTGGAAATCCAGTACAATTTTTTTCTTTCATGATTACAGAAGTCACTTCTTTGTAACTGAAAATGAATGCCAGACAAGAACTATACCTACAGCATCTCAGAAGAATACAACTAAATTGCGAGCTAAATATAATGATAGCTAAATATAATACTAGTTGTCAAATTTTTATGCTTATAGTCAGATCTCCATGCACAATTTTTACTTTTTCTAGAAAGTAAATGGCCAGATAATGCAGCTGAGTAAGAAGTTACTGTGTTACTGAAAATATACATAGTTTTGAATACAATATGGCTCATACACATGTAAGTAGGTGTTCGCCAACTATGTACAAAGACCATTTAAGCAATTTTTGTCTCAGAGAAAATTCCGATTTGAGCAGTCAAAATATTCTGGGTCATGGCTGAAGAAGATGTGTCATGGTTTACACCATTTTATTATTTACACGTATTATTATGTCTGATTCTAAACAAGGTGCTATCCTGTCCTACTTTCAGTCGCTGCTACCACTCACTATAAACTATGCTATTTTGGAGAATCAAAACACCATTTAGAAACAGGACTTGTGAAGAAAATGGTTCCAATTTCTAGAAGTCAAGTTCCTTCTTATTCTCACCTCAGAGAAGACTTTGGAAAGAAAACAAACAGCTTTCTCCTTCTAGGTGGGAAATAAAAGAAATAGGTGGAGCAAATACATCAGAAACTTTACAATATGTGGGATTTTCCTCATGACGTTGCATTCCTATACATGACTTCTGATGGACAAAAGTACAACATATTTACTGTTTTAAGTAAAACATAGGGAAGGGATCTTAAAATGGTATTCCTTCAGATGTCAAGCTAATAATCTGTTTCTTGGCAAGTTCCAGTGTACTATCCTTACATTCCCAGTTGTTCCAGCCTAGTAGTACATTAACCTTGTCTCTCTGCTGGACACTAGTGGCTTGTATAAAATGAGTTGACATTTTGAACACACATTTCTCTGGCACCTTTCTGGCACCTTCCTGGGAATATTCAGAGCCTAGTGACCAAACATACATGAATAAAAGTGAATTTTCTCTCTCAAAAAATCACAAGTAATGCTTAAGCCATATGTCAGAGGCTGCAATGCTTTCATTGCCTGCACAGGCCCAGTTTGCTTTTCATAATTTAAAATGCAACAAGGGGAAAAAAAAAGGCATGAAAAGTTCAGAGTGCAAATATTCTTTGGTTTACTTATTAAAACAAAAGGACACAGCAAACAGCAAGAACACTGGCAATTAAATAAACAGCAAATTCTTTATATGCTTCCTAACAAAAAGCCTTCTGGTATTTGAAATGTATCAACTTCATGCTTTTAAGTACATTACAGTGTCTAGAAAGTCACATTTTTTTTTTTTATCCCCCAAAGGTAAGACAGGGAGAAGATGAGGGAGAAAAAGAAGGATGAAATGTAGGAGAGGAGAAAAGAAGAAAAAAAGATTATTCAAGATTCCATTTTTCCATTAGTTAAATAGTATCTAACACAACAATAAAACTAATTTCTGTTTCTAGTTTCATTGTACACAAAGCAAATAAGCTTGGAATTTATTTTCAGATGATCAAGCTTTCTGAATTCACATCATCATACACATCAGCCTAGTATATAAAATATACTGACTCACACCTTTCCAAAAAAGAATTGTGACCCTTCCAACCCAAAAGACTGATTCTATTCTACTAGCAGTATTCTTAGTATCTTAAGGAATTGCACAGATAAGTCACTATGGTTTACTTTATCATAGGCAGAGTTAAAATTATGTACCACAGGTGGTTTCTAGGGAACACTCTTCCCCAGTTAGGCTATTTTACTGTAGCTTATTCCTCAAATATCCCCATAATATCAAAGAAGCAAGCATCTGTGCGGGCCTATAAGGATCTCTGGCAGATTCTCCCTTGCAGACAGGAGACACCACCGAGCCAGAGATGAACAAGGCTGTGAAGACTCCACATGACAGCATCACTGATAATATTTAGAACTGACTGCTTCGTAAGAGCAACACTAGGAAGCTATGATCTGTGCAGAGAGCATAAAAGACTACAAATCAATCAAATATACATACTTCACATATAAAGAAATTATAGAGTGTACCATCACCATGATAGTCTCTTACTAACATTAGTGGACTCTGTTAGTTTAGAAATAATGCTGTACATCTATGAAAGATGTGGATTGTCTGACAGCATATTGTTCTGTGTATCTATCTTGCAGACTGTTACTCTATTTGGACTATTCTGTTTTATTCTTTATTCAGCTGTTTCTATAGGAAAAGCACAGTAAAAAAAGTCATGTGCAGCCTTTCTTCCAGATGGACTGTGCATATAGGTCATAATAAGGAATCAATTTAATAAAAGATATTTTGGAAATATTTCTCATAATGTAAAAAACCTTTTTTGCATGCTCCCTTATTCCTTCATAAATCAACAGTGTGCCATCTACAAATAATGCACAGGCATACTTATATGTTCCCCTCATCTAGCATTTTGTTGACACCATCACAAAGTTTCTGCAAATGGAGTTTATAAGGTCCAAAAGGATTGTACAAGGCAGCCAAAAATTCACAATCAGAGAAGTGATCAAACACGTTGTTGATGCGTCCATGTGACTTCGCAGTTAGGTGACGCTGAATGATTTCATGAAGTAGCTCTCTACAATCGTTCAACAGTTTGGACAAAAAATTCCTGTCGAAGGTATAATCCACCTGATGGAAACTGACCACAGTCTTAGCCAGCTGATGAACTTTCTTCTTGAATTTCTCCATCAACGCTATTTCATCATGATTAAATTGGTTGTTCCTGTAGAGAATTGCCAACTTCAGGACTATTTTAATGAGGTTTTTGATGATCTTCTCCGCTTCCTTTTTATTTTGTGTATATTCCTTTGTCACTCTGTAGAGCTCATCTAAAACATCACTGCTTGTATCATCGATCAAAGTAGTTGCTATTGATTTGGACACCATTTTTCCAAGGATCTTCTTCTGGGCCTGAATGGCCAGACTTTTGGAGTTGAAGACATCTGTGGCCACTGCGGAGGGGAAAGGTATGCAGTCAATACTTCATATTAGACATATTATGGACAGTAAATTCAGGAATATTTGCATGTCTATCTGTTTGTATTAGTCCTACTAAGTGCACAAAAGTAATGCAAAACTTATGTACATAGTTGCAGAAACCCCCATCTTTCCAATCCCCAAAATTCTGTTGTCTTTAGGTTTACATTCTTTTAGAGCGTTTTACTTCTGAGAAAACACATAATGAGATAGAACATGTTAAAAAATATTTTTTGTGTATTTATATCCTATGTATGGATTCATGTGATTTCAAATTGAGGGAATAAACCTGCCATATTTGATCAAATGAGTTTTAAGTCTGATCTGATTCTCATATTCATAACAAAATCTGAAGCCATGACTATCCCAATGTCATGTCAATTACCACTGCTACTCCATTAGAGACAGTAATTCAGTGAATCAACTATTGTAAGATTTTTTCCTTATTAGCATTTTACATGATTTAATTCAGATCCTACATATCTATTATATTTTTATCTATCTATTTCTACATATGTACAGATATATGTTAAAAATATAATACAAACACAAAAATCCTTTGTCAGCAAACAATACCGAGATTCTCTGGATGCAATGTAAAGAAGCTACGTTTCAGAAAGAAAGCACGTATAAAGTAACACTATGTCCTATACTCAATGCAGAAATAGCCAAAAATGAACAGTCTAGGTACTGCCCTAACACTTGCTAGCATAACCTTATACAGAAATCCTCCTTTAGACCTTTTATTAGACCAATAAAGTAGATCCTAGAAAAGATTTCCACCTCCCAGACTATGCTTGCTTGCACCAATATACCCAATGACCAGTTTGTAATTTCTTTAAATACTTAAAAGACCCAGAACGTTCTTTCAGAAGCTTGTTTTGTGAAATGTTACCACTCATGTTCTGTTGCCAGTGTCAACTATTTACAGCACATTCCTTTTGCAGCTCCTTCTCCACTAGGGCACATGTGAATTCATATTTGGGGTTGAATGGTGTGGGAGATGGCTGCCTTTATACTGCAGCTTTCCTGGAGCCTCCAGCTTCATCTGCTTACATCTACTTCACATATGGAGGGTTTGCTTTGAAAACATAGCGCCTGGAAACATCATTTTTTTTTCTTTTAATAAAAACATAAAACTATGCAGATGCCAAACAGTTAGCCCCTGAATTTGGAAAAGGTTTTCTCCTAACTGTTTGTATTTGGGCAGCTGGGCGTGTTGAGACACAGGGTGCCTCTAGGGTTCCAGCAAATAGAAGGAACTTGTCTTTCAGGACATGTAAAACAAATCTGTATTTTTTTCTTTAAAAATAGCTTTGACAAACTTAACAACAAGCTCCTTTTTTGTTACCTCAGAAACTTTCAAGCGGATTTATTTCTAAAGACTTTCAGTGCATACATGCATTTTGTTTTGAAGCATGAAGTGTTTGAGTACATTTTTTAAAATCTTTACTACATGAGGACACTCAAAAACCAAAGAACCCATTGTTAACTATCTTGGGCAAAGCACTCAAGATCACAAGACTGGCATGTTTCTCAACCACAAAGATACAGGAAGCCGTTGAAGATGCTAAGTAGTCAATCAGAACTGAAAATACTTGATTCACTTTTTGTGTTTTTAAACATAAACCTGCAACTGTTACCATTCAAATAAAACAAAGTATTTCAAAGGGTGGTCAAATACTAGAACTCAACTGCCAATGCTTTACAAAAATCTATAGATGAACAAAAGCTTTTTCCCTCCAAAACAGGCATATTGATAGTTCTTTCATAACTTTTATTTCTCAAAGCCTTCCAATTTACTAATTGCTCATGATATCTTCTTTCTGACAGTCCACAAAGTTATACAGATGTTCATACTAATAGCAGTAGTTGTTTCAAAGTACCTTCCATAAATCTGCAAAGACCCCCCCCCTACAATATATACGTATTTTAAAATGTTCTGCACATGTTCTTATAAAGTGCTAACTGTATCACACAGAAGCTCCACTGTAATTGAACAGAAATCTGCAACCTGCCTCCTGAGTCATGCAAGCTACGGTTCTAACAATTTACAAGTAACAGCCTGCAAAGTATCAAATTCAAGAAACTGAAAACATGATGACAGTTTTCTAAAAGTTTTACAGTTTTTCAACAAAACCTCCTTACATTATGTAATTTAACATTTGACAAAGCAGAGCTCCACATCTAATTACCATCGCTAAGCAAAACAGGAACTGTTCACTTACAAGAGGTGTTAAAACTCAACGGTATGTCTCTAAAAACTGTCCCAATATTTGGGACTACACAGCATGGGCTATTTTCTATCTACACCAGAGGTCACCCTCATTTTCCCTATATTGCTACATGAGTTCTAATTCAGTCGCTAAATACGTACATTTCATACTTGAGCATTTCAGTCAATCCAAAAAGGAATGTGTATTTTATGATCAGAATTTTTCCTCATTATCAACAGCAGAAAAACCTAAAATGTATTTCAGTCAATTGCTTAAATAAAACTGAGTTTAATCAGTAAGATTATGGAGCTCCTTCAGACTGAACATACATACTTCTTTAAAAATGAATAAAATTATTACTTACTTGTTCATCAAAAGGAATTGCAATTGTTAACGCTCACAGGAGAAAGAGAGGCAAAACAGCTGAGGTCTATTTATTCTGCTAAATTATTATTCAGGTGTGAGGCTTATTTATTCTGCTAAATCCAGCACACACTTTATGATGTGCTTTGAAATGCTGTCAGAAGCTATCACAGAGTGAACGTGGGGTTCTGCCCCTCACCATAACAGAAGCTCTTCTCAGCTACCTTTCTCTCCCGCCTGCAGTGCTTCATGCTGCTTTGGTACCTCAGAATGCAAAAATACATCGTAGTGGTTTCACTTCCTTGAAAAGAGAGCTGAAAGGAAATTGCGCTGCTGAGCAAGCTAGTGCAACACCAATAGCTGTTACTGCTAACTGACAGCCGGGACAATTAGCAGAAATGGCGGAGAAGGAGGTCCTGTGGCTCGGAAGAGCAAGGGATGTGTCAAGAAGAGGTTAAAACATTAACCTGGTATCTGCAAATGCAGACACTTGCATGTATCAAAGATGCCTGATTCATGGATCACAGGGTGCTGGGGAGGGGTGGCCACTGGCTGCACCTGTCACCAGCCCCCTGTTCCCAACGTGAGCACAGCCCAGAACCCCCTTTCAAACCTTTCAAACTACAATTTCAGATCGGAGCACCTAAAAAATAAGGCTGTAAATCCACATGCAGAGAACTACTTAAACCAGCCTCATTTGCTTAGGGTTGACTGTACGCAGTCAGTTTTTAAGAGTGACCACAGTAGCTGGCCAGCATGTACAAACCTCTGACCACACCTATTGTGCTGACAGGTCCTATCGTTGCACGTTAAACTCAAATCGTGCCACTTCTCTGGTGGCCTGCAGTAGACCCAGAATGAAAGCAGGTAATCCCACTAATTTTCATTATCTCACAGATAGTTTTTCCTCATGACCGCTCTTTACATTTCCTATTTCTTTCTTGTGCAGTTTTACACTTCACTTTTAAAAAGTGTTTCATCAAAAAATACCCCTTTGAAATCAATGGGATGTCATTTTTTGTCCAATGTAAACAAATAAACATGACTATCTTCAGTAGAGCTGCCCTCCACAGGGGAGTGCAGTCCAAGGCGAAAGGCTCTCAGAGGAAACTTTGCCTCCTTTACTTCAAAATATACAGGATCTTAGCGATAATGGGCACATCTGCAAAGTCTTCTGATTTATGGTACAGAGGAGTGAACAAGTTGCTAGAGACTGCCTCCTGTGAAAGCTGGGAGGTCATTAATTCTGAAACTTTTAATTTTTGCAACCAACAGCAGGGTGCTTAACATCAGTATCTTGCATGTTGAAGTCAATAAATATTGGGCATGTAGCATTCCGGATGTGTTTTCCTCAAAATATTTTACCTGACGTGTTTTTTAAGTTTCCTTAAAACTGTGGTGGAAATATAAACTTCTGGTGAAAATTGAGAATTGTGGGTTAATAAACTCTCAGCAGACTGGTACAGAAGTACAAGAACGCTACTACTTAAGGCTGTGATGCTGACTTTTCCCTGACATGGAAGCTAGTACACCTCCCATTGTATTCAGGCAAATGCCTATTACCAAACCACCTGTATCTTGGTTCTGTTTGATCTAAAAAAGTATTTGGAAAAGAAAAAAAGTTGATTCAGATGATTTCACTGCCTTAAATCAAGGCAGAGTGTTTCTTCCACGAGATAACAGTTGATGGTAGATTCAACATCACTTGCCGTTGAGTGTATTCAAACTCATGTACGTTGACAATGAATATTTGAGTCACTGACTGTTTTTAAGCTTGTTGTAATACAGAAAGACCAGGAAAAAACCACCCAGTAAAAACTTCCATTCCACAGGCAAGTCAAGAATTGAGCCTTCTGACATGAGTTGCATTTCTAGTGTACGTACCTGGTATGTTGATACAACAGTCCCTGTGGAACAGAAAATGTACTGTGAAGCAATTAATAATCACTGCTGCATGTGACCCAGTTCTCATTTTAGTGATTGGCACACCATGTACTGCACCAGTACGTGGGAGCGCAAGGTCCAAAAATGACAGGATTTTTTGGGCAAGGCACAAAGGACACTTGCATGGGATTATGAGGTAAGAGCAGCAACAGCACTTCAGGCAACATTTAAAAGACTGTATCGTGTAGCTTTTGAGAAATGTGGCAACGCATTTCCTGCCAGGCATCCTGTGTGGACAAGTGTGTTTGCCTCTCTACAGGCCGTGGGTGAGAACAACAGCTGAAAGCCCGCGCATGCCATATGAATTCCATGTTCAGTCAGACTCCTGGAGTGAGAAAGCATCATTTCCCTGAGGGAGGCAACTTGAAATCAAGCTTACTTGACAGCGCTATTCTCTCTGAGTGTATGTGACCATGAGTCATACACCTCCAAAGTCATTAGATCAACTAGATATCAAGGGATTAAAAAAAAAAAAAAATAATCACTGAATTTTTACTGTTTCTTGTGCCTTCTGCTTTCTGGGTCTCTACAGAGCTACCCCTGTTTTCAGGAATGATAAAGACCAGAAACCTCAAAAAAAGTAAGTAAGCTGAGGTGTATAAATATATGACTTCATGTATAAACACATGACTTCAGTAAGGTAAAGCTCCAATGGTGGTAAACTGCAAGAGCTAGCATCAGTGAATGAACAAGTCCTGAAGCACAGAACAGGCAGTTAAAATAGAGTCATATGCCTATTACCAGAGCTGTAACAATTTTCATAATGTGCTTATTATGTGACAATAAGATTTAAAAAAAACGAGCGATAGGACATAGACTATGAATTCTTCAGATATGAATAAGGTAAGCTGATTTTTCTAGCTGCCACCATGATTTGTAGCTGCTTCTTAATAACCACCTGAGTGAGTCACAGTTTCAAAGAACATTTTTTGGTGGTGTGTTTTGTTGGTTTTTTTTAAACAGAAGAGTCAGTGTTGTGATTCTTATCCATGTGCTTCAAAGTTTCCTGGGTGAAAGATGCATTACACATTTACATTTTCTAAAAGCACAGATACAGTAGATGCAATGTAGAAATCATTCCAAAAACACAGCAGTCCCCAGACAGCCACTTCAGCATACTGGCCAGTCTCTGCGTTTGCAAGCATCTGTTCACTTGTTGGCTTTTCAAAAGCTGATGAAAACTGAAGGTTGTACCAGACCTGCAAGACCAGACAGTGCTCTGACAGCTTTCACTCTTCAGCCTCAGACACTGGGATTGCAATTTCTAAGCTGACTGATGGCAGGGGTTAGAAGAGACCAGCCACAGAGTTTATTGTGAAAAGGACTGCAACAAGGCAGATAGCACAGGCAAGCATGATCAGGCAGTGGAAAACCCAGAGGGCAAACAGCAGAAGTAGAAAAAAACCCAACCCAACAAACAAGGGCCCTATACAGTACTTAATTCTTACACATAACATCTCTACTTTTTTGAGTCTGGTACACATGTTCCTTATTTGAAGAGCAAATATTTTATTTGGCACCTTGTTTTTAAAAAAGGGCAATTTATATATCAGTATCAATTTTAACCAGAAAACAGTTGAAACAAATTTTCAGTGCATACAAAGCATTCATTCATAAAGGTAAGTAACCTTTGCCTACAGTTCTCTTAATGAGCACAAGTAAATTGTACTAAATTCTCACTCACCGTAACCTTTACAAACTGAGCATACTATGAGAATGTTAATACATCAAACAATGTGTACCAATTTTAACATTCACACTGGAAGACCTTCAAAAGAAAAAATACCCAATCTGAAGCCACACCTAATGCATAGCAAATATTGCATGAGCAGGCTGACTGAATTTGGAAGTCGGCTCTGAGGCTGCAAGTCACTCTGAAGCAACACTTAATCAATTTTTGGAAAAAATCTGGCTAATCAAGCATTTTTTTGAAATCCACTGCATGTCTAATCTGTAATCATACTGCATACATTCACCAGCAAGAACATGGGCAAGAAAAAAGAAAAACTAGCAAACACCTGTGGGATCGAGTCAAGATTAAGTGCTGAAGAAGTAATTGCCTGTAGGTTTGCAAAACACATAGATTGTTATATATGCTTCCTGATTTTGCTATTTAATCCTAGCTTTATTGTACTAAAATGTCCAAAATTTGACCAATGGCAAAAGATGACCCACATTCTAGCTGCAAAACCAAAAACAAACCATGAGAAAATGGAAAACAAAATACTTTTTTGATCAAGAGGTGAGAAGAATTGCCAAAGAAAGTACCTAGAGGTTAAGGCTGGGTAGTGTGGCAAGGAAAGATGCTATATCCAACTTGAATGTATGTGCAGAGTTTTGCAGTCCCATGAGAGCAGTCTGTGCCAACAAGTTATTCTGGTTTTGCATGCCTGTGCTTCCCACAGTCACCCTGTGTATCACATGATACATATACTGTAGCTGATTTAGAAATATTAAAAGCTTTCTTAAAAGCCATTTTTCCTAGAGCTTCTGCATGTATTTTAATGAACAGTGCAGCTTTAACAAGAAGAAAAAACATCAGATTAACTTCTGATGATTGCTCTTAAGAGAAGCAGAATTTAAAATATGCTGGACATTAAACAGAGAAAATGACAGTCACACAGAGAGGGGTCATGAACTTAATTTGGTATTTCACTCCTTTGCCACCATTTGTTATCCTTGCTGGAATGTAACAACAGGTGCTGTGGTATTAAACACCCAGCCTGTGTATTTCAGTTTTGGCTATTTCAGGGTTATATCAAGTTCCTCTGTATCTACCAGGTGTCCTTGCACGCTCAACAGTAATACTGCACAAATCTTTTCATAGGAAATAAAGCATCATTAGGTCCTTCTTATCGAGCAAATGGCACAGGTACTGTTTTGGGTTTTTTTAATCCAGCCTGCAGAAACACGTACCAAACTGCAGCAAGGCAACAGTGCCAAGCTTACTAACCCAAGTGGCACTTCCAATAAAATAATATGGTCATTAGAACTGAATGTTTTATCAAAAGTTAAAGTTTTAAAAAAGGCATTTAATTGCTCTTACAACCACCCTGGCAAAAAGAATGCCTTCTCACAAAAAACGCTTAACTATAGACACAGGAACTAGAGTGTAACAGGAGAGCGTCTGGCTTTAATGCAGAAGGGAAAGTCCTGAGACCAGCAGCCCTGGGGAACTTTGAATCTACTGCAGAGACTTGAATTTGACAAAGGGGCAGGAGAGGAAGTTAAGAGGAAGTTTAAGTTATATGTAGCAAAAATATAATTCACTGGAAGGTCGGGACAAGATGGCAATCTGGCAGGAGAGGAACGGGGAACTCAATTTACAAGCATCGGGTAGAAAACCTGACTGTCAAAATGCAAAGGGCATATATTTTCAATAGCATGTAAAGGAAGCCACAGCAGAGGCTTCAGAGAGTTCACATGACAGGTTTGTGAATAATCTTGCAAAGGCTTCGAAAATAATGTTTTCCATGCATTTCTAGTTGGGCTTCTCTGTTCTCAATGTTGACCTGTACGCCACCCTGTCTGTTTCTTGCAGATGGCATGGGAGTCCCCCAGTATCCCTCTTTCATTTTAATGTTGAAAAAAGGCTGGATTTCTAGCTTACATTTTGTTTATATATATTTTAGTCTTGTATCTTCCACTGGTTGCCCTGAGACACTAAGTGACACGTGCCCCACAGGCACATAATTTGATTTCTGTCTTTCCAAAGAAACCTCTGAGATGGTGAAGACTGCCACAGCTACAGGCCAGATAGACAAAAAAAACCAGTAATCATTCCCAGGACACTCAAGTCTCAGGTGTCTGGTTAGTATATTCTTTTTTCAGTATCAACACTGAAACAGATTCTAAAAAACAAGAAAATATGCCATCTAAGAATTTTACTTATCAGATACTGACTGTTCTTCTGGCCTGGGACGCTAGTGACACCCTTTATCTCTCTTGCAGTTTGTAAATTTTTCACTCCCTGCCTTCCTGTTTTATAGCATGAAGGGTAAGTTTTCTGGCATTACATGCATGACTGTACATACAATATATGCTTTGTCTACTCTTCTCCACCAGTCAGTCATGATACCTGTGATTATGGAGGACTACACTTGGTGGCCATAGTGGTCTTTTCCGCTGCCACTGCTAACATGCATTTCCCTTATTTTCCTTTTCCACAAAGGGCAAAATAAAGCACCCTCTATGTTTTAATCCCTGCCCGCCCCCCCCAGTATTTAGTAGCTGCAGCCTGTTCCCTCTGTATCCATAGTACATCTACCAGGACTTTCATGCAAACTTCCAGCAATGAAATCATAGAATAAGAGAATCATTTATGTTGGAAAAGACCTTTGAGATCACCAGGTCCAACCATTAACCCAGGACTGCCAAGTCCACCACTAAACCATGTCCCCAAGCACCACATCTATGCCTTTTTGAAACACCTCCAGAGATGGTGATTCCACCACCTGCCTGGGCAGCCTGTTCCAGTGCTTGACCACCCCTTCCATAAATAAATTTTTCATAATATCCAATCTAAACTCCCCTGGCATAACTTGAGGCCACTTCCTCTTGTCCTGTTCCTACTTATCTGGGAGAAGAGACCGACCCCCACCTGCCTACAGCCTCCTTGCAGGGAGCTGTAGGGAGCAGTAAGGTCCCTCTGAAGTCTCCTCCAGGCTAAACACCCCCAGCCCCCTCAGCCGCTCCTCATCAGCCCTGTGCCCCAGCCCCTTCCCCAGCCCCGCTGCCCGTCTCTGGACACGCTGCAGCCCCTCTACGTCCCTCTTGCAGAGAGGGGCCCAGACCTGAACACAGGGTTCGAGGGGCGGCCTCAGCAGTGCCCAGTGCAGGGGGACGGTCACTGCCCTGGTCCTGCTGGCCACACTGGTTCACACAAAAGCCAGAATGTAAGCTGAGAGTATTTTATCTCCTTCATTCCCTTACCCCCTTTGCTGTCAGTTCAGAACAGGCTCCCCAGGGCTCAAATGCACAACCTATCTTTTGCAGGCTTTGCGTTGACTCCTGTTTGTTTTACTTGGTTTGCTTTATTCCTTGCATCTCCAATTTGAAACCAATGCTCAGAACATCTGATAAAGTATGCAAAGTACTTCTGTAACACTTACTTGGAAAAAAAAACCCCACCTTTAAAATCTTTGCCTTAACAACATCTAAACTCTCAAGCATAAACTAAGACTGTCAAAGCACAGGTCCACCTCCCCATGTGCCTTAAGAGTTTGGTTTTGCTTTCACTGATGTCATTAAATCCTAGTAGAATTTAAAGCATAAGAGAAAAAAACAGGTCTTTTACTAATGTTAGCAACTTGTTCTTATAAATTGTATCTTCTTGTTAAACATTATGTGTGACACTGTTACTTTCTTTTATGTCAGGAAGTAGTATTAGTCGGAAACAGAAATTTGATATTTAGCAGAGCACTAGCAAACCTATTTAATTGTAAATGTTGCAAATATATTGACTGACTAAAACTAGATAGCCTCCAGAGGTCCCTTTCAGCCTCAACTGTTCTGTGATTCTGTAAAACCTGCATCTATTTTGTAGTTCACTCCCTAGGGCATGGCGCCGGAGATTGAATGTACTTTTTTTACAGCCGTTGACTACTGCAGAATTTAAATGTCTGGCTTCTGTACTGTACACTGGCATCAAATGGCATTTTTAAGTAGGTGACGAACAGCACTGATCAGCTATGAAGGGATTTCACCACCAGGAAAGGTTGTTTTGCTTGAGATTTTCATGATTATTAACCAACAAGTAAGAAGGAGGGAATGCAGAATTGAACTCGGAGAATGAAAGGCCTTAGGTGGTTAAACACCACCAATTCTGCACTGAAATAAAAATAACAGCTTCTTTTCACCCCGCCATGATACTGCTACCCTCATCTCCCATACCGCACGGCATTACGTAACAAGCCAAAACGCATTGATCAAAATCCACCACAATTTACGTCTCTTCCCATTGACTACAAAAAAACAACTGCTTGTTGCAAAGAAAGGTTAGTTTAAACATAACACCTTGCATTACAGACTTCTAAATCTCTGATCTCCAGCATCGAAGACAAAGCTGTGGGCTTGGCAAAGACATCTTACCACAGATGTAGACATCACAGCCGAACTTTATTCTTACCCCTTCCTGAAGTACCCACTATTTCTGTTCACAGCTGCTCAAACTCACAATTCATTGTTTCACGTTCTTTGTTAGTTTCTGAAGTAAAGTCTAAATCACTACTTCTAAGGGAATATTTTTATTACAATTTTTTTTTAAGTGAACAGGAATATTCATTCATTTCCTCTTTTGCCCATAGGAAAAAGCAGCCCTTCGAATCAGTAGCTGAAATGTTCTCAAGTGTCGTGTACTTGCTTTTGCGAATATTAAAGCAAAATTTTCTTCCTTCTATAAATAAAATTATCTTTGTAGGGGAGTTTCATAAGGTGGACATAGTAAAAGCAAAAGCTTTAAGTTTTAAACCAATGGAATTTCTGCATTTTTCAAAGTCAAAGTTTTCTACACACCTTAATGAAGTTAATTAAGTGGAAGCTTGTCTGTGCATGCAGTGATTCAGTGCTTTGTTAATTCCTGTATGAAGTGAAACGTAAACATTTTGGGATCAAGACTTGAGGGTAGCACATTCTTAGAGGTCCACTGAAATCACCAGTCAGCTACCAATGCCTTAGAGAAACCTGCCAGTACTGACCTTCATAGATATGCAAAATACATCTCAGAGTATGTCCCTGGATTTCAAATTACAAACCTTTCAAGGATAAATGCTCTCAAATAAACTAAATGCTAACTGCCACTTTACAGCATTATAGCCTCATTATTGTAAACTGCCAGCAGGAACAGGACCCTCTGCAGAGACCCTAGCATTTGTATATCGTATGTCAAACTGAAGTGCAGGTTTCCTCCATTGCAATGCAAAACAGACTATTTGATCTTTCATTACTGATCTGTATAGTTACAAATATCAATACTGAATTCAGCAAAAGGTAGGGAAAAATACATTAGTTTATACAGTGTCTATTCAGTCCTCTACATTGCTTCTGCTGAAACAGATCTGTGGTGAAGATTTTGGATCCCAAGTTCCCCAGCCTGAATCTGCCACGCCATGCAGAAACGCAGGCTCTCTACTTCTCACTGCTAGCCAGCCAAGCACTAGAAATGAACCACAAAAAAGAAGTGCGACACAGAATCACATGATGAAACTGAATCAAACCAGACCCCAAACCAGGCAGGGAATCTTATGAAGAAAAACAAAATGCATGAAAAAACATCCCAAACAGATTAATGTAGAATGAAACTCTCAAAGTACAGCTTTCCCAGTTTCTCTCCTCGTCACTCAAAACAAGACTGTGTACAACTGACAGCAGATTTAAGGCTTGTGCTTTTGCTGATGTTCTGGTTAAAATTACCAAGTTGCTGGCAGTTGCATTTACACCGCTAACCCACAGTGTATTCAGTTGTCATGATGGAGATGCATCCACAAAAGTGTACACCTACCATTAAAAACCACAGATGCAGACAGAGAAAACATGAAAACCTGTAACTTCCAGATTTCCCACAATACAAAAAAAAAAAAAGTTAAGGTCAATGCGTGTATGACTAACAATCAGATTGGTGCTATTTATTAATGCAGAAACAGTCAAAGCACTCAAAATCTTTCACAGAGTTATATACAGCAACTGTTACTACTGACAGTGCTACCACCGGATCTACGAAGTATCTACCTAATATGCAAACATGAAAAATTAAGCCTTAAACATGAAAAACAAGTCATTCTGGCTTTAACGCCATTATGAAATTGATGAAACTGTTCTCTTCTGAAACTGATGAAACACTACTTCTTCTATTGAGTGTGAGGTACAGAAAAACAGAAGTTGTTTCATAAAGTAGCAGAAAAATCAGTAGCTCTTTCACACCTCTTTATGATATGTTCTCCTCTTACCACATTTTGCAATCTAATTGTAAGAAAAAATTGCTCCAGAAGGTTGAAATAACACCTGCAATACAGTTTTAATTTGCTTTAATTATTACCCAAATGTGTTTATAGAGACTTTAAATGCATGAGGAGAGAGTGGAGAGGGGAAGTAATTTGCTTCTCAAAAAGCAGTATTTAAGAACACTTATGAAACTGTTACATTTGACAGAAGACTTGACCAAATGATAAATCATTACTGATTAAAGGAAAGATGTATGCTGTTGAATAAAAATTACAAATTACAATTAGTATTTGAGCGTTACATTTTCCTTATGTTAGCCCTGGCACATCTCATTATTCTTAGAAGCCATTGATTTGGCCCGTTGCTACACTTAGAAAGAATCCTGACACAGAATACAGCCTTTTGAAATGGAGGTGCAAGGCCCTTCCCTTACCCAGATATTTCTTTTGATTCTCCAGAATTCACTGACTTTTCCTCCCTGATCTCTAAAGTCTCTCTCATTTATGACAGTGCAAAGTTTGCAAATTCCTTAAAAAAATAACCCAAGGGTCTAAGAAGTACTATAATATAGCACATGCTGTCATCCACTGATAAATGGAAGGAAGGCAGGGAAACTAAGTCTCCAGTGCAACAATCAATTCTGCATGATGGAAAAGACTGACAGAATTTCAAAACAAAGTACTATCTTTGCATATGTGGAGTACTGTGTCCAGTTTTGGAGTCCACCATATCGCCCAAAAAAAGGAGCTGACAAACTGAAGTGAGTCCAGCAGACAGCCACTGGGATGGTTAGGGAGCTGCAGTGCATGATACCGAGGACAGGCTGAGAGCTCTAGGTTTGCTCAACCTGAAGGCTAATGTGGACCTAACCACTGCACCTAACCTGTTACTGAATAGTTACAGAGAAGACAGAGCCAGGCTTTTTTTGAGGATATACAGCAAAAGAACGGGGGGCAACAGACACAAGCATTAGGAATAACCACCTTTGTAGCAAGGGTGGTCAAACACTGGAACATGTTGCTTGAGAAACTGTGGGACCACCACTCTCGCAGACGCTACCAACTTGACTGGAGAAAGCCTAAGCAACCTCATCTAACTTTGAATTTGGATCCAACGTCGAAGCTGGCTCTGCCTGAAGTGGAAGGTTGTGCCTGATGAGCTCCAGAAGCTCCCTGCAGCCTCAGTTAGTCTATGATTCTCTCTATTGACCAGACAGCTCAAAGGACTGCATCTTGTTTGAAGTTAAAGGTATGAGTCTTGAAGTTTGCAATGGATTAAAATATTTGATTGCATAAGTATAATTATATTAATGGAATTTTCTCAAAGCAATCTAGCATTCAACCCAACAATTGCAGCTAAATTATTAACCTGTTAATAGTTCCAGTGATTCTCTGCAGTAACCTACCAGCTACAGCTAGTGCTTATCCCATGGCCTCTGCTCAAATTATCACCTAGCTTAGCTTCCTCATCTGCTCCAGCTGCACAAGGAAAAGATAGCCAAATACATGGAGTACAAAGGGTTCTGCAGAAGACAACTACTCCATATTGACTTCCAAACATGGTATACAACAAAAAACAGGTGTTCAACCCATTCAATTGAGTCCATAGAGGAAGCAATGAGAGTGGCCACCTAACCCATTCCCGGATAGATTATCATAAAGGTTACTCTGATTTGCCCAGGAAAATAAAACCAACCATTCTTTCGATTTTTAAGGGGAGAGATGCAGAGCTGCTTCCAGAGTCTAATGGTCTTGAACAGCTTTAAGTCAGTGCTCTTACTGACAGATTCTAGTGCCTACATCTAGATGGAGCTGCAGCAGTTGTACTACAAACCACGACAGTTGTATTCCTGTCAAAACCCTGTATCTTGCTTCATTAAAAGTACAATCCTCCAAACTACATTTTAAATATCTAGCAGTTCTAACTTGCCTGTATACTTCATCAAAATTTCCCACTGCTCCTTCCTCATTACGGTGTTATCATCTTGCTCCACCCCCACTATTTTTACCTCTGGCAATGCTTTCCCCATGCATATGTGATATGGTATTAAAGGGTCTGGTTAGCAGTAATTCTTTCCAATGTCTCAGAAGCTTACATCTTTTTTTCCTTCTTTTCTGTGCTAAAAGTGATCTATGTTGCCTTTAGCTTGTCCTATTAGTCTTCAATTCTAATAGCCTATAGAAGGCGTTACAAGACATGCCAAATTGTTAAGCGTTGCTCAGCTTTACAGAGCTGTGTACACATGTATGACCCTTGTAATCTTTTAATTTCTTCACTGGCAGTAGGAAAGTTATCGGAGGAATAAAGATGTCCTGAAATTGACTAACCCAGATCTCTGACACATTCACTGGGGCCAGATGATTCTTCCTGCTCCCAAACTGAATTTTTCAGACTACCCTCAACAAAAGCTCCCTGTTTCACTGGTCTGTATATTTTATGGAGATTGTTGTTTTGACAAGGGAGGGTAGGCGAAGAGCAGGTGAAACAAAGGAAGCTCACGTTTTTAGTCTTCGGGGTGAGAGAGAAGGCGGGTCTGATATACGGGAGTACTGTACTAGTTGCTTGTATGGATAATGCTTTGCTTGCACAGTTTGGATCTCTCCATTCACTGTCACAAAAGCATAAAAGATTCTAATAAATGCTAGTTTTGAAGACAGTGAGATGGAGGATCATACATTATGGACTCCCATCTATGTTCTGGATGGAGTAAGTGGCCTGTAGGAGCACAAGAGCAGAAAATCTCTTATCTAACTGAACACAATTCTACCCTGGAAAACTCTGACACAATGACAGGTGACTACAAAATGTCAAAGCAAATCCATGACTACCTACGGGAGGGAGTACTGACTTCTCAAAACAGTGAGCGCTCTGTGATTTTATAACCGCTGTGTCTGCGCTGCACTCTAAAAGGAACAAAACAGGTGAGCTCATTCCTCAGTAATCTCCCTCGGATTAAAAAACACGAATTGTGTCTAAAAAAGCTGTGAGCACTTGCAGGAATGCAGAGATCTCTCTCTCCCACGAAACACGGTACTTAAAACTAAGCACAATAAAAGGTGCAATGCACTGCTTCCAGGTTTGTAACAGAATATCCATCATTTCATAGGCTATGTATTACATTCACTCTGATACCTGTTATTATTTTATTTTTCCTTTTCGACATTAGATTTATCCCCAGTTGTTTTCTAAATATACAACATAAAACCTGTAGAATGAAGCTGAAGTTTTCTGGAGCATAACATATATTACTATTTCCTTCTATTGAAAAATACCATGTAAAAAATTCGTTAACACCACAGTAATTTTAACTGGCATTATCATATATTTGAAAAGGTTTATTCTTGATACATATTTTTAAGATGACAGCATTAAGAACGTTGCCTTCGTATCTCAAAAAGGAATTGAGTCAACAGCCTGAAACCATTTGGTACCTTCCTTGGTACATGACATGCCACCATGCAACACCAGATTGAAATTATGCCTGGCAGTTGAAATGCTACAGTCTTCTTTACCATGCTCTTTGTTTCATCCAGGGCAAAAGCAACTACAAGAAAATATCCCAGGGTTATTCACATCATGACAGTTCTTGGAATCTGTAAATGCAGTACAGATTGATGCCATACATACACCAACACACACAAATACATTTACCACGGCACTGTGGTATGCAGATGAATACAAAGACTGTTCTAATGTTACTAAGCAGCATGATGGAAGAAAAAAAACCTGTTTCATGTTACTGTTCTAATACAGACCACGCAGAGATCAAAGACAAGCTGGAAAGCTTAGATATACTGCTACATAGCCCATATCCAGCAATTAGTAAGAAATACAGTGTGGTAATGACTGTCTTTCTAGTACAGTCTTTTTTCTCACATTTCCTGCTAAAAACGTAAGATTTAACTTGAGGTCAAAGATTCTATCTTTGTTCAATTAAGTATAAAAAAGAAAATCTTCAGGTGTTCACCATTCAAAATTGACCCTGACCTTGCGTTTCACTGTAACATAGGTAAAGGTTTTATTACTGTAAAAATGAACTTTGATCTTGTTATGCAGATTTAAAAAAAAAAAATCTATATTAACCCATTAGACCTACTTTTATAGACATCCCAATGTTCTCCAAATACTGTGATTCGATTGCATAAAGTAGCTGGAAGTGAAGTATTGCTCACTTCAGCACCAGTTCACTGTCAGAACACACGCAATGTTCGATGCTATTACTGTACCCTCAAACCTCCTTTTTGTTCAGACTGATCTTCCAACACATGGTCTAAGATTCATGCCTGGAAGCTGCAACCGAATTTCAGAGCTCCTTACACATATCCCTTCACTAGCTCCTGGCCAGTGATGCTGCCCGGGCCACTAGAGCATGTCTGCTTTAAGGAAAATAGAAAAATTCTGACTTTGTTTACAAACAACAGTAAAATAATATTTTTCCTCTAGCTTTGTCCTTGTTTCACTTTTTAGCATGCAGCAGATTAACCACTATGCTTTCATCGCTAACTCTGGCCTTGAAATGTACAGAATCTGGTAAAGTAACTACTTTATAATTTTCCAAGTGTACCCTCTACCCCTTCCATAGTGTCACAGGCCTTCACCTACTAATTCCCTAGCTCAACCTCATAATCTGTGGGTAAATCGGAATTTCTCCTCTAGAGTGACATTCAGTCTTGCACCTAAAGGAAAAACTACCCACCACCCCTTTAGTAAACCACTTCAGATTATTTATGTTCAGTGTCAAAAGCCTTAGCCCCAAATTCAGTTTGAATTTGTGAAGCATCAATTTGCTTCATGCAAAAAGCAGTTTCTTGACAAAACAGAGCTACTTTAAAGACTCTGAATGCCTGTTTTATGCCACATACACTGGACCATGAGAAATCCACAGGTATTTTGACAGTATTTTTCAGTATTTTGATCAGTGACCTTTCATGCTATGTTCAATCAGACTAGGCAAAGCAGTGTAAAAGCTGCACTTCTACGTATTTACCTGTTAGTCCCAGTCTTTATTCACAGACACACTAACCCCCCTTTTCTTCTGCATCTTCTAAATTATTCCTTTACAAGTGGGAGTGTATTACCAGCCATACATTTACGGACTGACTGAAAAACCACCTCAGTGACATCTGTACCTCATCTTCCCACAACGGCTACTGTTTTTATTTTCCATTCTAACCTATTAAAATCACAGGACAGCAATACCCAAGTATTTTCCCAGCTAAAAATAACAAACCAAAAGCTACCCTTTCTTTCCAGTCTCAGCCACCTGCTCCAAGTGCTTTTTTCATCATGAAGATCCTGGCATCTCAAATTGTTTCAAAAGAAATGTACAGAAAGGCAAAAATATTTTCAAAGGATTTTAAGAATATGAGTCATCTAAAAAGGTAAGAGGTTTCTTTCAACAAGAAAAATCTACATTTCAAACAAAGCCAACTTGGTAAAATTGGCTGCAGCTTCCTGTATGAAACTAGATGATCTTTCATGCTACGGCATGCATGCTGATCTCTGCTACTGTAAAACTGAGGGAGAATGCTCACATTTTCATATTCTTATTCACATATTCCCTTTTTCAAACAGTTTCTATAGAGAAATATTTTTGCAGCTCTGCTTTTTGATAAATCTGTCCTACAGAATCTTCTTGGGAAAACAAAAAGAAACGCCTTTTAGTTCACCTGCTCATTCAATGAGATGAAAGAAGAAAAAGAAAACAGCACTGTTGTAATTCTTATCAGACACAGGCTATCATGCTTCATTACGAACCAGGTTCTATCAGTATAATTAGTGTTACGTTTGATTCAGTCCAAGCTGACTCTTCTGCAAAACAACAGAGTTGCTTTATGCAAGTAAGGAGATAGAGGCCCCTGGTAACGTTACTCTTCAAGTGAGAAAAGTTGTACAGAGTGTGAGAGGAAAACCATCTGAAATATTCTGAAAAGTTATTGTTTTCATCAAATGCAAACTCCTCAGGTTGCCCTGCTGCTTGCTTATCTGTTGAGGTTTTAAAATTATTTTTCTGAGCTATAATGGATCTCCGTAAGTTTGAATCTCCCTAAGCACTATTCATAATCATGAAACATCAATTCTGTTCTAAGAAATCCAGTGTATAACCCCACCACTGCCCTGTTCCCTCTTCTGTATAAATGCTCTTTTGTATATTGGCACTTTCAGGAAATTGCCCTCCTCCTCCCCCGCTTACTCCCTACTGTCTTACTCTGGCTCGCACCCCCTCCCAATCAACACTAGGGAATAATTGTATTTTTGTTGGAGCAGTTCCAGCTCTTCCACACGTTCCACTCCAGAAGCAGTAAATGAAACCCTATAGCTCTGGCACACTCTCCTCAGCTTTAACACACGCACACGCATGCATGCATGCACACTCACTCGGACAGGGAAGTAAGTGGCACCAAGTCCCAAAATAATGACCTTTCACTTCTCCCCCATGCAACTTCCTCTTCTGTGGAAAAATACAGTGCTTCCAAATTAAACAAATCTTCCTCTTTCGGTCTTCTGCTACCAGTGTTTTGAAACACCATTCCTCCCCGCCTAACAGCCGTCCGCATGCAAGTAAATGGCCATTGCCCAGACGGACGGATACCCCTGGGTGCCAACAGCGGTCATTCCGTGCCCAGGGACCTCGGCGGGGCTGGGCCGTTGTGCCAGGGCACCGTCCCCTCCCCTCCGAGCACGCTGCGTGGCGCCGGGCCCCCCCTCCGCGCGCACCGGAGCGGGCTGGCGGCGCGGGGTGCGCGGTGCCTGCCCGCGCGCAGCAGGCGCCCAGCCACCCTACCTACCCTCCTTGGGCTCGTCAGCCCCCGAGCTCATGGCGGCAGCGCGGCACGGGGCGCCAGCCTACCGCGGCGCGCGCGCTGGGAAGCAGCCGCAAGTCAACTTCTCACAGAAGAAGGAAAAAAAAAAAAAAAGGTGGGGGGGTGGAGGGGGTTGGGATTTTAAGGGGAAAAGTCTATGAATTCAGCAAATCACGACTAAGCTACTTGAAAAGGATCCCGCCCCTTTCTCAGCGGCACAGCAGCGCCGGTGTGGGAGCCAGCGCCTCCCGGGCTCCGCGCCTCGCTGGGAGCAGCTGCCGCCGGCCCGTGGGCAGGGCGGGCTCCCGCCGCGACCGCGATAGCGACCGCGACAGCGACCGCGACAGCGACCGCGACAGCGACCGCGACAGGCCCGAGCCCTGCGAGCGGGCAGCGCCCGGCTGCGCGACTGACCGCCGGGGTGGGGCTCTCTTAACGTGCGGGAAGATCTATCGAAATAAGTTATTTTTTTAAGCCTGAACTGTACATTCCAACACTGGTTATTAGCTGGAAGTAGTTCTGTAGCCTCCATAATTAACACTGGCTGATATAGGACGACTAAATACACACTTAATAGACGAGAAGCAGCATCTTTCAGGTAGTGTAAGTTAAATAGTTATTTTTTCTTCCATGCGTGCTCAGTGCATGGTGCCATCTGCCCTGAAAGAAACAATTCAACTTTTCTCCTTGGAAAAACTTATTTCTTTGTGCTACAGACCCTCCTTCGTCCTAGAAAAGATCATTATTTTTAACTATTACATGACACTTTCACAGCACAGCAAGAGAACCAGGGTCTCTTGCAGCCAGCCCCCAACTTGCATCACGCATGCCTTCAGAGCAAAGTCGGGGGGAACTACTTGGAAGCCTATTTTCCAGTTGGCACAGCCTCCAGTAAAATCATTGTCAAAAGGAACCATCTCTTCCTACTTAGTCATTTAATACATTTTTAGGACAGCAAGCAGGACAAAACCTCAACGGAAACGTGATTGCTCAGACAAAAGGATAAGTGTGATCTCAGGAGAAGTCCTGATGGTGCTGTCAGCTCCAACACGCAACCAAAATCCCACCTACCTCCCCCTCACGAGGTTAAATGCTTGTACCTGAAGGGTTGTCAGGGTCTTTGTGAAAGTAATACTATTAACAGTTAGCAAGCCTGTTACTGGAGCCAAGTAGAAGAAATATGTGCATTTCAAGATGAAGTCAGAAAGAGCCAAAGATGTTAGCTGCACAAAGTTGGGGCACATAGGAGAAAAAATAAGTAAACATTTCAGATTGTAACATTCAGCTGTATTCATTAAAGCTTATGGGAAGACTGTAAATCGGTAGGATGGTCTCGTAAGTAAAAGGTACAGAATCAGGAAAGGCGGTATGAACTTTTCAGCCACGGCAAAGTTGCTGTGGAACCAGGGTAAATAATACTTAAGAATGTGGGCAACTTTTGTCCTATTTTGAGTGATTTTATTAATGATAAAGACTGTTCTTTCCTCGGTACTTTTCCCATGCCTCAGAAATGCAGATCTCATTTTAGTTAAAGGCTCATGGTGACACTGGTGATTTGTTCTTTTGCAATACCACAGCTCAATGGGTTCCTGAAGGACATTCTTCAAGAAGCTAGGTGTCTTCTACAGGCCTCATCGTTTCCTGCAGTGTGGCAAAGCACAGCAGCTACATCCCTCAAAGCACAGAGAATGAAATATTTTTATTTTATTAGTTTATTAATTAGTATTTTACTAAAAAAAAATAGTATTAAACTAATTACAACATTGGACTAGCTAAAGAAGCCACATTTTCAAGTAAAAAAAAAAAAAGCCAACGTATTTTTTAAATTATTCATCTGGGGTAATTACTGTTTAGGAGGTTGAAACCACTCAAAAAAACCCACACAGAATAAGAAGAGGAATAGGAAGAAACCTGGTGTTAGTCAAGATGAACTGCAATAGCTTTTGGGGACCTTTTATCAAAGGGAGTGTTGGTAGAGAGATAAAATAGCCATAATATAAGCCAGTATCAAGAGCCCTGCATGAATAGACTTACACAATAAATGGATGCCTTTTGTTATTTTAGATGACGGGCAGACACAGAGATAATGAGCCTTGTGGTTAAATGTCAGCAAGTTCTGCAAATTAAGGTTTCTCAAGTATCTAAGAAACTTAAACCTCTCTGCACAGATAACAAAACCCCAATGGTTTTTCTTTCTCCCCTAGAGCCAAGAACACATCTCTTCATTCAGCCTTGTTCCTCCTGCATACAGGTCTCAACTAAGACTCCAGAAATGTTTTTGATGTTTCATTTTGGTTGTTATGCTTCTTCAAAACACATGCATTGGCTGAAAAGATCCCAACCAGACTGAAGAGTGCTTAAGTAGCTAATTTTCTGACCTTAGTTTAAGTGGTGAATTGTACCGGCATTCAGTCATGAGGACATTATCACCTTCTTCAGAGTTTACACCCAGCGAACTCCAATAATTTTACTTAGCAGGCCAGTAAAAGTAATGGAATAAGGCAGGCAAAAAGTAAACAGAATCCATGGACAATGCTGGAACCCAGGTAAGGGATGGCACTACCTTACCTGCAGGAAGAACCAGTTAGTTATCAAAGCATCCAGACTGATTTTTTGATACCTTGATGAGTAAACAGGCTGGAAGCTTAAGGAAAACCTTCTTTCATAGTAAACTGTGCATGTAATGCAGTGTAGGAAGGCCAAAACAAAGAATGACAAAACCTCTAAAAATAGAATCGATAGATACAGCTAAATTTAACAGGGTAGATTCAGTTAGGGAAAAGAAAAGTAACTTCCTAAAATGAAAGGCAGAAAACCCAACACGCATTTGGACAGATGGTGTCTTGGAGTGAAGGCCAGAATTCCCAAAGAAAAATTACATCTTTTGTGTAGCACAGACAAAAAAATGGGTTTACATACTAAGTGGCTAAAAGTCTAAAAGCCACAAAGCTGGGTACAGTGAACTATGGTCCTTTAAACCCTTCTCTGCTGAAACAAAAACCTTCTGGTTTTACTTTAAAAAAAAGAACAAAAACCAAAAACAACAAACCAAACCAAACCAAAAAAAAAAAACCAAACAAAAAATCCAAAACAAAACAACCCCAAAAACTTAGTTGGTTTTGTTTTGGTTCAGTTTGGGTTTTAGCTCATCATTTGCAAATTGTCCTTATTTCTGGTAACTCCAAGGCAGAGCTACCACAGAATGAATGGGCTGTAGCCAGGCATTGGCTTACTACAGCAACACGCAGAGCATTGTGAAAGGATGAGTAGCTGTGTCAGCACATCCCCAGCCCAGCTCAAAACTTTGTTCATGTTTTGTGTCTGAATGTATGCTGAGACAGCTCTGTTTACAGAAGCATTTTCTTAATGGAGACACAGGTGGCAAATCCTATCACATCTTCTATAAACACTTAAAATAAATAATAAAAATCGTAGTAGCCCAAAAATGGTGCTAAAATCAGTGCCAAGAAGATTCTGAAGCTCGATGCCGAAATGTCAAAAAAGACTGTAATGTTTTGGTTCACAAAAAAGAGGAAGCAACACTACTATATGGAAAGTATCAGGAAGAAGCTTTCAAGAGGAGGCAGCTGCCATGGAAGCCAGACTAAATCTACTGCAAAAAACAACCCTGCACAGCCCTAGAGCAGTTCTAGAGAAGGAAGTGGTAATGTAACACTTCAGGTATTACATATTCATGTGGGTTTTTGTAAAAAAATTTCTCTCCCGTGTTTGGTTAACTGATAACTTCTGCTCTTCGAAAAAGTCATGTTCAATGGGTTGCAAACCTTTAAACAATAAAAATAATGTCCATGCCAACTTGCTACAGATGAGAGCCACCAATCATTGTCTCTTTCCAAGACAACCACATGTCTTTTGCTGGCTGTAACTGCACCGAGTTACTTGAAGCCACATGACAGAACTCTGACGGCGGCTGAGGAAATCTGGGTTTCCCACCCTACTCCCAACTGTGAGACAAAAGACAGAGGTACACAAGTACCCTGAAATATCACAATACACATAACTGCAGCTATGGTTTCTTTATGCGATGCCAATAGCCATGCTGTAGAGATTTTCCTACCCATGAAGTAGCAAAGATGGAGAACGTTGTGTGGATCAATGATGAGAAAGTAGAAGTGTTGCACTACACTGTCCTATGTAAGATTGTATAGCTAAACAAAGTACTGGCTTTTACAGTCCTACCACAAACAGAGTTTTTCAACCAGCTGTTTTCACAGAGTAAACTCAATGATACCACACTTATTTAACCTAGGGATTATGTAAACTTTGCCATTTAGCAATCATGCAGTAATATACAGAAAGGTGACACCACCTCTCTCCTGTAGCCCCAAGTTGTACCTATTTCTGATTACAAGGGGTTTCATGTTGACACATTTTCAACTTCGGACACTCTTCAGTGGGTGTGGATTACAGGCACATAATGCAAGCACTGAGATCTTGCAGCATAAAGCAAGATGACGATGCTTCCCCCAGCACCACCTATCTCCTAGGATGCAGAAACCCACCTACCGGGCATCCTCCCAGGAGCCAAACAGTGCAGCCCTGACCTGCTGTCTTGTGCTTTCTGCTGTTGCCACACACAGACATCACATGTGTGCGAAGGTGCACCCAGACATCACAAGTACATGAAGGTGCACAGGGAGGAGAGAAGAAAGATGTGGAGAGAAGGGAACAGAGTCACAGAAAAAAGTAAAATTTCAGTTTTCTTGCATTGTATCAAAGTTGTTCTGCTTTCAGTTATACACTTAAACAGTTGCACAGACATTCAAATTAGCAAACCAATAAGCTATTTTAAGATTATTTCCTAACCCAGAGGTAGAGCAACACCATCTGTAGTTGTGTTACTTCTGTTATTGCAAAAGACAGTGCAATATGCACTGTCTGTGTAGCATGAGCACAGCAAAAACAAATGCCAACTCTTATGCAATTTTGTTAATTTGAGGTTTAATAGTTTAGAGTAAAAAGAGGAGTTTTGATTAGCTGTGTGATTTTAAAAGCACTGTTTATACAATTCTGTGACTAAAAGGATTTGGTACAATACCACATCTGTTGTTGCTGTAGCTACACTTCGCTCCTTTTTTTATTTATTATCTTCTATCATAAAACACACATATATCAAGATAACCTAGACAGTTTTTGACTGATGTCAGAAATACTGTTTTCAGCATACAGCACTCAACAGCCCAACTCTTAACATCTCAGTTATCTCCCGATCTCCTTGTGTGACAAGATGACCTCCCTAGGATGAGGGAAAGGCTGTGCATGTTGTCTATGTGGACCTTAGTGAAGCCTTTGTCACTCTCTCCCACAGCATTCTCCCGGAGAAGCTGGCTGCTCAGGGCTTGGGCAGGTGTGCTCTGTGCTGGGTAAAAAGCTGGGTGGCTGTCCGAGCCCAAAGAGTGGTGGTGAATGGAGTTACATCCAGCTGGCAGCTGGTCACAAGTGGTGTTCCCCTGGGCTCAGCGCTGGGGCCAGTTCTGTTTAGTATCTTTATTGACAATCTGGACAAGGGGATCAAGTGCTCCCTCAGTGAGTTTGCAGGTGACACCAACTCAGGTGGGGAGTGTTGACCCGCCTGAGGGCAGGAGGCTCTGCAGAGGGACCTGGGCAGGCTGGAGCGATGGGCCCAGGCCAGTTGTGTGAGGTTCAGCAGGGCTCAGTGCCGGGTCCTGCCCTTGGGTCACACCAGCCCCACGCAGCGCTACAGGCTGGGGCAGAGCGGCTGGAAAGGGCCTGGTGGGAAAGGGCCTGGGGGTGCTGGGTGACGGCCGGCTGGGCAGGAGCCAGCAGTGTGCCCAGGGGGCCCAGGCGGCCAGCAGCACCCTGGCTGGTGTCCCCAGCAGTGTGGCCAGCAGGACCAGGGCAGTGACCGTCCCCCTGCACTGGGCACTGCTGAGGCCGCCCCTCGAACCCTGTGTTCAGGTCTGGGCCCCTCACTGCAAGGGGGACATTGAGGGGCTGGAGCGTGTCCAGAGACGGGCAGCGGGGCTGGGGAAGGGGCTGGGGCACAGGTCTTGTGGGGAGCAGCTGAGGGAACTGGGGGTGTTTAGCCCAGAGAAAAGGAGACTCCGGAGGGACCTTATTGCTTTCTACAACTACCTGAAAGAAGATAGTAGGCAGGTGGGGGTCAGTCTCTTCTGCCAGATAACAAGTCTCAGGACAAACGGAATCAGCCTTAAGTTGTGCCAGGGAGGGGTTTAGACTGGATGTTAGGAAAAATTTCTCCATGGAAAGGGATGGTCAAGCACTGGAACAGGCTGCCCAGGGAGGTGGTAAGGTGGTGGAATCACCATTCCTTGAGGAGTTTAAAAAACACATAGATGCAGTGCTTTGGGACCTGGTTTAATGATGAACTTGGCAGTCCTGGATTAACGGCTGGACTTGACTTGATGATCTGAAAGGTCTTTTCCAACCTAAGCGATTTTAGGATTCAGTGATCTATGGAGCAGAATTTTTAAGCAATTTGTCCTCACATGCATAAACAACATACAAGGTATTATTTATATCTTAGGAAAATTCAGTCCACTGAAAGCTAGAGAGACGATTAAACCAGAACATTAGCAGGTTGATCTATAAGCCAGATCTGAAGAGCAGTGGTACTTCTGGTTTTGGCCTCATTGTCACTGCTTTCTATTCCTTATTGTGAACTCATTTTTTCCCCTTTGCACAACAGACTTCAGACCAATTCAGATAATGCTTGTGGCACTTGCTGAAGCACTCACAATACTTCCACCTATTGGGCAGACCCACAAATGATACCTGGGTGTTTGTTTCTACCATGTGGTTAAGAAATTATAAGAAGTCGAGCTCCAAGAGATCAGGTGACACCTCAACAGCTTCTGCACCATGCTTGGCATCCAGCACTTCATCCTATTCCCCCTCCCTTCCCCTGTGCTGTCCTCACATATTTCTATATCCTCCTGTTCAGCTTCCATTCTCCACCCTGCTTGTGGTTTATTGAGGATTGTCCATTCTTCCATTTCCAAATAGCCAGAGCAATATATGGCAAACCTAGTGTCATACAAACCCACACCACGCTGCTGGTGCGGCCTTCAGTCAAAGTAAGCCAAACCCAGAGCTTCACCTTAGAGTAAGCCGCACAAAAGTATGTCTAAAGAGCTCCTTTCTGATAAAGAACTCACAGAATAAGCAGCAGTACGACTTGACAAATCGATTCACAATTAACCCACCAAGTTAGGGATAAGACGCAGCAGCATGTAAGCGACAGGTCCTGGTTTCCATTTGGATGCAGTAGAACTTGCATCACAGAGGCTCCTCGCCTCAGCTCTTCTCTCCCAGAGAGAAAATGGACAGAGAGATGGTGGGAAGATACATGCATGAAAGGCTGCATAAAGTTGAACCTGCTTAAATTGAACACAATTTTGCTATGCAATTTGAAAGTCCCATTAGTCTAATCAGTACAGTTTACAACATTCATCTGCACAATCAGGTCTATGTACTTTCAGCGCCGACAGCCGAAGAAGACAACCTAATAGTAACCACCTTGCAAAATATCAGGACTACTGTGCAGTGTGCATCTTCCGAACCTGTCTGCCTGTTACAAACATGCTGAGATTGCTGGCTTCCAATTAGTGACAACAGTTGTTTTTAAAAACAGGGGCTGTTGCCTCTACTCAAAATCCCTGTGGTTAAAAGGTGAGGAAACACCCTCACTTAGCTTCAAAATGCAGCTTTCTTCATAAGCTTTGTCTGCATCTGCCATTAATTATCAGACATTTCAACCACAACACAGCCTCAGCATAAGACTGGGATGCTGCCTTAGACAGATCCCTACCTCTTGGCCTCAAGATGAGCATCATTTGTCACCGAACAGCACACTGCTGGGGTATGAGGCTGCTCTCACCTCAGAATAGGTTTCACTGGCTTGCCTTTTTTCTTTCAAAACAACTCTGCAAATTCACACACAGAACAACACCATGAATTCTGAAATGTGAACTCTGTAACTCTGTAGCCTTGACTATAGGTATCATGTTGTAAAAAGCCACTAATAATAATGATAAATTTACCGTAGCCACGTAGATACACCATGCTCTGAGAGGCTCTTATTTATCCAGCAGGTACCAGTTACTGAAGACAAGGATTCAGTGCAGGAGCAACTATAAAACAATTTCTCAAGAGCTAAGTAACATTCAATGACTTGTTTGCTATCCACAAAGAGGTGATAATCAATGATGGTTGCTGAAAGTTCAGGAGTTCATAGAGGACATGACAGAAATTAAAGGTTATCTGTCTTTTGAGGGCCTTGCACCAAGGACTGCAACAGGCTTATAGCGCTGTTTCTCCAGATACCAAAAATTTCCCTCATAATTTTAATTTTTCCTTTAGAAGGAGCACACACAGATTGCTACTGCTGATACAGCTATGCCAAGCGAAAGGCAGCACTGAAGGCACACAGTGATGAAGAGAACTGCACTAACAGAGGTAGGAAGATGCAGTCCTCCAGTCTGGTAAAGAGTACAGCAGATCTAAGCTAGTTTTTCACATAGAAAAATAAGCTTCCATAGTTTACGATAAAATTCTTACAAAGTGGTTGTATTATTACATAGCACTGCAGCCTTTGCAAAAATGAAAGGTCTAAGAAGAAATCTGAGAGGCAGAATGCCAAAACATAAACATGAAAAAGCCCTGCATCAGAAACAGAAATCACACCAAAGCGTCTCAGATTCCCCATATGAGTGGGGAGTCAATGTGCTACACAGAGACTGACAGTGTCACCACAGGCCGTGAGAAGAGACACTTACATCAGATCCACTCTCAGCAAGACATAAGAAAAGAAGTATTGCCAGATAGTTATGCATCAGAACACAGTGCCTGAACAATTTTTATTGGAAATGGATATTTTAATTAAAACCAGAAAATCTGATATCACATAGACAAAAGTAAAAAAGAGCTTGAAAACAAAATGCCTGAACTACTGTTCAATACATTACATTGTAAACAGTGCTGCTGGAGTGTATGGCTAATAAGGTACATTTTTTCCTTTCTTTAAAAGGTATGGCAGTGATGCTGAGAGAACAGAAAATTATTACCTTAAAAAAGGAAGGGGTTTGCTCATATAAAAGCAGTGTACATATGGGAAAACACATGTGTCTCAGTTTGCGAGGGCTGTGTTCCAGTCCCAAAAGAATGATCCTAGTGTTTTGCTAATGCGTAACAATCAAACTATGCCCTTTTTCTTGTAGATGCCAAAGCCATTAATCATGCGAAAAGTCAAAATAACACTTGCATATCAAACACAATCTTATCTAGATAAAATTGCAAATCAAACAGAACAAAAAAATACCAAGGTATGAGAATAATCTCCTTTTAGTGGAAATCTAATTTAAAAAGATTAAAACAGGGATTAAAATGGATATTAAACCAAAGCTGAGTTTGCTCTTTAAAAATTCAGTTCAGCTATAGTTTACAATCACAAGCCAGATGTACCTAATTAAGTGCTGTTCATTCAAAGGGCCACACTGATTTCTGCATGTTCCAAATCAGTTTTAAATCGGTTTATTATTTGCCTAAGGCTTAGACTGAAGTCACATTAAGAATCTGGAAAAATACTTGCAAGAACTGGATTTCTTCAGGGAAAATCTTAACTAAGACTATACTGAACAAGTGGTGAAAAGTCAGTTCCCAATACCCAAACAAATTTAAGAACTCATTATTTATGGGAGCATTAGACTTCCTTTCCCTGGCCTGTGGTGACATTTTTATAAATAAAACCCACTTGGGAGATCAGCACTGTAGGCTGGTCCAAGTAAGAGTGAGTGTCTAACACAGCAGCATCACCTTCCTCTTCCACCTACCGTGCCAGCATAGGCATGTGCTATCCACTTAAGGAAGATCCCGGTTACAGCTAACCTTTAATATTTATTTTTGGCCTAGAAGAATTTTAACCTAAAATAGCTCTCTTTTTCAAAAATAAATATCTAATAAATTTATTGCATCTGAAAATAATACTTCTTTTACAAAAGAAAGGCTTGGTTGATTTCTAACCTAGTTAAGACAATTGAAAATCCATACCTTGCTCATTTTTCCCTATATTAAGGAGGCTTATGCTAGTAAGCAATGTAAGAAAATTCCAGGTGTAAACTCTGTTTAGGTTTTTAGCATTACATTAAAAACTCAGTATTAGATTTTTATGGATTGCTGTGAGTTCTAATTAAAAAAAAAACAACTCAGAATTTTTGAACATTTGCTTGAGCCCAGATAAGTTTATTTAGTAGAAGCATGTCTAACCTTTCAAGTATTTTATCTGCTTTACAGGGAATTCATACTTAAGCTTTGAAATGCTTTAGCAACAATAACAGTTTGCTCTCTGGGGCTAGGCCAAACTGAATACCACTTCACAGGGTTACTGCAAGTCTTTCATGAACTATTTCAAGGATTCAGATTTTTTTAAAAAAGAGAGATGTGCATACAAGATCTGAACAAGACTTCCTAGTCTTCTTGCTCAACATTTTGTTTGCTGAAAGCTGAATTATGGCACATACTTAATAAGATATACTGTTGAGGCAGCCAGTCTGCTGGGGCTGTGCTACTGCTATTCTTCCTAAAGGGTGAGGACTTCACAGTGCATTTCCAAAATCTGAGGTTCAATATGGACAATAATTACTATCTTTACCTACTTTAGAAACTAAATGGAACAAGGGAAAGAATAAAGACTACCACCGGCTCTGCTACTGTTGGCACACAAGGGATGGGCTCTTTTATTAGAAATCCCACGTTAACAACCTTTGAGTGTTGCACAGAACTAAAGCCTCAAAAACGACCCACCCACTCCCCCCTGTGCATTCCACATCCATCTCACTCCTAACATCCGTCAGGCTGACTGATGTAGCTCACGGAGCGTTTGATGCAGTTTTTGACGAATGCCACGAGGTGGCAACAGCGCCCTGAGAAAAAACCAGCAGGTCTTCAGCATCGCGTTTTGCATCAGCCTCAGGGGACAGAGCTGGACCAGAAGCAAAGGGCGGGTAAAAAAGTCGAGCGGCTTCACGTACAGCCCCACGTTAACATCTCAAATTGCGACGCTCAGAAAAAGGCTGAAATTGTGTTTCATCTGTACATGCTGGAATGGTAAATCTGGAGAACTAAATGCTTCTGACACAGTGGCCATTGCCTGAAATTGGTCATCAACACACCATGCAGCAGCAGCAAACATCTATCATTTTTTTCCAACCTAAATCACAGGTATGTTTGAAAAAAGACTTCCGTTTATCTGAGAATGCTTAAATTAAGACAGCAATATAATGGATGATACACCGGTAACAACTTGGCTCCATGAACTTAAAAACATACTAAAATTTCAAGTATCACTTCAAGGTACAGACACAACTGTGCAGCCCTTGTTGCTCATCCCTAGCCCCCAGTTTCTGCCTGCAACAATCCAGTTCAGCCCTGCTCTGCCTGCATGTTTTTCCCCTCCCTATCCTGCCATCCTGCCATTGCCTTTCCAGAAATGAGATTATGCAACCTTTTTTTTTTTTTTTTTGTCCGCCTGGGAGGGGAGGTTTTGAGATAGCTATAACTCACCTTCCCAGCTCCAAAGTCAGTGGAGTCTCACCTGAAGCACAGGACTGTTGTGCATGCGAAGCCAGTAGATAATGTTCAGGGGGACAGTGGATAAAAGAGGGGTCTGGACTGGGGCAGGTCACTCCTATTTCAGTAATTAAAATAGGAGAAGGGGGACTCTTCACACTGCAGTCACCTATGTGAAGAAGAGGTCATGCCAAAACAGGTCCTAGGTCCCCAGCAAGATACAGATGAGGTAAAGTGCAGTGGGAAGGTCGGTATGGGAAAGGAGAAATGAGCCCGAGCCCCCATCTAACCACTGGGAATCCTGATGGCCTCTTACCTGATGTGCAGCAGTGATACAAGATCTGATGCCAAGAAGTCGCAAGTATCTCTACTAGGCAGAATTAAAATGCCCATCATAACCAAGGAATGCCATGCATAAAGACTGTACATACACACTTCACTAAGCCTGCAAAACATCTCCAAGCATTAATCTTTTCCTTTATATCACTTCCAGAAAAAGGCAAAATCTCAGTAATTCTGTGAGAATTCAAAAATTCAAAAGAATTTTTCGCTTTGAAAATTAAAAGCCACTTAAATGGTGGAGAAAGGACGGTTTACAGAAATTTAGAAAACAGTAATAATTTCTGTGTATGCTGTAAAACTGCAATTATCTGGGGACCACCCCCCCAATTTTTTTTCCCCCAAGTATTAGTCACTTGTATTTTTTCTGCATGTCAATGAAAACCTTAGCAGACATGTAAAAAAAAGTGCACTTAAATTATATTAACAGAGCTGCAGTAAGATAAATTAGGATATTCTAGTTGAATCAGTGTTGGGAAGAGATACTTGCCTATCACGTTTTCAGAAGTCTAAGAAAATAAAACAAATACTGAATCTATGTTTTCTACTTCATGGTTGCCTTAAAGCATTTAATCCTAAATGTATGTAAAAATGCATTCACATTCCCCATGAAAAAAGATGAAGCAGGAATTGCCACCACTTAAAACATTTCCATTACTCTAAGCAATGCTATCTAAGCATGTAAGATTTTTCACCAACATCTTGATCCATATTTAAGCCGATGTAGAGTTATCAAGCCTTTCATCTCTGTAAGTAAAATTGAAAAAATATATCTCTATTCTTTATCAAATACCAGATATGACATGATTGTCTTACTGTGAAACTAGAAGAATGGTACCAAAGAACACATTAACTGAAAGCAGAACAACATCATCTATTCAGCAGAATGCTCGTACATTCACTTGGCCATACAGCTGTCTCATTGAAATTGGATTTTTGTATAAACTGGCTTACTTGATCTTAGCGTAGTTGACTGTGGGTAGAAAACAGTAGCAAGTCTAGACGATGGACAGAAAAGCCGAAGTGGAATGTAGCATTATGAGGCCAGGCTACAAATATATTTGACTCAAAGCTAAAACAATGCCTTCCCAAAACAGATCATTCCAACACCTACATAACATAACTTATTTTTAACATCAGGGAAAAGCCAGCAGAAGCTTACCTGACACTAAACAGCAAACATGTTTGGGCAACATAATACTAAAGCCATCATGTTTCCCCATTTCCTGAGAGTTTGGTTTCACAATCTTCTGTGGTTTTTACTTCAGTTTACAGTGTAAATGCAGACTGACCTTCAAGCTTGTGACCAATTCAAGATAGCTCTTCAACAGTCGTTACACAATCTAATTTCTTTTAAAAATTCTTACGGAATTTAAACACAGTAGACTCCACATGCAGATACCTGGAAATCTAGAAGTAAGTGTATCAGTTTATCAAACAAAGTGAATCAAGGGTAGAGAAGAAAAAACTTCACTGTAAAAATCACAGGCATGACAAAAAAAGACAAGGACATCCATCTCATCTGTAGTTACAGGGGTCTGACCCTACGCACTGCAAGGAAGAAACAAAAATTCCTATTTGTCATAGAGGGTCCCTGGCATTTTTTCTAATACTAATCAGAAATAGGTGAAATACAAACACTTTAATAGTAAATGAATAGAGAACTAATGAAAAGAAAAAAAAAAAGAACCTACTGCACTAAAACATGCATGTATCTAACACCAATAAAGGTATCTGTCTTAATATAATGTTTGGAGAAAATCAGTGTCAAAAAGTTTTAAAAAACATTGCTAATCAGAACTGGTATTTTGCAATGATCAATTGGTAACACTGCTGCTTTGACTTGGGGTTGTGAAGTGGATGTGTTTTCTTATTTCTCTTGTTTCTAAGAACCAAGTACGCTCAGCATGAAACATGGTGTTTTCAAGAGGTAAGGTATAGCAAATGTCAGTATCCCCTGCACAAGTCTGGGTGACACAGGTTTCTGTGGAACCTTCATTGATGATGCATCCATGCACACACACTCAAGAGCACCTGTGGGGTACCTACTGTCTATCTATTTTTCCAGATCCTTTGAAATACGGTATCTATGATTATTTACCTTTCAAAAAGCGTTCCACATCAATACCACCTCCTTCCTTTAAACATAGCTTTAAAACTCTTTGCAGAACTATAGGTGCACACAGGCCAATGTGCACAATAAAAAACAGAAACCACTCATAGTTTGTAAAGTTTGTGCAACAAAGATCTGAAAAACAGTAAAATATTTGATGACCACAGAGATTTATGTTCCTCTTATCTGATCTCAGCTTCAGAGATACTTACAGCTTTTCACCAAATGTTTTCTAAATTAAACTAGAACTGAACTGCGTTTGAGATGCTCAGCCTTGACTAAGACTTGAAATAAGAATTGTTAATCATCTTGAAGCTGTTCCTAATTTCAGAACATAAACAAAAAAACCCCAAACCCCAAAACTGATATTTAGTCTGGATTCATGTATTAGCAATCTCCGTGCTTCAAAAGGGCTTGTTTCAGAGGTGAAAGCTCCAGGATACATATTCTGGAGCAACACAGACACTGCCTTTCCCTTCAAAGTAGGGTGTCACTCTCCAAAGAGGAACTAGGACATCACGCATGTCAGCTTCTCCTACTGATGCTCAGGCAAGTCCTCACCTAACCTACTGGTGAATCCCAAGTCAGTTGGCCAGCTCTTTTCAGGGGTCCCTGACATCTGACCTCAGGCTGTGTGCTGAAATCCCTAGTGAATAAGACAGTAGCTTTTTCCTCCCCTAGTCTCTTCTGGCAAAGCCATCAAGGTATAAAGCAAGAAATTTCTGATTTTACATAGTACTGGTTTCTTAGGGTACAAACACTGTAACTATAAATAACTAAAATTGGCTGTACAGAGAAGTTAATTATTCACAGGTGTTTTATACTAAAACTCAAACTAGACATAAATGTTATTTTGACTAAATAAGACAAATGAAACTATATGTTCTGTATCTGAGCGAAACTGTCAGCCCCCAACAAACAAATAGTACCTGTTTCTGCACTGAAGCAGAGACTAGCTATTGATGAAAACGTCTGATATGCCTCCATCAAAAACAAGGTTAGTAACATTGTGAAAGATAAAAATCCAGGTAGCAACAAAAAACATCAACAGTTAGCATCAGTGAAGGCACTTGCAAGGCTCTTGTTTAACTGTATTTATGATACCTGATATTCCCTCAAAATGAAATATGTATTTTATTTTTATATGCATTTTAGTGTTTAGAAAGTTTTGGGGACCAGTTTCATTACAAAAATCAAGGATTTATTTTTAGTCTAAATGCTTGTTTTGCATGCTAACAGTCAGTGAATATATTCAGCATCCACCCCAAACCTGTGCTATCATTCTGTTTTTTATAAACCCTGATGTATTATAAAATGAGACAGCAATATTAAACAACTGCCTACCTGGTATGCGGTTCAGAAATATTCCTAAGACATACACACTTCACCCACAAACCATAGTGCTTTCTAAATCCAACTCTGCTATATACTTAAATGTGTGTTACCAGTAACCAATTCCTTTCAGAGATACTGTCCACTCACATTATCACTAAGCATGACTAGAGCTGCCGGGACTGGAGATGTGCTCACATCTCCTCCTTCCAGGAGGACACAAATAGCTGGAACATGTTGCTGCATTCTCAGCTTCCTTACAATCTTTGAATCTCAAACTCAGACAGCACTTGAGGCAGAAAGACAGAAAACTATGAATTTGAATATGGACTATATCTGGAATAACCTCTAATGATTAATAAACAGCCTTCATGTCTCTTTCAGGCCAGTGCTTATTCATGTTCACCCTCCTTTTCCTCCAGAACGCTCGTGGTTGCAGCCTTGAAAGGCTCATTTGCAAAAGACTTTGATACCTAATTAAGGCGCCCTCTGAAACTGATGATCAATGGAAAATACTAAGGAACCCAATGGAAGCCTGACAGTAAACACAGAATATCATTTGCATAGACTAACACTGTATCTAAAATTGAGAAGTGCAACTCAGGGGGCTGAGAAGCCCACATGTTTATGTGGCTGAAACAATCCAGATGACAAAAGGGGAAGGGGAAGGATTTGGGAAGGGAAGCTGTCCCAGCACTCTAGGGATTTTGAAGTGGCAGAAATGCTCAGTAGAAATGAGTACCTTAGACTGAGGGGGGAAGGAAGGCATCCAATTGCAATGTTGGGAAACAATAGGCTCAGAAACAGAAAAGCCATCACTTCTTAAAGTAAAAAGACAGGTATGACTTGGGAATTCTTACTTCAACATGTGTTACCTTGAACTTTTGTCCTAAGCCTCTCACTAGCAGCCCACATGTTTAACCAAACTGAGTTATCTTGTAAGATGATCTCCCAAAAGTCAATGACTTCCTTACACAGGAGAAAGATCTCATACTTCTGTTTATGTGATACATTATGGTTGTTAACTGTCAACACTAAAGCATGACAGCTGTTGACTCAGTGGGAAAATGCTAGACAGCCCTCTGTACTGCATTGAGCTGCTGTGCAGAGGTATACGGAAATGCTGTGCCTTAACCATCCAAGTGTGCTACCACACTGAGGAGAGTGACTTCCATGTCATCTTAATCTGGATGGACAGTTCCCCAAAACCTTGTCTAGCCTTGCATCGTTCAAAAAGAATTTAAAATTCTCAGGATTGCAATCACTGCTGTATTCATGTTGATGCCTTGCATCAATTTATGTGGAATATGGCATGAGACTCTATGTCAGTTGATGACATCACACATTCCACCATAGTTAGGCAGGATATCATAAACATACGTAATGTTAATGATGACACTGTTGTAAGTAAAATGGAAAATGTACAGTCTGTGTCCAAATGCAGAAGAGAGGAAGAAGAAAAAAACCTAAAACCCACATAATTCAGAGATGATGTAGTGAGACACAGTTGGAAGCAAAGACAGAAAGACAGTCCTTATCAGCAACAACACTGCTTCCTTTTCTGAATATATGGATGAGTACAAGTGATCATAATGTTGAATAACAGAGGCTAAATGTGGGGTTCTAGAGAAGACTAAATTACGTTTTAGCTTTTTTCAGAGACAGGGAAGAAAATTAAGAGGAGCTCCAAAAATGGCAGATCTTTAAGTCCTTGCTGTTGTGACTGCTCTTGTAGGGAAAATTCAAAGCAAGATGATCTTCTGGAATAGTAATGCAATCAGCTTATTTCTTTGAGAAAATGGAATTATTTTAAACATGTAAGTCTAGTGAACATAAACTGTTAATGCTGACAGAAACAATTTCAACTTACTGTGCTAATCTGTAGAGTAGCTTGGAAATACCAGTTTTATCACATGCAGCAGGACATACACAGATTTATGAAAAAAAAAAAAAAAAAAAGCAGCAAAGTAAAGCTGTCAGTTATTTTTCATAGCCAACAGTAATGAGGGAAGTCAGTTCAAGATGGATAAAGAAGAAGCCACTGAGTTAAGCAGTAAAACCATGCCAAACTTGTGTTTCCCAAGAACTTCGTATAGGTAAAATACAGTGTTATTCATTGCTTCCGACATCTGGCAGTAGCCTACGCTGACTTCCATAGCAGTCAGATACCAGGAGAAAACATCAGAGCTTTTGTCAGATTCTTCAAACTTGTCACTACACATTTCAACAGCTTTGGGAAAAGGCCAAAGATCTTTCATGGTAGCAGCAGATGTTGGAGGAGTATGCTACCCTTGACTGAGGCAGCAGGGAGGACACTATCTGAGATGTCTGCAGCAGATTGAGAACAACAAGTGGTTACATCTTTTCTTGTCCCTGTGAAAGGGGAAGCACCTTGAGTTTGTATGAATACAAATAAACTAAAAATTAGTATTTTTTACACTATTTTTAAGCAGAGTGAGGCTGACATACATCAATAAGGACCATACTGACTCTGGATGCTGTGTTCTCTTGTTGAACATATCACCAGGGAGACCTGAATGTCTCCTGAGGCTACAGGTTTTTTGTGCTGATGCTCAAAAAGCCAAGGTCTCCTCTTATGAGTATAATACTCTTTGATGCAGGAGAGGTAATATAAAGTTCCGATGAAATTCTAAGATGAGTTGTGGTAAAATACAGTATCAGATTTGGTTCCACTGTTACTGCAGTAGTCACCAAAATCAAAGAAACACAGATTTGTTAAGCCTGGAAGGCATCTGCTGAGATCACCTAGACCAACGCCATTGCTAAAGCAGGTTGTCCAAGACAGCATCCAGTTGGGTTTTTAATATCTCTGCAACATCTTTGGGCAATCCATTCCACTGTTTGACCACAGTACAAAAGTGTGTTCCTGTGTCCAGATGATAACCTAATACATTTCAATTTGTGTCCAAAGCCTATTGTCCTGTCACTGGCACTACAGAGAAGAATCTGGGTCCCTCTTCTTCATCAATAAGATTCCCCTAAAGCTTCTCTTCTTGAAGTTTAACAAGCTCTCAGCTTCTCCTCACATGAAGAGTCCTGTAATACTTTTTGTGGTTCTTTGTTGGACTTGTTCCAGTAAGTTCATATCTTTCTTGTACAGGGAAGCCCAGAAGTGGACACAACACTCCACATGTGGCCTCTCCAGTGCTGAGAAAAGAAAAATTACTACCTCCCTTGATCTGCTAGCAAGTGTCTTCCTAATGCAGCCCAAAAGGTTGCTAGCCTTCACCACAGGGGCACACTGCTGGCTCATGGTCTGCTTGGTGTCCACCAGGACCCACAGGTCCTCCTCTATAGAGCTGCTTTCCAGTCCAACAGGCATCAGTGTGTACTTGTGCATGTGATTATTTCCCCCCAGATACAGGACTTGGCATTTCTCCTTGCTGAACTTTATGAGACTTCTCTCAGCCTAATTCTCCAGCCTGTCAAAGTCCCTGTGAATGGCAGCACAACCGACTGGTGCACCTACCATTCCTCCCAGTTTTTATCATCTCTGAACTTGCTGAGGGTTCACTCTGTCCCAGCATCTAGGTCATTAATGAAGAGGTTAAACAGTACTGGCCTCAGTATCAATCCCTATGGTACATCACTAGTGACTTGCCTTCAGCTGGACTTTGTCCCACTGACAAAGTGGGCCTGGCTGTTCAGCCAGATTTCAAACCTCCTCATTATGCACTCAACTAAGCAGTACTTTGTCTGTCAGCTTGTCTAAAAGGATGTTATGGGAGAACGAGATAGTGTCAAAGGCCTTAACAAAGTTGAGGTAAATCACATCCACTGCCTTCCGCTCATCCACCAAGCTATCTCACTGTAGAAGGCCACCAGGTTGGGCAAGCATGGTTTCCTCTCTGTAAATCCATGCTGACTGCTCCTGATGCCCTTCGTATCCTTCATGTGTTTGAAAATGCTTTCTGGGAAGATTTGTTCCATCATCTTCACAGGAACTGAGGTGATGCTGACCTGCCTCTACTTGCCCATATCCCCCCTCTTGCAGAAAAGCAGTGACATTTGCTTTCTTCCTGTCTGTAGGAACCTCTTTCAGTTGCCATGAAAGAATTTAGACGATATTGGCCTCACAATGGCATCAGCCAGCTCCCTCAGCACATGTGTATGCAACTTCCCAGGCCTCATGGACTTTTGTACATCCAATCTGTTTAAGTGCTCCCTAAGCTTAAGTGTGCAGCAAGGGTAGGGTACCTCAGTCTTTTATTTGTCACTAGTTCCCCTGCCCCATTCAGCAGCTGGCTCATTTTCTCTCGCCTTCCTTTTACTGTTTATGTAGAAGCCTTTCTGGTTGCCTTTCCAACCCCTTGACAGAGTGAAGTCCAGGTCAGCCTTGGCTTTCCTAATGCTATCCCTACACACTTGGAAAGCAGCTCTGTACTCTTCCCAGGTCGCCGTCCCTGCTTCCATCTCTTGCACATTTTTTTAAGTCTGAGTTCAGTCAGGAGCTCCTGGCTTATCCATGCAGGCCTCCTGCTGTCTTGTGCAGGTTTTCTGCTTGTTGGAATGGGTCTTTCCTGAGCTTCAAGGAGGTGATACTTGAACATCAGCCAGCTGTCCTGGACCCATCTTCTATCCAAGGCCATATCCCATGGGATTCTTCCAAGCAGATCCCTGAAGAGGTTGAAGTTTGCTCTCCAGAAATACAAAGCAATGGTCCTACTTTTTCCTCTGCTCTCTCTTCTTCAGATCCTGAACTTCACCATCTTATGGCCACCGCAGCCAAAGCTGCCTCTGACTGTGAAAAGGGAACATCTAATACCCTGAGGTTTGTCAGGATCTCGGAGACCTTTGGCTGCACAGACTTTTTCAGTTTCTCAGATAGTTCTTTTCTACAATCATCATCGGCAGGACTGCCAGGATTTTTAAGGAGATACTATAATACAGTCTATGAGATGGGACAAGTCTATCTGCTATCTGAGTTAATCTTACCCACCCCTGAAGGAGCTGGGGAATCTTCTCATAAGTCACAATTCATAGTTGTTTGGGTTTTTTGGGTTTTTTTTTTCTTTCTCCTCATAATAGTGAAAGATCCAGTGGTATGTGTCAGTCAGTATCTGACTCTTTCTTTACCCTACCTTTAAACCTCAGAACACATTAGGCAAAACACACAGTGCCTACAGCACTAAAAAATTCCCAGTTCATGCACTGTTTCAAACTTGAAGGTCTGGCTGGATGTTTGCAAAAAATAAGGCTACCAGTGAAGCATACGCATGAGTGGCTTTTCCGCCATGAACTTACATATTTTTTAAAATGCAGCTAAGTTTTCCTTGCTTTAAGAAATCACTTGCAAACACAAGGAGCAGCTGCACCAGAGCAGACCAAAGGTCTGTTTGTCCCAGAACTCTACACTCAGTGGTGAAAAGCAGGAAAAGCACAAGACATCTATAGCAGTACTGCCACTAGCCACCCTGGTGACCATCTGCAGCTTGGGATCCACTGGGTGGCTTGTATATAACCATGTGCAACACAAAAGAATTTGAGAAAGCATTGGAGTTAATAAATAAAAATAGAGAAAAATATAAACAGGCAGGATCAGGAACACATTTAAGCATTCATAAATCTGTAACTTGGGAAATGCATTTCATAACTCATTAGATTAAAGCTTTTAGCTTGTATAACTAATATGTAAATAAGAAAGGACAACATCATATCAATCACTAAGAATGTCAACATTTACTTAAAGGATTTACATGGGATATACTCAAACATTTGTGCAAATTTTTCATGTTTTAAACTTATAAATGCTTTATTTCTTATTTACTGGATCCAGTCTCAGTATCAACCTATCTACATTTCTTATATATTGCTCCTCTGTGGAATTAAGCAGAACTACCTATTACAGTACCAGACCAAATTTATTTTTAGTCTTTAAGGACTAGCACTTAAATTAAGGGTCCTAAAAAAAACAGAAGTTATCTATCTATCTATATTGTAAAAATAAACTTGAAATCAGAAAAGAAAACTGGTCTAGACACTATCATGATGCTATATATTAACTCGGTCTGCCAGGGGACTGTACTGCAATTGTTGTATCTACTCATCTCTCCTAACTGCTGATTAAGTACTGTGGACCTCCACAGCCTCACAGCATTTATCTTGCAAATGCTTGTCAAAGGCTCCAACAACCTCTTTTGATGGGTAACAAACCAACCTGAATCTATTCTGCTCAGATCTACTTTTTAGAAACAGCATTGCAAAATAATGCTGTGTCCCAAAGGCTTTAGGGTAATTCACTGGAAAATCTCCTGCGATCTCCAAAGGGCTTTCAGAACTCCTGGAACAGATATGTAGACGCGCAACAACCCTACCCCACAAGTGCACTGAAGAAGCACCACGGACAGACACCCCAACTACATCTTCAGTTGCTAAAAATTGCAAGCAAAATATTCTCACCAAAGAACTGAGAGCTTCTGTTCATCATGAGTTTCTAGGTGTTTTGATGGACAAGTAAACCACCAGATTTCTTATGAAAGCGACTTGGTGCTTCCGCTAGCACTGGGACTGAGGACTCCAAAACGCATGTCCCCACAGACTGAGTGTTTAAACATTCTTTTCATAAGGAGCAACTGTTAATCACAAAAATCTGTCAAAAGCTTATGAAACAATCTGCCTGTACTGTTGGAGGACACATTTTGTAGGGCTTGTTAATTCAACCTTTTGAATCAAATCAGCCTCTCGCATCCTGTCAGTTGAAGGATGGCACATGCTTGTTTGCTTACAAATGAATCCATCTATGGAAATCCTTCACAACAATAGACAGGGGTAAGAACTATTTTCTGGAGGTTTTATATTGTCCATCAGATACAAGTTTCCATAGATAAAACTAGATTCTAGATCCGATTCACAAAGCTAATTGTTTCACTTGCATTTCTGCATTTTCTTTGAATTATGAGACAATCTAAATCAAAGTTTTTGCAGTCTGGGAGAAGATTTAGGGTTCCACACTCTAAGAATTATTTTTCCTTTTCTTGAGCATTTTAATAAATTTCAGTTGCTGCTGTTAACAGAACAGTACAGTACAGGGTATGTAATGGAAGGCAAACAGTTCAAGCCCTCAGCAGAATGCTATGTTGGAACATCATGAGTTACTCATACAAACATGAATAAATTCAGACATATGGAATGTACTGAACATTTTCAAGAATAATTTTAACCAAAGAGGTTAGCTTCTTAGTAACAAAACACTCACCCCACACACCCTCCAAAAAAAGTACCAGCTAACTTTGATTTACATTACCAAAATTCATTCTCAAGAACCATGAACTAATGAGCAAGAAAATGGAAAGTCTAATTGTTAGAAAGAGGATTCAAATACTTCATTCACAGCAGCTTTCATTGTTTTAATTTAATAAGACATCAGATGGGAGGCTTGAGCTCATGAGGAATTAACAGATAATTGATATAAGCTCTAGAGAAGTCCATTTTGGGCATTAGAATTTAATCCTTAATTTGGAAAGTAAAATTAAAATGTTGACAGAGTGCTGCCTTTACCATGAATTTGTAGAATATTTGGATTTTCAAAGCAAAATTAATAAACCTATTAAGATTTACTGTACTTGCTGCCTTATAGGTGAGTCAATAGAAGTGTATTGGGTCTGGCTGGCATGGTGTTAACTTTCTTCACAGTAGCACTTATGGTATTGTGAATTTGTGACAAAAACACTGTTGATAACACCAACGTTTTGGCTATTGCTGAGTGGCATCAAGGTCTCCTCTGCCTCTCACTCTGTCCAGCTCTGCATATGTAGGTAGGGGTCAGGAAGCGACACTGCCAAGACAGCTGACCCCAGCTGATCAAAGGTATTTTCCATGCTGTGCTCAGCATTAAAACTCGAGTGGGGCCAGGGCAGGTGTTTTTCCAAAGTATCCACTGTTCTGGGACTGGCTGAGCCTTGGTCTGCTGGTGGTAAATGATTGCATTACTTGTTTCTCCCCCGACCCCTTTCACCTACTAAACTGTCTTTATCTTGACTCTTGAGGGTTTTTTCCTCACTTTTGTCCTGATTCTCTCCCCTACTGCTGGTAGGAAGTGAGCAAGTGACTAGGTGGCCTAAAAAGCTTCATTAGTAGGAACTCATTTTATTACTACTACCTCCATCCACTTCAGCTACTACAGATCAGCTCTGCAGGGCTCTGCTTTCTAAGCCAAAATTCATCCAACAGATTTCCACTGCATTTGTCCTCCTTCACATTTTTTACAAAAGTTTGGGGCAGGGCAGATCAGGACTGTTAAGACAAATAAAATTTACATAAAGAAGGGAAAAATTCTTCAGCACAATATTGTGTACTACCAGATAATTGTTCTTAGAATTAGGATGAAAAAATCCACAGGAAAACACCTCAAAAAACCCAGGCTGTTTCAATCACCCAAAAGAATCTCTATTATGGCATTTATTTTTTTATTTTACCTGAGTGGTGACAGATGAGGAAACTAGTAGGGTGAGTCTACACAGCAGCATGAGAAAGTATGTGCATTAATCACACTTCCTGTTTTATGTCCCACCAACTACATTAGATACTTTCTACTTTTCTACCTGAGGATATCGGGTCATAAAACATGAATTTTTGAGTTTGATTCCAGATTACATGATCTAGATATTCACTGCTAGCCACAACTATGTGTGCCGTCCCCCTGTTTTTAACTATCATCAGTAAATACCTTAGCCTGCTCAATAAAGACATGTTACAAATTCTAAACAATGTACCCTTCAGCTGTCTCTTGAAGAAGCTGAAAAAAAATCCTGAACAGTAAAATCATCTACATCTTCCAAACCTTCACCATTCTGGTTCAGCAGATAATAAAATACAGGAACAAATACAAAAATACAATATTGTAAAAGGGAAGCAAGTCACAGCATCTTGGCTTCCATGCATTGTCTTTATTCATTCAAATATCTGTCACAACTAATGCTATTTTAACTCATCTTCTGTATTATGGGTTTTAGCGAAGCAGAGAAGAATTGCAGCAAATAACTCAAGGTTCAGTCTAACCAGTTTAAGAAACTGTATCATTTCAACGTTCTCATGTATTTTGAAAAAGAGAACGCAGATAAGGATTAAATACCACCAGTTTTTCTCCCTTAGTTGGCATTTAAAATGTTTTTTAAAATTCCATTGCTTCTGTTGCATACACTGACTTGCCATTGGCATTGAAAAAAACCTGTACAGAAACAAACAACTGCTGAAGAATCATATTTTTAAAACTCTGTATGGTTACTAGTATAAACATAATATTTTGACATGCATAATATGTCGCTAAACATTTATTTACTGGGCTGTTTCTACAGCAAAAGGTTTATCTGAAACACAGTATATACACATGTGGATTGCAGATGCTGTATCAGCCCTTTTCATATACATCCTGGAATGCAACCGTGCCACTGCTGCCACTGAGAAGACAGATATTCATAAGAGGTAACTACAAAATTATATCACTGTACATAAATGAAGAAAGGCTAAGATTAATGAAAAAAATCTTAGTGTCTGCTATCTTTTGTTTTCTGTACATCTATTGCACTTAGATGCTTCTGGGTCAAATTTCCCTGCATTCCAATGTAAACCTCCCACTCGACTTGGCAAGTTGCACTAATAAATGCCAAACACTACTACAGTGGCACAACATACATGTTATGGATCATAAACGCTACTCAGAGGCAACTTTTTCAGGTGTGCAAGTTTACATCTGAGAAACAAAGCCAAGCTGTATTCAAATACTCAATGCTCCAACCAAAAAAAAAACCAACCCAACCCAAAACACTTTAAAAATTGCCTTCAATAGAATCAAACACCTTTCCTAGAAATATTTAAGAATCCAAACACTCCACAAAATTTCCTAAAAAACTGTTATACACAGATGTTGATTATATTGATTTAAGGCTTAATAAATTACAACCGTAACACAGGAAAACTGCAAAACAGCAAACAACAAAGGGGAATGGAAAAAGGGAAAAAGTGACCTGACCAACTATAAGCCTTTTAGTTTACAGCAACATTTCAGGTTATGGAAAGCATTTTAAAGAAATAGATGTCAATGAAACAAACAAAATCCAGAAATGGTTATTTCAAAAGTAGGTCATTGTCAAAGTAACCTACTGTACTTCCCAATTTAGATGACTTATATGGACAACTACTAGTGAACAACAGATGACTATTAGTTGGATAGAGGACTTGCTAAAGGAAAAATGATAACGCAGAGAACTGGAAGGGTAAACACCAGGCTAAAAGAAGGTTTCTTCTGCAGCTTAGGTAAGGCTAAACCTTGTAACATACTTAACCAAAACTTCATCAATAAAACTTGGCTCAAAAGAACGTGAGCGTTTGTGCAATGCCCCCCACAAAGCTGAGAGGCATCCTTAACACAGAAAGACAAAACACGCAGGAAAAAGTTAACAAACCTGAACAGGACTAGTTTCAGTGGAATAGGATACAGACCTGTATTTCTAAGTGCAAAGTCAGAATGAGACACTTTCATGAACAGAAACTTTTAAGCATTGCCTCCAAATGAAGTGGTTGCACAATTCCCAACCCTCAGACACGTTATACCAGCTCTGTCTTCCCCTCCCACCCCAGCGTAAGAGCTCCCTGTGGTAGTGTAAGCATCTGTTTAGCTGTATAGCAGACTGGATTGCAGAACTGATTCACTGGGAAAAAAATGGGGGGGGGGGGGGGGGGGTGCGGCAATCTAACCTATCTTGTGATCGAGTTCCCCAGTCTGATGAACATGAATGTTTCTGCTGACACCAGGAAGGACATAATAGAGGCATGGGAGCAGGACTGAATGCCATTTTGGCAGCAAACATGTGTGTAAAATTAGTGCTTACTCGCTTGAATCCTTCAGCAAAGAGAGATGTCATCAACTGGAAACAAAAGGAAAAGGTCCTGCACCACAAGATCATGACAAATCAAACAATCTCTTACTGCTTCGAAAAAGATAAGACAACAATGGTGGGATGCACACTCTTACCTGCATACAAAAGATGACACAGACACTTGGTATGCAAACAAACAATAAACTACAGCTTCAGCTCTTCTACAGAAACTCACAGAAGGCACGAATTGTGTGGGCTTAAGGATGCCTTATTTCTTACCCCATACCCCATGATAAGGAAATATCATAATCCCTTTAACAAGAGACCACATAGGTAAAAAAATGGCTCCAGTCATCTCTTGTCTCTTGTTTCAAGGTTGAAAATTTATTAGCTGACATTACAGTAGTTCCTTTGGTTATTCAGCTACTGAGCACAGCTACCAGCCCCGTGCTCAAGCTGTATCTCTCATGCTCAATCCTTCACTGATTGATTACACAGCAACACCTGCATTTAAGTAACACTCACACACTCACTTTCACAGAAATACTGCTCTTGGATAGCCTACTTCTCAGCCTAAATTTCCATTACGTTCACTCAAGCATTAAGCATATTTGGTAAGTAAGAGACATTACCAGCCCTCAATAGCTTTTCCTAGGTGCACCACATTTCTTTCTATCTACTGACCCTACACCCAGCCTGCCAGCATTTTGACCATCTCAAGACCTGAATTCAGGCCTGCCATGACAACATCCCTAGCCTAGCTATCATTGCATCATACCTGCCTTATCAGTGACTGATCCTGTTCATTTCAACAACCACCTCTTTCATTGCACAGCACCTAATTCTCGTGGTGGAGGTGGACAGGAAGATGACACCAGAACCACTCCCCACAACAGCCTGGGATCATGCCAGTGCAATGTTCACCCCACAGGCTTCCTTTGAGGCTCACATACCCACAATCCTGACACCTATTGATGCTTGAAATGTATTTTTTCAATACAAATAAACATCACTGAGCTTCTCTCCTGCTGACTGTGTATTTATCTTACTAAACTGGGCCACCTTCACTCTCAGCCAACTCTAGATGAGCAGCTTACCCTGGCAGTGCACGCTCAAAACAAATACTGCTTAACCTTCTTCACTTGAAACAAGGATAACTTCACTTGCCCACAGGTGAATTAAGCTATTAGCTTAAATGGATGAATCCTGCCAACATTTGCTAGCGAAGCGGTCTGTACTGTTTTGCACATGCAGAAAGTGAAGAGGTCAAACACTCTGCATCTCTTTGCTTCAGTCAGAACTTCACAGCCTTGAGCATGCACCAGGGCTGAATCCACCCTGCACCTCACAGCCCCATATGCCCTTAAGCTCCAAAAGCATCTGCTACACCATCACACACACTGGTCAGAGCAGCTTTCACAGCTAAGGATGGAGAAAAAAAACATATCTTGCCATCTGTTTTGCTAATAATGTGCATAACAATCCAAGGGAAACACAGCCAGACGAGCCTACATGTTGACAATTAGTCTTCCAAACTGTACCAGAAATGCTGCCACAATACAATGACAGTTAATGCCAAGGTGTATCTATGCCTGTGGCACCATGAAACCCTTAGAGACGAGCCCACCAGTCTATGTCCAATAAGAAAAGGGGGGGGGGGGGGAAGTCATGAGAAGTAATTCCAGCAGAGACATAACTCTTATGTAAAGATGCTATTTATGACATATATGTATGTATATAAACAAATGTATGTATGTACCTACATGGTTCAGGAGAGCAGAATTCAAACCAGAGGAAATACAAAAGAAAAGCATAGCAGTCAAGGGGAGGGAGCACCCATTCTGCAGTAGCTCACAGAAGAGTTTGACATATTTACTCCTTCAACAATCAAGTTCATTACAGAAGACCTTAGTCTATAAAAACATCCAGGGGCTGAACAGCAGGTAAGGGAAAGAATTATTTCAGCTCACAGGCCGAAACAAAAACAAGTAGGAACAGACCAGCCCCAAAAAACAAGCAAAACTTTAAACCTTGGGAGCCTCCAGTACTGGAGCAATCCTCCACTTACCTCTCTAGAGGGTGTAAGCACCTGTGCAGAATTAAAAAAGAGGTTTGACCGCAACATGCGAGACAGCGCCTGCTGCAGGGGGACCTGGAGCCCGTGATTCAAAAGGCAGGCCTCTTCCAGTTACCTCTTCCTAAAACACAGCCACCACCAATCTAATGAAATTGTTATGAATGTATACAGGACCAGGACAAAAGCAAAAAACCCGCTTTCTTCTAAATGTGATCTTACAAAAAACAATTAGGGGATGTCTTAATTAAAGGCAAAAACTGTGGCAAGTGTCACCTTTTTTCAAGCTAACAGCATAAAGATTAGCAAACAGCATGCATCCCAACATGATTAGTGATAAAACACTGGAAAATATTTTCTATGAATCAAAGTGGATAGTATTCAATATTATTTGAAGAACAGCAGTGAAATTTATGTCAGAGACCTAACATAAAAACTACACAGGCAGCAAAACCAACAAAGTTGCCCATCGTTATTTTTATTCTGATTCACTTGATATTACAAATTCACATTTTAAGTTAAATTTCTTCAAATTTATCTTCCTAAAACAATAAAAATCAGCATTTAGTAAAGTCATAGACACTCTTCTACTTCTGCCATGTCAAAAATTATTTTAACAGGCTTCAAATATTATACGTTTAGTTTATTCTTTCAGGAAAGAAGGTTGAGGAATGACATTTTTTATAGTTCCTATTTGAAAAACAATGGAAGAGAAGAATCTGAGTGAAAAAGGCTGATGAATGTTGCATGAGAGTTGGTTTCAGACTCTGACTGGAAATGTTTATGCTGGTTTTAACATGCATTAGCTGAAGCAGTTTCTTAACTGTTCAGATTCCTGGCTTCAGGCTCTCCAGTAAGGAAAGCAGTATCTGTCACCAAGGGATTCATCTCCTTGCGCAGTCGCTACAACAAATATATTCATTATTTTGCAAGAGGGCAAACAGCTGCACTTCCTGGAATGTGCTGTAACTAGTCATCTTTACTGCCAGGTAATATTAGCAAAGCTCTATGCATTTGAAACAAAAGATGACGTTAGCCAAAGGACACTATAAGATTTCCTTATTATATGGCTATTGACAAAGTATGCTTCCTTACAGCTATCTTTTGCAAGATGATGTAGTTAACACAAGGAAGGTGTTTTAATTGCTGTTCTAAGCTATTGTTAGAATTTCATTCTAGGCTATGCAAATAACTTCAGCAGGGGTACAAATTTCCATAATTTTACCTCTGAAAAACAGGTTCCCAATCTACATATGCTACCCAAGCAAGCTTGAAAGGGCTGAAAGCACTCATTTCCCATGGCTGACAAACAAAAAAGGTGTTATCCCAAGACAGGAGAGGTGCATTCTCTGAAGTAGCACCTTCCTATAAAGGGGAACCTGTGAAGGTCATACTTCAGGAGTTGCTGCCTGTGTTTCTGCAGTCAAGCTGTACTTTACACAGAAACAGGAATTGTAGGGGAAAAAAACCCCCACCAGAATAAGTAATACTTGTAAAAATACATAGAACTGGACCAAAAATAAGTTTTCTGAATATAAATTTTAAAAAGTGCCTTTCAAAGGTGTAGTACTCTGCACTGAACTGTTTTTCTTCTAAATGATCTCAATAGATGACACCCTTCTATTTAAAGCTTCTAGAAATCTTAATCTAGATTTGAATTTTTTCACAAAAATAGAATATTCTTAAATACTTACATGATGTCACAACAATCTGGAAGCTTCATAGCTAAACGCTGCTAAATGTTAAATGAATTAAGCCTCATACAACCTCCATCTTCTTTTGCATTAGCTAAGAATATCTCTTTTCGGACATGGGACTCTATTCCACATGCACATACGTCATGCTAAACCAGGGGAAACCATAATTACAATCAAATTTTCCTTGAAAATTCTTAAGCACTGGGATGTAGTCAAAGCCATTGAGACTGTCACCTGCCAGTTAAATGACTGCTTTCATTTTTCTCACCTTACTTGCCTTTCCTAGAGGATTAAGGCCATGCACTGTTTTCTGTAAAATTAAGTATACTGAAAATAATACAGACTGGCAAGTTTTAAAGCAGAATAACTTGTGACTGTAATTACAAGGTCTTTCTTTCTGTTTGGAACCAGTTATTGCCTATCTGTAACATTTTAGCCACACAGTTAAGAACTGTGATGGGAACAATAAATATGTTTTCACATGTGCAAGGGAATCTAAAAGATAAACAGGGAAAATTACAAAAGGCAAGCTTTTTTGTCCTTTCTTCATTATGATAAAGCAGCTAGGAAAACAGCTTAAACAACCAGACAGTTCTGCTGTATTTTCAACTGCAGAATAAATAAACCATCTCTTAAAGTGTCACTTAATACTGTCACCAAAAATAAAGGATTTAAAGGTAATATTCTGTACTTACACGTATTAGAAATATGCCAAAATGATATTTGGATTTCTAAATACTAAATAACAAGAGTTATAAATAACCTAAGAGTACTAAATAAGATTAAGGGTGGGAATTCCTTTAGAGAATCACCTCCCCCTCTACTACACTCTCTTAAGACGCCACGGGAATACTGTGTCCATCCCTGGGGCCTGCAACACAGGACGACGTGGACCTGTTAGAGGAGGTCCAGAGGAGTGCCCTGAAAACTCAGTGGGCTGTAACACCTCTGCTACGAAGAACGGTTGACAGAGTTGGGGTTGTTCAGCCTGGAGAAGAGAAGGCTCCAGGCAGAACTTTTGGCAGCCTCTCAATACCTAAAGGGACCTTATAAGAAAGATGGGGACAAAGTTTTTACCAGAACCTGTAGGGACTGGACAAGGGGTAGCAGCACTAAGCCGAGAGGTTAGGTCTAAATTTGACATAAAGAAGAACATTTTTACAGTGAGGGTGAAACACTGGGACAGGTTGCCCCTGTGAATGCCCCATCCCCGGAAGTGTTCAGGCTCAGGGTGGATGAGGCTTTGAAAGCAACCTGACCTAGTCAAAGTTGTCCCTGCCCATGGCAGGGGGGTTGGACCTAGATGATCTTTTGAAGGGCCCTTCCAATCCAAAATATTGTATGATTCTGATAAAAATAGGAACACACTGTCAAGGAAAAAATCAGAATGATATGATGCTGCAATTATCTCTATACTAGGCATTTCCCAAGAAAATTCAGGGTTAAAGTTTTGCTAAAACAAGAATTTAAAGAGTTAAGAAGGAACATGCAGGTCTGAATATCTTGAGCCACTTCCTTCAGTCTTATGTTGATACATTGAAAGAACAAGGGGGAAAAAAATGAGGTTTTGAGAAGCAATTTAAATTGTGGTCCCAAGCACTCAGAAGCTTTAATCACAGTAATTTCTGTATGTTATAAATGCAGAGGAGAACACTGTTCAGACACAGTACACTTACTCGATGTACATGTATCTACATGCAGCCATTACAGAGAAATTTAGTGAAGAGATATAAATCATAGGGAGAAAGACAACTTTAAAACACCTTGCATTTATGAATCAACTCAATAAACAAGCATTAAAACCAGGTGTCTGAGAAATGTTTCTGTGTATAACAAGGTTTAGCTTTGTATGAATCACCTCTTAAACTGTGTGTAGAAATGGTTGTGTGTTATGTAAGAAAACTATCTCAAATTATACTTATGACCAAATATTACCAGTTACTAAAAACTAATCTAAATGATTGCAAAACACAATAAAAATCAAGTACTTCTATTGGGCAATGTGGAAAGAAGTTTTATCCAAATAGAGAAGTCTGAACTCTTCTAACTCATGTTGAGCAAAAGGAGCTTAAAATTTCTAAGAATGCTTTCCTCCAGCAGATTCTTTTCAGCTTAGTTTAGATTTGCTCAAAACAGACAACACTTCAACATCCATAAACATATTTTCCCCGGATCACACAACCAGCTCTATAGCCACGAGCAATAATTCACTTACACACCTCTACTGTCAATAGAAGATTTTGTACTCAAAAAGGAACCCATTTTCCTTTTGTGATGATTATGTCTTACTGGAACATCTCAGGCTGCTTTCATTTTACACTATTCAAATATCTCCAGGGGTTTTCTGGAGAAGAGCAGCATGGGAAAGAAGAATTTAGTACAAGTCCTGTATGGAAGGATCACACAAACAAGAACTGCAAAACTCGCTAGCCAGAGTAAACCTTTAGATGTACATATGCACATGTGTAGTGCCAGAGGCACTACAAGAAGAGATGGGTATAAAATTAGTTTACTTCCTTTTCAGCGCTGAAAAAAAAGAGGGTACTAAGGGAGCAGGCAAGTTATTGCCTGAAGTCCTTCCACAGTTTTTGAATTTCATCTTATTTCACTAATTTAAGTTAGAATAACTTCATTAAATTATCTGCTCATTTTCTCTCAGTTGCTAAGCTGGGCTGCCAAAATATCATTGCTCTAACTTTTTCCCTAAACTACACAGATTTGTGAATAGTCTCAGGGTTCCCATTTTAAGTATCTGAATTACTCCATCAATGCCCGTCGATAGCTAAAAATGAAATTACACATCAATACCACACCTTGAAATAATTTTAAAGGAGAAAAAAAAAAAAAAGGGGGTTACTTTTTTGAAGCATTTGACCAACTTTTATTCCCTCGAAACAATCTTGCATTGAAAGTTTCCTTTCAAGATTCAGATCCAAAATAGGCGTTTGTTTAGCTATAAGCTGCCACACATTAAGTATGACAGAATAACTGCTGCGCAATAATCACGCTCATACAGACAGCTATTTCCTATTTCAATCCTCAGTGTATTCAGCTGAAGTTTTCAGATACAGGAGCATAACTTTTGGGACACAATTACCTGGCATTGTGCTCTACTGCAGCTTGGCACATGCTGAGAGTCCCATTAAGTTGGAAGTAACAGGAGTTGTAGGAGCCCCTCATGCTCAGACATACCCCAGCATCCTCCCACCATCTACCATGTATCTCTACCATCTCCCACATGGTTATGTTCAGTGGCACATCTCCTAAAACTATCATCAGACAGATCAATGCTCCAGCTCTCAAATCAACTCTATGTGGATACAACTTCTGTATGGCAAGTTCTGAGAGCTAGTTCTCTACCATCATGCTATTTGGACAGACACAGCAATGGCTGTATCAGTCAGGACATAGCATCAAATTGTCCTTTGCAAGCTATTTTTTCCTCAGGCAGATACATTTAGGTGATACAGCCTTTAGCTGTTCATAAAGGACCACAATCCAAACTAAGGTGACCAGCACTGGTGACTTGGACAAGTGGTCAAAGATGCTCTGTGGCCACACAGAGTGGATAATGTCACAACATGCTTTTTAACTGAAAATTCTAGCAAGGTCTAACAGGTCTTGGTATGTTTAATTTTGGAGAAAGTTACTGTTTTACTGTACATTATTTCAATAAAAGGGGTTGAGAGTGGGATGGGGATTCTCAGCCCTGAATCTGAGGGGCTTCTGCTAGCAGGATGAATAGCTTTCAGCAAGCAGCACTCGCTCCATAGCTCGAAAATCGTAATTACAATATAGTCTTGTTCAAGGTATAAACAAGCTTAAGGCATGCTGTTTTCAGAGTTACACTGCAGCTCACTAAGCACATGAACAAATTGCCTCCAAATTAGTCAGGCACAGTAGCACTGCCCTTGAGGGAACTTCAGTTGAATTTACCTGAGCAGAGGAAATTAAGCAATGGTCACCACTCTTCACGCCATTTGCATAGCATCAATTGACAAATGTTTCCCTCAATTGTGCCATGTAGCCTCAGAAGATTTGTACTTTCTCACCTGTTCGAATGAATACAGGAGACAAATACCTCTCTGAATATGGAGCATTGCTGAGGGACGTTTACTTTTGGTAGATAACCAGAGTCTTGTGATATCTGTGAGGGCTTTGCAAGGCACATTATGTGGTGTGGCCGCCCCCCTGCAGGCCACCCCGAGAAGACATGGGCTGTGCACCACAGCCTCAGCCCATCAGGTGTTTCTGCTCCACATGGCCTGGTGGTCCAAGGCACCATGCCGGCTATTGACACGTACAAAGAGCCGAGCCCCAGCTGTGAGTTTCAATTAACAGTACAGATGGGGTCTGCCAGCTTTTATTGATGCAAGCGTGCACTTCACAGCCACTGAGCCTTCAATGCAATCTTACTGTGGTGAAATTCCCTGAAATATTTTCAGCTCATACCCACCCAAAACAGAAATAAAATCTAGAAAAGTTTTAGTTCACCAATTCTACCACTTTCTCATAGGAAGCCCTTGGTTCACTGAGCACAGAAAAAACCTGCACTGTCAGATGGTTTTGGACTGTCACACTGGGTATCTAAGCCATTTCTTCTGTAGTATAAAGAGGCTTTGAAAAAGACCTCTTTTCTTCCTGGCACTGTTGTCAAATGCTTTTGATTAGCTTTAGGTTACTTCATTATGCTATTATCCAGCTCTTAAAATTAAGAAAATAAAAACCTCAAACATACATGAAGTTTTTATTTCCAGTCTTTTGGTTTTGGTCTCGAGGAGGTTAAATGAACTTCTTGAGAGTTCTCCTTACATCTATCCCACTATTTGATTAAGATCTGAATTTACTCCTCCTAGCTAATCATTTAATTATTATTACTTTGCCTATCTGTTAATTGCCATTCTTCTCCATCAATGTATTTATTGCCATCAAGATACAGAACACCAACTTTCAGATTTGTGCTGTAACTATTCACTTTTTAAACATGGTTGTAAGGCAGATAAAGGTGAAATCAGTCATAACTGCATTTTTAGCTATGGACTCCTGCAATACTTTTCTCATATACAGTTGCAAAACTGATTGTTAGATGGTGCATGCTGCATTTAAGCTTGGCTAGTACAGAGGTCTGGTTTTCTGCCATTTTAAATCTAAATTTCAAAGTACACTGCAATGATACAGTCTCCTTCCCCAAACTCAGTAACCTACATACAACCCCTTGTGCTTGAGCAGAAAATAGGGTTGGTTTTGTGACACAGTTTCCTGTGTATGTAGCAGCAGCACATACTCTGGTTTTACTCTCCTGCAGGTTTTACCATCTCAAATGCTGACTATTCATCAGCTGGACCCAAACACTCCAAAAATGTTTTCAACAAACCATGTTCTGTAATCACAAAAACTAAATACCTGGCTTGATACATAGGACTGGGTACTTCTTGTAAAGTAGGACATTTACACAAATACGGGGTTTATTTTTTTTTAAAGATCTTAGATTTTAAAGCAAGTGATTAGAAAATGAGTATGCTGAAATACTAAGAAACTTCTAAAAAGCTACAGGTAACAAAAACCAACATACAACAAGCTTATTGGAAAACACAGGCAAACAGCCAGTGTTTAGTGGTGCCAGATGAGATGGACAGAATTGTCTAAACTGCGCGTAATAGCAAGGGCCATGTCCTGTGCCCTTCATCTTTGTATGTCACCTAGAACATGCTTTCAACAGATGGATCTTTTTGTAATAACCCAGACTTCCAGTACTCTCTCCTATCCAGCCTAATATCTGAAGTGGAAGAAATGTATAAACTGTCAGTCATCTGAGATTACATTTGAATCCCTTACAGGGATAAATGAATAAAAATGTACACAGTCTTTTAATGCCTACTGCTGACTTCACATTCAGTACTCCTCATCTATTCCCCAATTATCCTCCTGGTATTAACAACAAAGTTCACCTTTCAAGTGACTTTAAACTATCCACCTGCATATTCAAAACCACTTGTACAGCAAATACTGCTAGAAAATCTGCACAAAAGCATTTGGATGCAATCAGCGTACTTTCTGCATCATTGAACATTGTGGTGTTTTGCAGACCAGTACAACACAAATTCGTAGCTTAGATTACACAAATTTCTCTACAATTCAGTGGTTAATCACATTTCTGCTATTATTCAATGCTACATGTAACTTTTAATGTTTTCAGGAGCTCCAAGCAAAAATGGATTTGCAGATTTTTTTTTTCTTCAGCACGAGGCTAATCTAATACACCAAAAAACTAGAACAAACATTTTAATGGATAACAAATTAAGTGGATGTGCTTGGAAATAATCTATTGAATTCACACAGAGTAGCAGATAAGAACTTGATAGGAAATTCATGGAAATGCAGAAGTATTGTATAAACCATTTCTAGAATGACATCTTCAAATGAGAAACACTTCCATCTATCAATATGTTGTCAACCTCCTGGGAAAAAAAAGGGCTGGCAGCTTAAAAAAAAAAAAAAAAAAAAAGTATCAAGATTTCCACTATACAGGTTATAGTAACAGATCTGTATTATCTTATTTCATTATTTCATCAGACAGGAAGCTAAATCATTCTGCCATTTATCCACATTATTATTAACACTGAATACTACTGGGTGTTACAAGAAAAGAAAACTGTAGTCAAACAGAGAAAAACCAATTAGCTTCCCTTCAGTGTGTTTAAGTTATTCTGAAACCACTGGAAAGCACAGATAGATGTTCAGAAAAACTTTGCTACACTCATTCTGAATCCACTTGAGACTTCAGCAGGAGATATCCCTACAAATGAACCTCATGTATTTTATATAATTGATTTTATTAACTTAGAAGTTGGGGGGGGGGGGGGGGGATAAGAAGTATTAAACCAGTATCCCACCAACGTAGATCTGTCCTGTAGCTCAAATGCAAGAGAGTCAGTTTGCATTACGAAGGTAACAAAATAAAACAACACAACTTCCTGATTGTTACACAAAAATGCTGTGATGATTTTTGTTATACAAAAATTTCAAGAACAGCACAATAAGAAGTCCTTGAGCTGTATTATTCCATATTTGACTGTAATAATAGCCATAATTAAACAGCTAAAAATACAGGTTCTAATCTGTTTTCTTCTAACTTGACTTGCAAAGTTTTGGGCAGCTAAGCAAACTTCAAGGCTCCTAAAATAAGCTCAGCTTTGTCTCTCTTGCTCTACCGTCTACTGACATTCTTCTGTTCTTCTCTGTATCTTACACACAAGGCTTCTAATTTTTTATTTCATAAAAAGCGTAATGAAGTTCCACATGCCACTAAACCCCCGTAGGTGTTTACAACATCATTCCAATCATGCCAGAAAGATAACAGAGCTAGAAGTGCTAGCAATACTGTAAGTAAGACCAAGTCTACACTAGTTGAAGGACAGGTTTTATGTCTGGAATCCCAAACACTACAGGTTGAAGGCCCAACAGCAGCAAATTATTTTCCTCAACATAAACTTGACAACTAAAATATATCAAGGACATAAAGCTCTAAGTAGGTTGGTAAAGTATCCTCAGAAGCAAAATTAAAAAACAAAACAAAACAAAAAACCCACAAAAAAACCCAACCAAAAAACAAACCCAAAAAACCCCAAACAATTCTGCTGTTAGTAGTCATAAAAGACAGTACTATACACAGCAGGATTAGATAAAATCTTAGTATCAACATTTATTAACTATAATACATGAAGATGAGCTGGAAATTTTTTAAAATGTATTTGCTGAACAATTTTTGATGATTTTTGTTTCACTTTGTAAAGAAACATGAAATACAAAATTCAGCTGAAAAGCAGCTGATAAAATGCAGAGTTTGTATTCCCAGTTGAGGAAGAAGGACGTGGAATGAGCTGAAGGTGGGCAAAGCTTCCTCCGCTGTACTTGAAAATTACTTTAAAACACAAAAGAAAATAGGCTAAGCAAACAGACAAAACAAATACTCTTCTACCAGAAGGTAGCAGGATAGCATAAAAAACCACATATCTAATTGTGAATACTCAAAATTGGCTCAAGAGTTGGGGCTTAATTACTGGCTGTATAATTAGACTTACTTTGCCTATGTTTTTTATGCCTATACATACCACTTGGAGTACCTCCTGCAGAAGATGAGTCAAAAAGTCACAGGTACCTTCCAGTACCAACTAGTATTTCTCTACATTTTGAAACCACAGTATCTAAATAATCAAAAAAATCTACAAAATGTTTTGCAAAAAATGGTGGCATGGTTTTGCAACTTATTTCATATTAGTTAACCATAATATACCAAGAAAGCTCTAAAACCTGACTGCTTCATATAGAACTGTGATGCTTTATTAATAGTAATTAATAGAGCAGCAACTTCCTCTTCATTCCTCAGAGCAAAGCAGCACAAAAACCCCTTTCGTAACTATTTTATAACAGTAACACTAGAATGCTTTCAGTAAGTCGAGACACAGTTATTTACTTCGGACACTGTAGCAAAAAAGTTGAATCATACGTTAGGAGCATTTCACTATTTATGTCCGGCAGGGATAAGGCCTTCTGCTACACAGTGGACCATTTATGGATAAAAAGGATCTGCTGTGTAACACATGTTTTGAAATCAGAACTGCACAGCAGTTCCATGAGCCCAGACAAATCTTTTCTCTTTTAGTGGCCAACTTCCAATATAAAGATCGGTATTTTCTATGTCCATGTCCATAAGAAAACAGTACAGATTATTTTATAAACACACACCACCACCCCAATATTAGTGACACCAGTGACCTGAGATTCTTGAGATTCCCACAGAACTGGTGAAAGACAGAAATTAAGGTTTTGTTTCTTTTAGGACTGAGTGACAGAAACAATATATTTATGCCCGGAGTGCTAGCTATCACACCCACCCAACAGACTTCTAACAGAGAACGTTCCTCATCACCTGAAATCTACATTTTCATATTTTTCCTTTCAGGATTTCCACATTAACTTCCAGAACTTCTGCTGTACTTGTAGGTAAGAAGTTCTTCAAGCAAGTATAATATTCTGCAGTAATGCCAACATACTTCTGATAGCTCAGTATGACCCCATCAAGTCGGAAGTGGCCAGCACTGCTGTATGGGAACTGGGTCCAAAACAACTTACTTCAGCTAGAAACTAAAGAGAAATTAATCTTCATGGAGAATCAAGAATGGTTACAGAAATCATATTTCCTAATCCATCACTGAAATGTGGTAGCATTTTTTTTTTTTTTTAATAAACTCCACTTTGGAATGTCTTTGAACAAAATTATTATCTCCTTTTATTGAACATACATTTTCCATATCAGATGAAAGATTTTCTTTGCCTTCCTGGACCACTTATTACTTAAAATGCCTTTCAAGACAGCCTATTTTATTATGTTATCTGTGTGTAGTATGTATGCTGGAGAAGATAAAGGGCTCGAAAATCAGTTACTGGTAACTAGAGGGTTTTTACTTCCTTCACAAATTAGGTATTTAACTTCAAAGCTCAAGAGACAAACGTGTTTGAAGATAACCACATGCAGGTATGCTTTCTCAGTTTAGACCTTATTTTCCCTATTGTCAGTACCTTACAGTTTAATATATTCTACCCTTATACACATATTTGCTACCCAGTGGAGGAACATCGACTAGAGTTATGGGGTTTTCATCAGTTTAGCTATTTAGGACAACCAATCCTGAATATATTTATGTAAGCCCCAGTAACTTTTGCTGACAAAACACCAAACAGGAAAAATTATATTGCCTTTATAGAAATATTTGATTAGCAGAAAGTTAGTTTATAAATATCAGATGAAGACACTAAAAGAAAGTAAGCATGTGAAGTCTTCAACTATTGAACACCAGCCACTTTTGTTTAAAACAGTTTGCTGGGCTCTTACATTTCCTGAATATCTCTGAAGACCAGCTCCTTAGCAAAGGCACAGTATTCAGACATGCTCCCATAAAGCTGCGACACTAAAGCAAAAAATAAGCCATTAGTTGAGGAAGGCTTAAGCACACCACACAATAAACACCTTGCTATTGACCCAGGTAATAAATATCAAACTCATAAGGCAAACATCATTTCCACCAATTCATTCTGAATCCTGGGGCCTCCAGACACAGACACGAAACAGGCCACGTACTCTGCTGTGGATGCAGAGAGCCCAGCCCACTGCTCACGCACACCTCCTCCAGATGATTTAACAACTATCACTCATGGTCAGACATGTATCCAAGAAACTACCACCACCAATGACTGCATCTAGCCTGACTTCCACAGGATAACACTACTGCATTATTCTATAAATTGGGAAAAAATGCCGTGTTTTAACATGTCTTGTTCTGTTGATCCTGTAACATACACTGAACTTCAAAACTAGACATTTAAAAATACCCAACCCTATTTCTGGAGAAAAATGAGACCTTGGATTAAGCCAGGCATATTTAATACTAAACCTCACCTATTAGGAGATACACTTCTAGTTAATGAGAAGCATTGAAAGAAATGCAGATTTTGGTACTGATATCTTCTGGACTTAATCCTCCAACATAGATCTTATTAACTTACCAATGACAGCTAACTGTCACTTAAAAGGCATGCAAAATTCCTGTAAAGTTTTCTCAAGACCTAAGACACTTACTTTTCAGCATCTGGGTTTCTAAATAAAAACAGAATTGAAATTAAGGATTAGCTTTAACTTGCATTGTTTAAAGGGTATGTGTTTTGATTGATACTCAGACTCACACACCTGCTTTACTGTATTCAGGGCTGCTGCAGAGATCCCAGGAAGCACCACAGTGAAAGAAAAGAAAAAGAAAGAATTGATGTTTTGGCTGCAAGCGACAGCAGCAACGACTGGTTCAGAAAACAGCACCTGAAGCACAGGATAATCAGCTTCTAATTTAAATCATGTATTCTGTGCTATTCCCCTACTTAGAGACTTGTTAGAGACACTAATGAAACAGGCATGTGCCACTAGTCTGCAAATTACATACCTCAGTCTCAGGGCACAGAGTTCACACTTCTCAGTGGGGGTGAGGTCAGCCTATCTTCAAGTTAAAAAGGGAAATTCTTGTTTAAGCAAAGCATTACATGAGAAAGAGAGTGTAAAAATGCAAAGTAAAACTTCTTGCTTGCTTGCTTAACTGATCAAATGCCATCTTAACTTCTACTTGACCACAAATAACATTTATTCTGGGTCTTATGATCTGGAGATGCTGGAGGCATATGGGAAAAAAATAACCCATAACTAATTTCAAGCCATACTTACTTTCTTTGATTATAAGGCCAGTCTCAAATAAAGAGGATTTCCTGCTACATCACAGTTGAAAAATGCTGCAAACATTTCTATTACAGATCAGATACACAACACAGCTGCTCATGCCTGTGAGTATATAGACACAAGCCCCCCCCCCCCCCCAACTCTAAAAAGTCCCTAAGTTACTTTCCCATTAAATCATCAACTCTTGTAGCACCACATTCTGTGTGTCAATACCTCATACAAAAGACAAAAGCACTAGAATTTGTTAAATTGAGATACATATCACTGGAATATGTCTTTTCACTGTTCAGGATATATTGTAGACACACTGTACTTCCCCTGTGAGAAAATTCTTCCTATATACTTCATTTTCAGTTAAATTTAGTTTTGTTCATCAGACAAATCGGATCCACAAAACCTAACTTAAAGCATAAGAAATCTGTCAGTGGGGGAAGATGAAAGTAACTTGAACAATTTGCCTAATGGTGGGAAAATACAAGAAATAGCAAGAAATACCTACAAAGGCTGGGGGAAGGTGGTGGTGGTGATGAAGACAGAAACGAAGCAAAGTACAATCCAAATGCTTTGTATTATATCTCAGTGGGGTAAGAAGCTATAAACCCAATTTACCCAGAGAGTAGTCAAAGCTGCTAGAAGGCAATCAATATAGTAAAAACTATGGAAAACATAGTATGAACCATTTAGATTAGGCAGACAATTCAAGTAGATATATCCAATGTTAAAATATTGACAAATATAACTTGGTAACTTTTTTCCCTTTTTATCTTTTTACTGTTCATGTATGAGAATTAATAGAACAACTAAAGCGAAATTGTAGGCCAAAACCTCTACTGAGAGGTAAACGCAAGAGGGAACATCTGCAATCTGGAAGAAAAATCATCATAAAGATGTAACTTCTCTTGAACCAGCTAATGTTTACATACCATATTCTGTTATTGAGTATTTTTTTTATTTGTACAAAAACCTCTGTAGGGATGCATTATATGCTTTAAAGATTACTAGGCATTTTACTGTCCATCACTTGGAGGACTTCACATGCTGAAATAAGTTGACCAACGTTAAGATTTCTCAACCATTCGATTATTTCCTCAGCCATTTCAAGCAGCAATTATTATTTACCTAGTAGCAAGTATTTAAAGAAAACTCAAAATAGGCCAATTAAGCCACAAAGTACACTGAAATCTAGGTTTAGTCAGATTAGGCTTGTTACTATTTAACGGAAATGAGCAGCTTCCTGTTGTCAGGGCAAACAGCAAGTAACGTCTACAGCAAGCCTCAGTGTTCCATCCTCCTACAAAGATTTGTGCCACAACTTTTCTTCTGATAAGATTCCACATTAAATTTGCTTCCATGTTAAATAAAAATAGGCATGTAAATGCACTAGACCATCTTAGTCACTTCCTCCTGCTCCTAAGCATGTACCGAGTTCAACAAATTTTGTCTTCCAAGTAAAGGTCTCAGACCTCCTTCCCCTGCAAAAGTCTCACTCTCTGGATTTTTATCCCCTACCAGTTCCTGTTTATAGCCTCAGCAAAATTTTATGCAGTTTATTTGAGAGATAGTAGATGATTCCCACCTCTTAGAAAATAAGCCTTTTGGAAAGAAGTAGTGAGGAACATCCAAACACCTTCTTAGCCTAATACTTGAGAAGCTGATTCCCTACAGGATGGTTGGGGTTTTTTTCCCCTCCTCATTATCACTGTTTAAATGAGGCAAAGGTACCCATACATATAACATTCAGTACATTATTTGATTAATTTGGAGAAGACCTTTAAGTTCACCAAGTTCCACCATTCACCTAGCGCTTCCAAGCCCACCACTACAATGTCCTTAAGTGCCACGCTTACATGTCTTTTAAATAACTCCAGGGGTGGTGACTCTACCGCTTGCCTGGGCAGCCTGTTCCAGTGCTCAAACCCCTTCAGTGAAGATTTTTTTTCCTAATACCCAATATAAATATCCCCTGGTGCAACTTCAGGTCACTATTTAAAACCCTGAGGCCTGCAAACTCATGACGTTACATTTTTGCACTATTCATGCCTATCAACAATATAAGTAGCATGATGAGGAAGGGAAGGCATTCAGCCTTGTTTCAGGTTTTAAAAGCTCAGACTTCCAGGGTCTACAAAGTTTACCAAAATGCTCATTAATCACTGTGAGGTAGAAATAATAATCAAAAGCTACCACAAACAAAGATTCCCACCGAAAGCCATTAAACGGAAGCGTTATAAGCAATACAGAGCATCAATGTATTTTCCTATGTTTTTAAACAACATCTGTCTAACCTAATGTGCTTACCACAGAACAGCCACGATGTGCAGGATCAGGAGATCAGGGACTCCTTTATAGATATGGCACAGCATGACCTGTGCTGCCCCTGCTATACCCAGCTTGGGTCTGCCAGTAAAGAATGGTAACGCTGGATCTCACAGTGATGCCCACAAGTGATTAGGTTCAGACCAGACCTGTGGTTTGTGGTACCTGGAAGGCTCATCTGCTACCCCAAAGGCTGCAAGTGCTTGGCTCTGCTATCACCACGCTTTCAAAGCAAATTCTTATTTAGAGCTGAGAAGAGATAAGCAGAGCTGGCAGCAGTCAACCCAGCCAGTGAGTGTAACTAACAGCTCCTCACCTGGTGCATACCACTGCTTGGAGCAGTTTTGACTGGGCAGTTTGTAACAGGAGTAGTTTTGCTAGTCGGTTACAGGAAATAATTTGCAAAGGAGTGTAACTGAAACAAGGCACGTGCAGAGCAACACACCGTTTGGACTGCACTTTGCTTTACCAATCCATATGTGTGATAAAGTAAGATGGCAAACGTGCACCCCTAGAGACACATAGACCTTCAGCACGTAAAGTTTGACCAACCAGTCTTCTAAAAGCAAAAAGCTTTTTTTTTTTTGAAAAAAACCTAATTAAATCTAAATCAACGAACTATGATCCTTCTTATTTAATTAGATGTAAATAAGACACAAACTGATCTTACTAGCAGAATTTTCGCTGGTAGTCTTTCAGAAGCAGCCTCGCGTATCTCAGGAAAGTTTGCCTTTTACCAGCAGCACGCAGAGCTCGGCTGGGTGACCACACTTGTCGCCTTTGCTCAAGAGCCGCAGATCTGTTCCGTGTGTGCCCCAGCACACCCTGACGGGGGCGACGGCTCGGTCCGGGCGAAAGCAGGGGTATCTCTGAAAAAAGGAGAAAGCTGCCCCGCTGCCGGGACGGGCGTCAGGGGCCGGCGCTGCGCCTCTCCGAGCAGAGGCACGCGTACCGCTCTCACCGAGCGCAGCTCTGCTCGGCGCTCCATGCCGAGCGCTCCGGGGCCGCTCCCACGGGGAGCTGCCTCGCACCGGTTCCGGGGCTCCGCGGCGCCGGCCGCCGCCGGGGCAGGAGAGCGGCAGCCACCGGCCCCTGCCCCGGCCCCGCGGGAGCTGCCCGAGTCCCGCCCCGGCCGCCCCAGCTCGCCCCCCTCGCTGAAGTAACTCCGGGACGGCACCGGGAGCCCAACTCTGCCCTCCAGGGGCACCTGCAGCCGCCGGGCAGCCGGACCCCCGCGGCCGCCCCCTCAGCGGGGAGGATGCCAGGGCGCCGCCGGGCGGCCAGGCCTTACCCGCCCTGCCGGGCGCGGGCCCGCCTTGTCCGCGGGCAAGGCTGCTGCCCGCTCCCGCCGGCGGCGCGCAGGGGCAGGGCCCGCCCGGTGCGGCGGGAGCGGGACCCCGCGGCGCGGAGCGCGGGCACTTACTTGTGTGCGCACGGGACGGGGACGGCGGCGCCTCCTCAGGGCTGGCGGCGGCGGCGGCGGCGGGAGCGGCACTGCCGGGGCGGTGCGGGCGCGGCAGAGGCAACCCCGGCTCCCCGCGCCGCGGGGCGGGGCGCGGCCTTGGCGGGCGGGACAGGGGCGGCTCTGCCCTCCGCGGCCCGGCGCCGCCGCTAGCCCCGCGGCGGGGGACGGCCGGGCAGCCCCCCGCGGCGGGCTCGGGAAGGCCGGGCAGCCCCCCGCGGCGGGGGAAGGCCGGGCAGCCCCCTGCGGCGGGCCGGCGATAGGCCGGGCAGCCCCCCGCGGCGGGCTCGGGAAGGCCGGGCAGCCCCCCGGCCCTCAGCCCCACTCGAACTGCCGCCGCCCCGCACCTGGGCGAGCGGCCCGTCGCGGCGGGCATGCGGCGCAGCGAGGCTGCCCTGCTGCAGGGCACAGGCCGGGGAAAGCTTCGGGGGGGTACACACGCCTGCGAAGGGCAGCACCGTCCCAGTGCCTGACTCTGGGGTACAGTTTTCTTTGCTTCTTGCCTTGCTGCCCAAGAAAGAGCTACAAATATTGCAAGGACAATCCCCAAACCAACCCGTTCTTTCGTTCTACTGAGCTGCACGCTGAGCTATTTTTAATTCTGGCAGCAGCTAAGCTGCCTCCTGTACGACTAAAGTTTGGGCACTCATCTTCATCTCTCTTCTAGAGGTGAGAAAAGTAGGGAGGTGAAGCTCCCTAAGATCTTCACAGGCTTTCAATTTTACATGAAACAGAAAAAGGGTTAAAAAAGTTAGTTGTGGAAGAAAATGACTAAAAGCACCATCAGCTCCATCCCACTGGGAAATGGCTTGGAACTGATTACAACTGACACTTCTGCACTGGGGGGGGCGGGCAAAACAAACAAACCTCAACCCCACCCAGAACCCCTCAGACAAAAAACACCCCCCACCCCCTACTGGAAAGCTAATACAAGGAAAAATGAAGGCATGAAGAAGGAAGGGGGGGGGGGGGCACGGGGACGACTGAGGGGTGTAAGACATGAAAGGAGAAAGATCAAAACCATCCAGATTTTAGAGCTAGAAATGGGGAGGAATAAGAAACACCAAGAAGCTTGGTAAATCAGTATCTTTATTTTATAGAAAGAAGTTTGATCAGTGTGCTGAACCTGCCATTAGAGGTGGTTTTGCTATTTTTAGTAAAAATAAACATTTCAAAAAATCACCTTGGTGAATATACCATCTCCAAGCTTATTTCCTTTTAATCACTGTTACTTTTTCATACCTATTGCAACTAACCTAACACTGGGTGCTCTTAAGAGGAAGGGAGTGGGTACCTAAGTAGGATAGCTCAACAGTTCATTTCCTGTAACTGGTAGCAAGGTTCCTAAAATGCAGTAGGACACTCACAAGCTCACCTTGTGCCACAGCAGCATGGTACAAAACCTGCATCTACTTCACTCTCCATCTTTCTCCATAAACATCCTGCAACATCAGCTGTCAGCTGAGAATTTTCTGGTAAAAGTCACACAACAAGCCAGTTTAAGTACCCAGATGGCCAGAGTCTTAACTCGTGATCACAAGTTACTAAAGTAATAGTAAAGAACTTAGATTGCCTATCAGTTCGAGGTAACTGAATCAATTAGCAACACAAGAATGACACACTCTGATTGCATTATGTATTGCTGCATAGACAAACACAAGTCACAACTGCTAGTCTGTGGTATTTAAAAGGGACATTATCAACTACAAGCTATTTCACCTGGACATGAAATTATTGTTGGTTATGCACTGGTAAATGCAAATTTTAAGTTCAATTTGTGCACATGGCTGCTTCAAGCACAGAACCCTGGGTAGCCACTATTACCCTTCTGTTTGAGTAACTTGCGTAGCAACAGGGAGAAAGCATTAATTGCTGCAGGACAAAAGTCAGTGGTAGTTGTTAAGGGCAACAGCTGGAAGAGTTTTGAGTTCAGTTCTTTCCCAATGACTAGTTTCAAAGTTGAGAATGTCCCTTTAGAAGTTTCAGATACAACAGAAAGTTAATGTATTTTGATTCCATCATTACAAGAAAACTACCAATAATTTGACTTACAATAATTGTTAAACATCAACAAACAGTATTACAGAAGCAAACAACTGATTTGCAAATGAAGTAGCAGCAACATGGAATTCTAGAAGGTTGAGTTTCTGCAGGATTTATTGGGAAGATTATGAAGGTGTGGCAAATACATGGTGATTTTACATAATTTAGTTTTGAGAGTAGCTTACGGTAACTATAAACATTATTGAAAATGTCTGCTCACAGTCAGTACTTTTCTGGTATAAGCGTAAGTTTGCCAGGATTATTCATAGTGCAGCTCTACTCTGAAAAAAGACAACAGTGTATGTCTTGGCAAATTACATACAAAATCTGCTGAGTTCACAGTTGTGATTGCCAGTACAATAAACTGAGCTTGAAATATTAAAGCTAATGAGAGATAAATATTTAAGGACAAAACATCAAGGACATCATTATATAACATTGCCATGACTTTTGCACATTTTCCTTTTCTGAATGTAACTTTGTTAGTTCAGTTGGTACATAAAACTAATGCGTGTATATAAGCAGCTACAAAGTCAGGGTTTTAGTTGATTCTCCAGGAGTGTGCTACTGTCAATTTGATCATTTTCCTTCTTTCAAAAGAATAAGGAATATTAGAAACTCAGCCACTGAACAGATATAACATACGCATCGGGCAAGTGTGTTTTGTAAGGTGGTGTCACTTTTAGTCAGTCACTTTTCTGGTCCATCACTGTACTTAAACTGTTTTGATATCAATTTTGATTTCAATTAAGTGTTGTGGAAGAAATTAAAATTGAATCACTGAACAGCTGTACCAGTTTGAAATGCTGTCACATGTTTCTTCATGGCAAAATATTCACATTCTTTTTATTGCACAAATTGTAGGTTCAGGTTATGTGCACGAAAACCTTCATAGTGTTTGCACTGCAACTTGCAAAACATACATTTAAAATGACCTTAATACATTTTATAAAATCTTTTTAAACAATTTTATATTCTTAAGATAAAGGCATCCTGAGAATGTTACAAAGTTCATTTTGCAAGCCCTTCATTTCTGCTATGCTTTATTTATCCCCATAGTTCCTAATTTGACAAGTTTATTTTACAGTTAATATCATGGTGCTATATTTCACAAAATATCTTTTAGCAAAAAGTACACTACTGGCATTCAAGTAATTCAACCTCACATCTAATTTACAAATTAAATCTCTGTCAAGCTCTCAAGTAAGTAAACCAAAATACTTACAGAAACAGTTTTTAGCAGACTAAAAAAAAATAATGTCAAGGCTTTGTGCATTAATAATTTGGTCAAACATTTAAGTTACGTAATTATTATTTTGGCAAAAAAAAATTCCATCTATCCTTTTCAAAATTTTTTTCTTTCATTTTACACCAGATGTAAACATACAGTACACAGACTCAATATGAAAGTACTTTGCTGTTGAACATTTTTCCTTTTTCCTTTTTTAAAGTACTTAGGAAAAGCAGAAAAACAAGAACGTAAGTGCTAAAAATGAGCTGAGTGTCTTTGGGCTAAATAAAAGTCTTACTGGAAAAAACGTACAAATAAATTAGGTGGGGGTTTGGTTTTATTTTTCCTCTACAGACAGGTAAATAAATAGTCTTCGAAGAAATTCTAGTGCCATATCCTAAAACAGTATCTTCCTCTATCTTTTTGATCAAGACTAAAGCTTCACACAATCTTGACTATCTTACTAGGAAGATATCCATTAGTATTTACATATTTTTGTAAAGGGAGTGTTCAGGGTTAAAAATATATTTCTTTTCAAAAGGTAAGCCTGCCATCCTGATGGCAGTGGTTCAAGCTACAGAATAAAAGACAAATGACAGAACATACTTCAGTTTCTTATACCCTAGATCAGAGGAAGGAGATCAGGCAAGTTAGAGAGGTAAACAGCCTGGATTCCAGGAATGGAGACAGACAGTGGCTCGTTATGCTTGCATGGCCAGAAGTATCTACTCATACAGGCTTTGTTTCTCTTCTACACAATTTATTCTATTCTTTATACATTAGGTATACCTTTTTATTGTCAACTGACTTAAGTTGAGAAGAGAGACAGTTATGATTGCCACAGTGAAAGCCTAACATTATCTATGGTTTCCATCTGGACAGCCCTGCTTTTAGAAGGTGGCCAGGTGTTGAATATAGGCAGAGGCCATGCCCAGATGGTACACTCCAGGTGGGAGTGTAACAACTTCAAAAGGAAGGGTAAACCACTTCAGCAACATCTTAGTAATATTGTAACTATGTAATTCAGAGTCATATATAGCTTTTATTTTAGGCAATGATCAAAATCTGAAGGACCTTGTTAATCTTTAAGGCATCAGTGCATCAGGGACTAAAAGCTCCAGGTAGTACATAGAGGCGGGGGAGGGTGGAAAGCATCTTTGTGGCACAAGCTATCATTGTGTATCTGCTTTGTTGGCTAGTTCAAGAAAAAAATATTTTCAGAGCTGGCAGAATGGGAATGTTATACACTGTTCTGAGAAACATCTTAGATCATAAATTTCACATCATTTTTTAACACATCATTTAAAGGGCTGAATCTATCAGGCAAGATTCTCATCTTCACTGTTCCATCAGCACCACAGGAAAATATGTGATTTGCTGGTCCTGTCTCAATTTGCATAACTCCTGTCCCAATGTTTCTGAAGAGAGACTGTCGAGCATGCTCATTGATGAATGTGTGAAGAAGATTAAATGTAGACAGACTCCACACCTGGAAAAAGCATCAAAACCATCAATCTCTTGTAAGGGTAATTACCATGATCTTAAAACTCACCAGTAATAACTCATGGAGAAGTTGGCCTACATTTTGCATTCATTTTTCTGACACTAACTGTAAAACAAAAGATATGTAGCAATCTGTAATGGCACAGTTATATAATATTAATTTTCTATAATAAAGGAATATATACAGAGACTAAGGTAAGACTAACATTTCATAATTAGATTAGTAAATGTGAAAGTCAGCGCTGAGAACAAATATGGAATATAGGACACATCTGATTCCTATGCAAGATTCTTTTTGAATTTACACATCATCACCATCTTCATCTCTGCCCCCTCCCCCTCATTAATACCTTTATGTTGCCTTCAGCAGATCCTGTGACAAAATACTCTTCTGTAGGATCAACAGCAATTGCTTTGACTGGAGAATCATGACTCTGGAGTAACTGTTGCTGCTGTTTTTGGCGAAGATCAATTATACATGTAAAGCCTTTTCTGCCTCCAGATATTAACAGCTGATGTTTTGGAGCATATGCAAGCACAGTTGCTCCACTATCATGACAGATAAAAGCTGAAAGCCAAAGTAAAGCAATTTAAATAAAACACACAGTACTAACACCAATTTCACAGTACTAACTTTAATTTACTGTCAGCCTCTAATGGTTCAAGACAGTAGCAACAGTGGCTTTGATGCTGTAATCCAAGTGACCACAACCAGTCTATTGCAGTACCATATATATGCAAGCCCAGGTTCACATCAGACATTCTGTAGTGGCAGTATTCTGATATTAAGCAATTACAGTCTGTATGAAAAGAAAATTATATCCTTCTTTTCTGTTCCTGTGTAATCACAAACTATTAAGCCTTGACCAGAAACAGATTCTTTTCAAACTCTCTAATGCTTGTTACCTTAAGGCATATGTTTGCCAGAAGAAATGTCCTCCTAAATCACTTGCCCAAATAACCTCTAAGTTTCCACTGGTTGTTTTAATTTGCTGCTTTTCACATTTTTTTGTGTATGTCTACTCCCTCAAATGAGTGAAGGAAGTGAAGGAAGATTAACATTACCAGGACAAAGCTCAGTATGTCTGAGACTAGACACTATGAATCCTAACAGGTGGCACGTAGTACATTGTCCTCGCAGTTCAAAGGGTTTTCTAAATTTACATTGAGAAATTTCACACATCTCACACATAAACTTAAGCATTCACCATACTTCAATTACAAGGACTTCACAACTCTCTCTGAGCCTAACTCTGTATTTCAGACTGTATTTCTCTTCCACTGCAACAAAACATTAGTAACAAAGTTAATGGAACCCCACTAAATATTGATTACATCTCAAAAAGCGTATTTATGGGAATAATTCTTCTAAAGTATTTTTGTAATACTGTATGTCAAAATCCATACATGCACACACACATAGAGAAAGCACTTAAATCATTCCACAGTATTTAGCATAATACATAAAGTGCCACAGACCTGGACAATCTTTGAAAGCAAAAAATGCACCACTTTACGAATATAGCAGCAGTTAAGTTCATCTTTTGGTTAAACTCTGGAAATTACTATATAATTATGAGATCTTAATTTGTGTATCTGTTATTCAATACATTAACAAAAAATCAATTAATATTTTCTAGAAAATTTAGTTTTTATTCATATACATATCTTCAGAGAACCATTTCATAATCATGGAGTCTCCAAGGTCAGGATTTCCACAGAGACAATGAAGTACTTAGCAGTTCATAAACAACATGTCCTCTCATATTCGCCAAACAGATAATGTATCTGCAAGTGCCCAATGCCATCTTCACAGTATCATTATTTGGTCTAACATGTAATTGATCAAATTCGGAGTGGGGCGCCTCTGATTTATGAGGAGATAGCCATAGGAACCTTGAGTTCAAGGGTGTGGATGCATATCCTGCAAGTATGTATCTCTTAAGTGTGCTGAAAAGTGCAGTTTTGACAGTGTTACAGCTATTGTCTCCCCAATATGCTAGTCACCTGTACTGGGTTTACATGGCAAGGTTTTGGTAGCAGGGGGGCTACAGAGGTGGCTCCTGTGAGAAGCTGCTGGAAGCTTCCCCTGTGTCTGACAGAGCCAACGCCAGACGGCTCCAAGATGGACCCACTGCTGGCCAAGGCTGAGCCCATCAGTGAGAGTGGTAGCGCCTCTGTGATAACATTTAAGAGGAGGAAAGAAAACCCTGCACCACACAAATTGTGGTGGACGAGAACAGTGAGAACGTCTGAGAGCAACAGCCCTGCAGACCACCAGGCCAATGCAGAAGGAGGGGCAGGAGGTGCTCTGGGCACCAGAGCAGAGATTCTCGCTCCCCAGCCCATGGTGAAGGCCCATGGTGAGGCAGGCTGTTCCTCTGCAGCCCATGTAAGTCCATAGTGAGGCAGATATCCACCTGCAGCATGTGGAGGACCCCACACTGGAGCAGGTGGATGCCTGAAGGAGGGTGTGACCCATGGGAAGCCTGCGCTGGAGCAGTTTGCTGGCAGGACTTGTGGACCTGCAGGGGACCTATGCTGGAGCAGTCTGTTCCTGAAGGACTGCACCCCGTGGAATGGACCCGTGCTGGACCAGTTCGTGGACTGCAGCCTATGAGAAGGACTCACACTGAAGAAGTTCATGGAGGACTGTCTCCCACGGAAGGAACCCCACACTGAAGCAGGGGAAAAGTGTGAGGAGGAAGGAGCAGCAGACACAACATGTGGTGAACTGGCTGTAACCCCCCATTACCCACACCCCTGTGCAGCTTTGGGGGAGGAGGCAGAGAAACCAGGAGTGAAGTTGGGTCCAGGAAGAACAGAGGGGTGGGGCGAAGGTGTTTCTAAGTTTTGGTTTTTAGTTCTCATTATCCTACTCTGATTTGAATAGTAATAAATTAATTTCCCTAAGTCGAATCTGTTTTGCCTGTGACGGTAGCTGCTGTGTGATCTTCCTGTCTTTATCTTGACCCACGAGCCTTTTATTATATTTTCTCTCCTCTATCCAGCTGAGGGAAGCGATAGAGCAGCTTTGGTGGGCACCTGATGTCCAGCCAGGGTTAACACAACACTACTACAAGTGGGAGTTGCTCAAAATCTTTTAAGAAAGAACAGAAATTACAGTTGTCTGGCTGTCAAGGGTTGCACTTGCGGTGTAAAGATACAAGCTATGAAAAGCAAGGTGCTCATGTCCACGAAACCAGCCTTTCATATATATAGCAGCAAATAATTTCTCAAGAATCATTTTTTATATTTCTGCTAATGCACTCATACAGGACAGTGAAAGGTACTTTACTTCCAATATGAAAATTACTTCCCACAATAACTTCCACAGAAAAACAGAGACATACACATATTTTTTTTTATGTGATCAACTATTTTGTTGGTTGTCTTTTACTTACCATGCACCAAGCTATTTGTAGGCGAAACCAAAGTATCCCAAAGACAAATATTTCTGTAGGAAAAAAAAATGTTTTAATTCAGGAACAACTGTTCTACAGTATTTTGAACACTTGAAAAGTCTTCTTAACCTTAGAAAGATCGTTTCAGGCATAAAAGGACTTCTAAACACTTTCAATAATTACTTTTGAGCAGACAAATTACTTTCACAGTTATACATACACTGCAAGAACATGACCTCTGGACAATCATTCTACTACTGGCTATTCTCATAAAGATTCATATTGAGATTACAGTCTTTTGTAGCTGAATACATCTGAATGTTAGCAATTCTTACTATTTCTTGATCAAAACTTAAGAAAAAAAATGTTAAATTAAGAGCTATGCACAACTTCCTAAGTCTATAAAAATAATTTAAGACAGGCTTATACGAATAGAACAGAAAGATCTAGAACTACAAGGAACACCTAGACCCACTGCCTCACCCCTTCAGTGGCTGACCAAGTTAAAGCATGCTATTAAGGGCACTGTTCAAATACCTCTTCAACACTGACACGCATGGGGCATTGACTGCCTCTCTAGGAAGCCTCTTCCAATGCCTGACCACACTCTTGATAAAGAAATGCTTCCTAATGTCCAGCCTGATCCTTCCCTGATGTGGCTTTGAGCCATTCCTCTGTGTCCTGACACTGGATACCAAAGAGATCAGCATCTCTCCCTCCACTTCACCTCCACCACCACATGGAACATAAACAGAGGATCTGGGCTTCCCTATGGAACCTCCTTTAATAGGCACATGGAATTCAGCTGCAAACATTACTTCTTTTCCCCTCTCACAAACAAAGAAAGAAGTATGCACATTGCTCTTAAACTGCTTAAGGAGACTCCTCAAAAATACACCGGTGGGGGGAAAGGAGGGGAAATAGGGCACCACTTCATTTTTATGAATTATCGCAGCAGTTCTTACCTGTTGTCAGAAGACAATCCTGCTGTTGCTATCAAAGACGATGAACTGATGAAAACAAAATCATTGGCCGTTCTGTTATGACACTGCCAAGTCTGAAAAATTGCAGTTTAGAAATTATTAAGAAACAAACAAATTTTGCATAAGCATGAAATCTTAAAACTTCCTTGAGAAGGTAAGCTGTTTCAAAAACAATTCAAAGAACACAGGATACAAAGCTATGTGTATGCCTTCTGATACACTTAATTTTTCATGGAAGTGTATTTTCCAGTCCTGTGCTATTGAAAATTAATTAACAATTGACAAGTCTCAAAGAACATTAAAGTTATTTCAAGTCTAACATTGCATTTTCTGCTCTCCAACTTAGTAAGTATGATTAGGATTTAAGACCTCGTCTGTCACACCTTTCACAGGATAACAACAAAATATTATTACATCTTCATTAATACTGGTTATCAGCACAATCCCTACCCTCTCCTAACTATTATAAAGGAGGAAGGAAATAAAAGAGCACAGCACAAGCATATGGAAGCAAATTTAGTCTTCGACTTACCAAATATGGTTTAGGTGAAGTTCCAGTAAGTGGGCAACATTTCCAATTTGTCTGATATAAACTTATGTATCCATCAGCATCAACAATTCCAAACTGAAAAAAGACATAGTAATTGTAGATACATATATATATATATACACACACGTGTATGTAAAAGAGAGAAATTATCTACAGATCAGAGAAACTGCTTTAGATTTGAAGAATGGGATGCTTCTGCAGGGGTGGGGTGGGGGAGAGAGTACAGAAGCATTCTGTCAGTTACCTTATTTCCTTGGTAATTGAATCTCATTCGAGTTACCCTTGAGTTGCCACCAGACCGAAAACATGTGATTTGCTGTGCATGACCCCATTCAAACATTCTCACACTACCATCTTGAGCACCTGTCAGGTCTGCAACAGAAAATATTTACACAACTTTCACAGGTGTTGTAGCAGGAAGGTTGCTTCCAAAATTTTATGAAATCTCACACCAGCTCACATCATCCTCAGAATAACCAGTGGCACAATATGCGACATAGTACATCTGGCATAGTGTAGGAGTTGTGGGTACCACTTTAACTTAAACCTGTGCTATTCAACCAATATTGAACTGCACTTACTCATTATTTAATTAAGAACTGTATTTAGATGGTACTGAAATATGAAGCTTGGAGATAATAATGTGTTTTTCCTACTATTTTTCATCCAAGTCACAAAAACCAGAAATACAGTACTTTTTGCTAAATATATAAAAAATAAATTACTGTTTCCAAAGGCTGTATCCCCCGGTATTTTTTTTTTAAATGAAAAATGACAAATAGTTTCAGTAAAATAGGGCTTATAAGCAACTTCTCAAACTTCTAACAGATTGTGCTAGTAAAAAACAGCAGCATACTAAGAAACAGGGCCAATAAGTAAAGATACAATCTTCAGGTAACTTCTTCCTTTTTTTAACAAAACTGAACTTACAATATGGTAATGTTGGGTGAGAAGCCATTCTTCTTACATTATTAATAGCCTTCTTGAGCATCTGTTCAACATACAAAATAATAAAAACTAATTAAACAATACTACTGAACAAAAGTTACTGAACTAGAATAAATAGTGATCGCAGAGAGTTGTTTCCTATCAAAATTCCTACTGAAAGCAAGTACCAGGTTTAGAAAGTCAGATAGAAGTCAGTTTCTTCCAAGACCAGTGTAGATGTTAATGCTTTTGCAGCTTTACACATCTAGGTAAATATTAACTCTCTGCTTCAGAGATTTATGGATCCAAATATAAACACTCCTTAGACTGCAGTCTTACCTCTTTTCTTGCCAATTCCTTTCTGATTCCATTAAATTTATTGGAATATTCCTGAACATTGTAAGATAAGCAAGAGAGAGAGGCAGAAGCATGTAAAGAAAGAGGTAAACAACTTTAACAGAAGTAAAAGAATAGGAAGGAATATATTTATTTTCAAGTCTAGTTAATTTATTGTCATTGATTAAAAGGTGATTATTTGTGGCCATCCAAAATAAGCAATACACCTAGCAACTAGTAAATAAAAAAATTCTTCAAAAGCATTTATAATTGTTCAAATGCAGATCCAATGGACTTTTAGTAGTACTTTTGCTCCTAAATTCCAAACTCTGCTTGGAGCAAGGTACATGACCAAGAATGCTGTTTTCTTAGCTGACTAACCCCTAAGTGGGAAGAGTTCAATACATGAAGAGGACTGAAGACATTTGACAATTAAGATAAAAACCTCATTTAATTAAATAGTAAGTCCAACCCTCAACAGGAAAGAAACAGTAGGGATTTTTGATAGGGAAATTGCGTATGTATTTTCCTTAGCTCTCCACAAAAGCATCTGGCTACACTGAGGACTGCCTTTCCTCTGAAAATTCTTGGAATCAGTTTGTTCATGCATGTATTTTTTATCTAACACCTGAGAGAGAAGAGGGCATAAGTTCATATTCATGCCAGGTGTTAATTTTAAATGGCAAGACGTAAGTTTGTTGCCAGAGCACTCACTTTCAACACAACAGCTTACCACTTACTACACATCCATAGCAAGCTGCCTAAATAGAATTATTTAGGTTGGAAAAGATCTTTAAGGTCATTATGTCCAACCATGACTTTCAGCTGCTATGATTTTGCATGATATTTTGCCACTGCTTTGTCACTGAAATTGCAGACAGCGAAACACGTATTTTAAGTATGCTATTCTGCCCTGGACTCCAACCATATCAGGGTGTCAACTGGAAGGACATAGGAATTAAACTTTTACTTGCTTTATGTGACTAAATATGATCCAGAGTTGAAAAGCAATGCTCTCCAATTTTCACTTTGCAAATACAAAGGAGGGAAAAAAAACCCCCACAGCAATTGGAAGGGAAATAATTGATTTTCTTCAATTTCCCACAGTTTGGATTAGTGGAATAATTGCGATCCTCTTGATTACATTCTGGAAGCAGATTTAGATCTTTCAGTTATCAAAGCTTTATTATTTTTGAAGACAAAGCATTATGCTTCTTAGTTACCCATGTTTATTTCAAAACACTTCCCTGAAGATTAAAAAAAAAAAAAATTCAAATACAGACTTTCCTTTTTTCCTGTAAGTACTTTAAATGACAAAGAAAAAAGCTCAACGGTTTGGTAAACATTGGTGAATAAAACAACATATACATTACAAGACTTGGGACAAGACAATAGAGGGTAAGTCTTCAAACATTAGTGCATATACCAATTAGTAAATAACTGCAATACATTGCTCTCTAAACTTAACAGTTTATCTTTTATGTCTAAGTAAAAGAAAATTATTCATGCTCATTCTATTTCTTCACCAAAATGAAGGACTGCATTAACTTTTACCCAGAAGTCAGTGGAAATCATCTTCCTTCATTCAACAGAGAAGCATGCATCATGATCTCACCTCTACAGGATTGTGCTTTGGAAAAACGCAAGCTTAAGACTATGCTAACATAACTCTCTGGTGCAGTGTCTCTGATTTAGAAGCCAAGTATCATTATTAAACGCAAACACTTCCATTATCAATGTAACTGACATTTGATACTGCTATCCCTCAGTTTCCCCTTAACAACAGCTGACAGCTAGAACACTGCTTTGTTGGAAAGCTGGGTGCTTTGGGCCTGAAGTACAGTTAATACTGAAGAATAAAAAAGCTTAAGATATGACCCACCAGTTATTAAACTGGTAAATATTGGTGTCAATCGTACTGGCTTGGAAGACAACCTGTTGAATGTTACCTGAGTTTCAAAGCTGACAGTACATACTACTTACTTCAGTGCTCTTCTACAAACACGTCCTGTAAGAACTGTGCAAACGCACTGTACTGAAGGATATGGTGGAGCGCCTCCTTACTTACCTTGCATAAACTGCGTAACAGGAAACAGTGAAGAAGTGTAACAGAAAAACCTTAGAGCTAATAAAACATTAACTGCCTGAGTATCATAAGTCCAATAGAATCCCTTGCTGATGGAAGTGAAGCAGAGACAACAAGACTGCAAAGCCAGTAATCGTGAAGAACAGCGGACTACCTACTAAATAGGCTGCAAATCACGGAAAAGCAAAGATGAGAACAAGGATCAAAAGCAGTATGTGAAGGAACAAATTAACAAAGAGTACCAACAGAAAGATTTTGGTGAGGCTGGTTTTCCTCCAGATTTGAGTCCTTCCACAGTAACACTATTTCCTCCCAAGAATCCCTATCTCTTCATTCATTTACTTTGCCTTTATTCAATACCTTTGTCTCCCCTTCCTAGTGGGCAGGTGTTTTTTTGTGCTGTGGTTGGTTCTCTACTCTGCCACAGTCAACCAGCATGACAAACAAAATTTAGGTCCAAAGTTTAACAGCAAATGCATTCAACACAAGCACAGACATATATGTTTAGGTAAGAAAGTTTTACCACATATAAAATGGAAAGTCACGTAAGAATAGTTTACATTAATAGATTGTGTAATTAATTTGTTGAGAAATACACAATGTGTGTGTATGTATGTATAAATGGAAGTGAGAGAAGCAAGTGGCAAAGGCATTCAAAGCCTACTTGCAGAAGAGACCTGATCGTGATACCAGAGCGGCAAAACATTTGACTAGGATCAGCACACAGAAGATAGAGGTGTAGGTACTGCAACAATATGCACTTCCCTGTATGGATAACATTATTGTTCTTATAATGCTCGTTTGTTATTTACTCCTCCTAACAATCAAATATTTTCTAAAAAATCAACTACAATATGAATTAACACATGGTTATTTCATTCTGCCACCACTTAATAACTTGTTCTGACCTGTTAAATGCCCCAAAGCCCAGCCAAGTCACAAGACTTAATGCATTCAGTTATCCAAGAAAACTGCACATCTGTGCAGACAGGATGAGAGATGTGGGTGTATTGCATGACCGTTTCAGCCCAGTTAACTGGCTCCAAATAAGCACCTCCTAGCTAAGTAATCAACAGATCTGCATTATTAGAGAGCATCTATGCCGCACAGGAACTAAAGTAAGTATGTCAATGGCCAGACTAGAATCATCATTTGATCTGAATTAAATCTGAGTTAACAGCTTTTTGCTCAGGGTCAAGCTTCACTCCAGACACAGAATCTATTTCTGAAAGTAAGACCTACCCTTGCGCAGGTGTCACCTCTATGATAAAAAGGATCAATCTGCTCACATGGACATAGTCACACTTTAGTGGATGTCCCTCACTCCAGCATATTTCAGAAATGCCTAACAGTGAAACTCATTATTTCCTCGAAAACACCATCTTCAGAAGCAAGATATTTAATAATGCTGCTCAGCAGAGTTATGGCAAAACTGCACAGCACTTCACAGACATAGCTGACAACAGCTTTGGAGATAAAGTCATACATCAGCATGACGTGTAGTTCAAACTACGCATGATCTATGTAGTTGGGCCCTATTTCTGCAGTCCTGCCCTCCTCATTTTTCTTATGAGACAAAGAATCCCCATTTTCCCAAAGTTTAAGTCACTCAGTTTCCAGAGTTTAATTGATTTCATTGGAAGCCTCTGTCCTGCCAGAGAAATCTGCTTTGGGAGTTCATTTGCTTTTCTTTCTACAATACAGGCTCATACCAGTATACAGCGCACTACAAAGGTATTTTTATTAGAACAGTTGTTTATGTTTATTTTCAAATAAAAACTGGAATAGTCTGGAATGCAGAATGAAAGTTAAGCTTATGCTTAAAATAAAAGCTATGTTGGTATTTCACACGAGTATCTCTACCCAGTCTTTACCAATTTATATCTTGAAATCTCCTGAATATATGCTTCTTTGATACAGGGTTTGGCTTCAAGTCATTCAAGAACAATTTAAGCAGCAACTTCTTACCTGAACTCTGATTCTTTATTTTTAAACAATGTATCTAAAGTAAAGAAAGCATATATGGCTTGACTAAAAACTTCACTTGCTTAGTTGGTGGTATCTTAAATTCTGTGCAGCATTTTAACCTACAAAAAAAAAATCCATCTCGCCTTAATTACACAGAAAAGCTACATTTACTTACACACTAACAGTAAAATATAATCAGCAACAATAAACAGATAAAAGGAGAGAAGCAGATACGAGTACGAAAGGCTAATCTTTGATAAGCGACTTACCACAGATGCACCCCTGCCAGTTTGTGTACTACCAAGCCAAGGCATATTGATAGGTGTGCCGGGATTACTATGAGTATAAGGAGTGGTTCCCTGCACATTTACCAGATCATCACGAGCGTGTATAACTAAGAAATCATCAGCCCTATAAATGAAACAATATAAGTTAGATTCCAAACAACAATATTAAACACCATGCTTTGTTACACTGATTTATACACAGTCAAGCTGTGATATTGGAAACACAGAAAGTATACCCTTTATTTTCTATTTCCACATCATCATCAACCCAGGTATAGATCTGTGTAGCTAAAATCGCAGAAACATCTAATTCTTGAATGTCATGACTTGATGCTATTGCAATGCAGTTCCGATTTGCCTGGAAAAAAAGTAACACACACAAAGGCAGATAAAAAAGGAATACTCAAAAAGGTAGGTTTTACAATTTTCTCTGGTTATAGTACAGTTCACAAAAACATACACTTCAATCAATTTAAAAAACTCAAACATTTATGTCTAAAAATCTATATACTTAAACTGTCTATACTTGACATTTCCCTGTTAAAAGTTTCTTTGCATCTGGGACAGCACGACACACTATTTGTATTTTATACCTCTCTCAAGCAGCTCTAGTTTTTCTTTGCTTTCCTCAAAGGATAAACATGAGGTAACTATACTACAGTGCTTGCAAACAGGTTCCCCTCCTCAGCTTCTTAAGGTGTAAACAGTTAAACAGAAGAAAAGATGACTTCCAGGTTGTCTTAGACAGAGAACAAAAAATACTCCCACACACAAGCTCAAAGACCAAGTGGAGGCCACCCCTCCTGTCCCTCAAGCCACTGCACAATAGAAAAAAAATTATAATAAAACTATTTAATTAGGAAAAGATAATTATGAAGTGCTTTATAGAAGGGAGCACTATGAGGTTAAGTTGTAGCAGGATGGCTGGCAAAGGATATCTCACCCATTCACAATGGGACCACCACCTGTTTATCAGGTGGAAGTACAACAATTAGATTATCCTACCTCTGTTATACTCACCTTATTGACTGCAAAAGCAGTAATGATGTCAGACTCTTTATGGATTATTCTTGCCTTGCCTCCTGGGTATCCCCTATCAGTTTCTATCTGTATTCAAAAAGTAAAGCACATTTAAATGCAAATTTCTATGCAAACCTTACTTTTTATTGGAAGTTCAGAGACCAAACACAGTATTTTGAGATGTCATGCATTTTGTCTTGATTTTGTTTCTAAGAAAATGAGACAAGTATAACCTGTAATATTTACAGTAAACCTCTTTCGTGTATAATAATCTAGCTTCCCACTGCCATGCTGAGATTATGACAGCAACACAGAAAGTGTGTATTTGTCACAGAAGTCACAGTACTGTGTTCATTCTCAAGTTTTTAAGGGATGCTGAAAACAGCAAGGCCACATGCACACTTGGGGGATACTGATAGTAAAAAAATTGAGTCTTGATGTTTTGTTCTTACAATAATTTGCTAAGTCTTTTCATGCTCTTAGCAAACGCTTTTTGCCACTGAAACTGACGAAATAGCCTGAAAGAACACGTAGCCAAGATTCTCAGTAGGAAAATAGATTTGAACTTTGTCAGCTTATCTACTCATCATTCTCCATAATTAAATAACTCTGGAATCCTGTACATTCCAGTACCACAAACTTTTTACTATCACATTTTCTTTTTTTTTCTTAATGTGATCTAATGTTGTATTTGAATCTTGTCTACCTTTTTGTATTTTAGAAATGCATTCACGCATATGTCAGCACACAACAAAATTCTAAACTCTACCAGCACTGTAGTACTCCTGTTCAGAATTAATCTCAGCATTGCAAGTATTAAACTGATAGATTAGGCTCTGGTCTGCTGTAATAATTCTACAGAAAAAAAACAGCAATGCCAGACAAATGACATACTAATTCAAACCTGAATTACAAATGTAAAATTCTGTATTTTCTTAAAAGATTTATTCCAGAACCACCATTGCCCAGCTGCTATCCATCAATTTCTAAATTCTCTTGTCTTCAAAAGATTTAAACAAGGTTTCAGATTACTTTTTTCCCCAGTCAGTTCAAATTACCTACTTGCTAATACTGCTTTATCACATAATTAATATCAAGGTAGTCCAAGCACATCACAGGGTGTTTTCATTTCTGTCTTGTCACTAGTTTTGTAAAAGATGACCTGAAGAGTACGGTATTTGTTTGCTGAACTTGACATAGTATTACACCCTTCCAGTGTCTCACACCAATCTTTCAAGAAAGTTGCTACAAAGTTGTTATATCAGTTCATTTGTATCAATCTTAAAAGACTCAGTGAATATTCTGGGTAGCAAACTAGTATGTATCATGCCAATAAACTTAACTTTTAACTTCAGTTAACTACCTTTACTTGTAGGGAACAATTCTAGCCATCTCATACTGGTGAAAGGTCCTGTATGTACTGTTTTCCCACAGTAGTACTGAATTTTTGTCACTTGGGCAAATTTCAGCCTCAGCTCTTCATTTGGCATAGCTAAGGAATTTGATAATATATATTGTTATTACCTGGTTGTTTAATCCAGCTTTCTAAGATATGTTTAGTTTCAGATAGGCTGTATAAACATACTAGTTTAACTCAGTCTCTTGCAAAACTGAATTTTTATGTTTATTTGCTATGTCAGCAAATATTTTTTTTCAGGGAGATCAGCATCTTTTCAAAAAGGATTTTTTTCATTATGATGTAAGGTCTAATTAACTTGAGCATTACTACTGTGTACCTTATTGATGATAGGCTCCTCCACCACAGTATTCTTCATTGTTTCATTGTGCTCGTCTAACGACTTCACCAAGGAAAGAACCACCACAGAACAAAGAATAAAGATAAGACATAACATGCAAGTATCAAGGAAATGCTTAATTCCTTGTTGTTTACCCCAACAAAGAAAAACCGAAACACAACAGCATGTTTGCACACATACACATGTGTATTTTATGTAGTAACTAATTATCAAATCCTAAACCTTAAGTTCAGTACAGAAGACACTGATTTACCAATTCTGTACTGTAGCAAAATCTTGTCCATGTCAAAAGTCAAATTTCTTGGAAAACAAGCGATCTCCACTGATAATTTATCAGTAATGAGACAATACAAAATAAAACAAACAAACCTATGCCATGTAAGGCTGTCAGTGATTCTACTTCAAAACATAAAAAACACATCTAAAATATTCCAAAATACCTTTCTGTACAGCATAGCAACACGGCTGCATTAACATGACATGATCAGAAATGGTGCATCTTCAAAGGACAAGACAAAAGTAACAATTTTCCTTTTAAGTGCAGCCTGTAGTGAACACAACTGGCCACAAATACTCCAACAGGTTAATATTCTAGTTGTGACACGACAAAGATTAGCTCATACAGAACTCTTTGCTGCCATGGCTTTACTAGACATGAATACTCTTTCTGCTGCACATTTCATTTGTTTGGATCTTCTTTCTCCTGTTTCTGCTATTCCTTAATTTTTCTGTAATAGATTTTTGGGGGGAGTAGGAAAGAAAAGGAGTAACTGAAGAGGGAGGAAAACCCCCAAAATTCCATTACAGAACCACAACTTTAAAACATTTAACAGAACCCGGAACCTGGAATCCAGCTAGATGCTGGCACAAGTTATCAGGGACAGAAATATTAACTGTTGTATGACTATTTTCTTATTAAAATTGAATCATAACATAATAAAAACTAGTTGATAAACCCAGGATGGCTATGACTCGAACATTTTTAATTTTGGTTGGATCACTGTTTTTCATTTTAAAATGTCTGTTACTCTTTTCAGGTAGATTTTATACTGATCTTCACAAAGAAGCTAACTGTATCTAAGTGATGTTAGCTGTCAGCCTACAGTCAAAGACTATTTGTTTTCAATAAAGCAATGGACAAAGATTTTTATTATGAAATAATGTAGATTCAGAGTTATAGTATATTATCCATTCATGCTTCGGAAAGTAAACAAGCCAGCCAACTAACCTAAGTAAAAGATCATAGACTGACTGACATTTTATGTGTTTTATATACCACACCAACCTCATTTAGGCATTGCTTCTTTGTAAAAATATTTCTGATAAAGGTTTCCTGAACTTCCTCCTGTTTAACCAAGTACTGCCAGAGCCTCTTCACAGATAGTGCAACATGACTGTTAGATCTACAGAACAAAGTTAAAATAAATATTTTAATCATGCCCATACTTAAACGAGACAGCAATATCTAATATTCTAATCATACTATAGTCAGAAGAAATGCTGAAGCAAAACTACAGCTCTCTGAACAATGCACAAGACCTATTTGGAAGCATTCTGGTACCATCTTCCTGACAAACCTACATGTGAGAAGAGGCGCAAAAGGAAGAAGGAACAGAATGCAGAATTTTTACCTCCTATTGTGGGATTAGGAAGAAAAATCTTTTCAAGAGATTAGACAACAATAAGGTCAGCATACAGATTATTTATTAGGCCACCTCATTTTTTACAACATGGATGCTTTTTAATCAAGTTACTGAAACTAAGAAAATTGTGAGGTATTTTACAACAAAAATACAAGCTTTCTGATGCTTCTGCAACCACAGGTGATAGTAAGATTAAAAAGGCAGAAATTATTTAAAACCTATTTAAAAACAGTTCAAGAACTGAGCACACTTTTCTGGCTAAACACGCAATTATGTGGAGTCACAACTATGCAAATATCAAACAGTAAATATTTCTTCTCTGATTTCAGGAAAAAATGCTGATAAGAACATAATTTTATTCCCTCCAAAGATGAGGCCATTAACTCATTGTCACTCATACTTAATTATCTCTCAGGGCAAATCTATTATTCTTTATTTTATTTTCCCCTGTAGATTTTACACACACACTCAAAATCAGTATGTTAAGGTTTAATAAAAGAACTTAAATCAGAAGCAATAATTTCCTCCCCCCACCCCACCCCCAATCTTGCTTTGGATCAGAGATGCATAAATTTTGATATGTACATACGATTTCACAGCGGATTAGAGAAAACCTAGAAACTGGCATTACGTAGTTACCAAAATTATGGTCTATCACATGCACTAACAATGTATATTTTGTTATACAAATATATTGTATATTTGGTGATGTATATATTTGCTTGATGTATATTAAAGGTACTATAGTCAGTGTATATAGAAGTTAGACTCACTTGAATGGAGTGTTTGTAGGCTCAAGTAAAGTTTTATGGCGAAGCAATGCAGGCCCAGCAGCTAGGGCATCTTCAGAAGCAAGAACTGAAATATAATGTTGAGGTGGACCACCATATAGCTGAAGACGTCGGAGAAGAACTTGTTCCCAGCGCTGTAGTGTTTTCAAAACTGCATGGCATATTGGGGAGCTCACTGGAAGCTCTAGAAAGACAAGTAAACAATAATGAAAACCCTTCCTTCTACATTATAAACTTGACTACAATAATTCCACAGCCGAAGGCTGAAGTGTATCTCAAATATCTCCAAAAATAAGCTCTATTAAAAGCTCAACTTGGTACTTGCAAGTATAAAAAGATGAACTGCTTTATGCTAGCACTGCTAAATACAGGAACAAACTCCTCCGATGCTGACAGAAATTAAGTATCATTCAACAGATTCTGCTGGAAGCTATTTCAAGGCATATGACAGGCAGGTAATGAGAGAAAGCCAACATAGCTTCACAAAATGCAAATCGTGACTAATCTGGTGGCATTCTATGACAGACTGACTGCACTAGTGGGCATGGGAAAAAGCAGCTGATGTCCTCTACTTTTGACTTCTGTAAGGTGTTTGTCCAACACAACATCCTTACCTCTAAATTAGAGTGATACAGATTTGATGGATGGACTATTCAATGGATAAGGAATTGGCTGAACGACTGCATCCAAAGAGTTGCAGTCAACTCGTCAATGTCCAAATGGAGATCAGTAACGAGTGGTGTCCCTCATGGGTGAATATTGGGACCCCTACTGTTCAGGATCTTTCATAATTTAATACAGTGGTAGTAAGCCCACCCTCAGCAAGTTTGCAGACAGCACCAAGTGAGTGGTGCCACTGATTTGCTAGAAGGATGCCATCCAGAGGGGCCGTGACATGCTTGAGGAGTGGGTTGATGCGATTGTCAAAGTTCAACAAGGACAAGTGCAAGGTCCTGCACCTAGGTTGGGGCAATCACCAGTATCAGTACAGACTGAGGGGCAAATGGATTGAGAGCAGCCCTGCTAAGAAAGACTTGGGGATACTGGTGAACAGCTAGACATGAGCTGACAGTGTCTGCTCACAGCCCAGTAAGCCAGTTGCATTCTGGGCTGTATAAAAAGAAGGGTGCCCAGTATGGTGAGGGAGGTGATTTGCTCCCTCTAATTCATTTGTTCTCATGAGACCCCATACTGGAGTACATCCAGCTCTGGGGCTCCCAGTACAAGACAGACATGGACCTATTAGAGTGGGTCCATAGGAGGGCTGCATAAATAATTAGAGGGATGGAACACCTCCTGTGAAGAAAGTCTGTGAGAACTGGGGTTGTTCAGCCTAAAGAAGAGGAGCTCCAGGAAGACCTTACTGCAGTCTTTCAATACTCAAAGGGGACTTAGAAGAAAGACGAAGAAAGACTTTTTACCAAGGCTTGTAGTGATAGGACAAGGAGTAATGGTTTTAAACTAAAAGAGAGATGACATAAGGAAGAAATTTTTAAGATTGGGATAGTGAGACACTCAAACAGGTTGCCAGAGAAGCTGTAGATGCCCCATCCCTGGAAGTGCTCAAGGTTAGGTCAGATGGGGCTCTAAGCCACACAATCCAGTGAAAGACACCCCTGCCATGACAGGGGGGTTGGAACTAGATCATCTTTAAAAGGTTCTTTCTAACACAAAACACTCCATGATTCTATAAAACAAGGAGTAGGAATGATGTAACTTGAATTACAAAAAACTACAGGGTTTCCACCAAGAAGTAGATGTTGTAAACATTCTTGTATGACTAAGAGGCAAACAATAAAAAAATTATAGAGATTTCTGCCACCTACTGAGCATTCCTTCTGACCCACTCATCTTACCCACCCACCTTTTTTATTTTAATTATGTTATTTCATAAATATACCTATAAAATAAACCCTATCAGAACAATTATTCCTAGATCACGAAAAATTAGTAAACTAAAAATAAAGCCTCAACATATATATCATTCAACACATTACATTTACATGTAGTTATTAAGTAAGCAGCAGAGTTGTGTTTTCATATTACCTGAAAGATCGTGTCCAGCCAAAGGGTAGAAAATCTTCAAATTGTGAAGTACCAGCTGAACCATTGCCAATCTCATCAGTGACCAACTAACAAGAAAGCACCAGTAAGTCATTTACTATAGGAAATTTTTCTCACTTATTCACAATTAGGATTTAATTTTCGATTTTTAAATCCTCTCTATAAACTGCTGAAAACTACAAACAGTATTTTAGATTATTATAGATACTTTGAATTCAGACATCACTATGTCATGTATTAATGAGTAAAATAATAATTGCAAGTTAACTAAGTCTGGATAATATACTGCCATAAAGTATCAAGTAACTGGTGTATTATCTCAAAAGGCCAGAAATGCAAGTCCAGCCATCTTGTGTTCTAAAGAGTTACTTACCTGTATGAATTTGAATTAGAATGCTCTTGATTATGTGAATTTGATGCAAACACATCTCTATCAATATTTTCATCATCTTCACCACTTTCCTGACTCTCTTCTGAATCATATTCCACTCTACTTTGTGGTGGAAGAAAAGGCTAAAATTTTAAACAACATTCCTTGAGTATCTTCCAGCCAACAGCTAGTTTTAAATTATCTTTTAAAATATACATCAATATCATACTTAATGCTTTGTATAAAAAAGAAGACATATCAAATGTTACTAAATTGAGTAAGATGGAGTACCTCATGAAAAGGTTAACTGTCCATAAGCATTGCATATTTTAACAGCTTACTTAATTTTTACATTATTCAATATTCTAATGCTGAAAATGAAAATACTAGCAGTTTTCCAATTATTATTTTCTTTACTTTCATATCAGATATATCAAACCACACACAGGACACACAAGCTTTGTCAGAGAAGCCAAAACCACCAGTGTATATTCTCTCTAGTTCTTCCAAGGGCTCAGAGGACTAAAGAACAAGAAAATCCTAAACCTTGCCTACAGAGTTCAGTATTTATGGTAAGCCTGCCATTCATGCCTTACTGTGTTATTCAGTATTCACAATTTCTTTTTTGTCCTTGCTCATAAAATACTGCTTATATATTTATTTTGATGATATAGCTGATTTTAAATATAGAAATGTGCTGTACAGCTCCATACAATTATATAACTTTCCACAATGATATGCCAGAGACTTGACAGAAGGCAACATAACAATTTCTAGTAAGTATACACGTTCATTTAACCCATTTGAATTAGATGATAAAAAGCTTCTCAAGTTCCCTTGTTCACCTAAATGGCTGATCCACAATCACCTATACATTTGTACCCTGCAACATGTAAAAAGCAACATGTTTTGTTAACGCTATTATCTGAAAAAAAAATTTTTTCTTAACAACTATTTAAGAAAAATGTTTCAAAAATACCTCCAGGCTGTAGAGGTATTTATTAGCTCTAGAAAAAGCTAAATATAAGTAATAACACCAGGCAGCTTCTTTCAAACATCTAAATCTGTATCTAGAATAAAGACTAAGATGAAAAAAAAATTACCATTCCAGAAATTAAAGAAGATATTTAACTGTCATAATAGCAAAAAGTTACCTTTGCAATGAAATAATCCCAGATGCTAAGCTCAGGAGGAATAAATCTTTCTTTGTAAGATGGAGATTCCTGGTCTACCAATGGCAATGCAGGCAATGCAGAACTCTCTTTTGGAGAGGTTTTTGGTGAAAGCCTGTAACGTTTTTGCTGTTTCTCTCCATCATCTACACAGGAAGAAAATACAGTATGTTGCTTTAAACTGTCTGCTTCACTTCCCTGATGGTTTAAATAAGAGGATTTATAACAGAAAGTAAAAGTCTTCCTCATTACAAGTTTTTAAAATTTGATCTGTAGTAAATGAGCATAGAGAACATTAATACTCAAATATTCCAAACTAACACATAACTAGAACTGCAGAGGCAGCAACCCCCCTGCACAAATAAAGAACTACCCTAGTAACTGCATTAGAAGCTTTCTTCCTATAACAAAGATGGCAAATACTGTTGCTCAAGCAACAACACTGCAAAACTAAATTACTTTAATAAGCACCACTGACACTGATTGTGCTTGTTTTTTAACACAAGCCAAGTATCTTCTTTCAGAATATATAGTGCAAATATCTAAGCTTGCCATTCCTACTCCAAGTTTTAACTTTGCCTCCTTCCAGAGGTCTGTACTCTTTTCTAAATGATACAGTTCTGATAAATCCCTATGTCCTGACAATATATTTCTCCAGCATATTAAAAAAGATCCCACTTTAATTAATACAATCTGATATATACCTTATCAAACAGGGAAGGACTACTTATTTCTACTAACACTAACTCCTAGAAGCTGAGGGGTCCCCTCACTTCCCCCAACATTGACTTTTGTCAGAATAAGAGATGTCTGAGAGACTTATTTGAATTACATTCTTGATGATTAGAGTACTTAAGGAAACAGCTTATCCAAGCTATCAGAAATATCTTAGTGTAGTTATGTCATAAATTAATGAACAAGTCTCATTTCAGATCCCTTATAGTTTCTTGTTAATTGAAGAGTATCAAGTTCATAAATACGGAAAAAGTAATGGCTTACTTAAAAAGAGGCTCACATAGCCATCTGATAACCTGAAATCATTCCGGATCTTGGTAGGTGAATTGTATTCTAGTACAGCCTTTCTGTTAGTAGAGGGGGAACCATACAGATTGTCACAGGCCCTGAGCAGTAAGTTAAGTGTTCTGGCTCTCCGGAACACTTCTGAAGTGGAGACAAGGGAGAAATGGAATCATATTTGGAGGTTTATTACAACACGGTGGCCTTCATTTTCACCTTCCATTAAAGACAAAATGCATTTGAATCCATTTCCTAATCTGTTACAGTTTTTTTATTTATTTTTAGATAGATACATGTAATGCATGGAGATTAGTTTCTATAACAAAATAATTAAATAGGTTCAAGACAGGTAAAACACAGAGAGCTAAACCACTAAGACTGAAAGGGAGATGATTCTCTGAACTATCCTTTGAAGTCCCAAAAGCTTGCAACACCTATTTAACCGAGTACGGAACATTTATTTTTTTCTTAAGCTTTTCAAAATCTCCCTTCTCCATTGAAGCTTTGAAAACTATAGCACCACCCAAAGGAATCGCAGAACACACTAAAAGTTCCACCCCACCACAGTCTTTTTTTTTTTTTTTTTAAATGCAAAAAACCCCACAGTTGGGCAATAAAAGTATAGAAAAATTTCTTGGTTGTTTCTTGTTTAAGTGGGTTTTTTGTTTCACACAAAGCAATAATGAGACTAGGCAGCTAGTCATAAAAGATCTCATCTACTCATCTCTTAAGTAAAGGGGAATATGGGTTGCCTTGCAATTTGAGTCCTTGGCTGATCTAACAGCAGTAATAAATAGACTCCAAGAAAGCAATCTGCAGGCTAGAAGGGCTGACCTAGAGATTAGATATCCCTGTCATCGAGTTCAAGCATCAACACATTGGGCCAGACAGGTTACAAGGATGAACTAATACAAACATCATGAACACAAATGAGTTCTTTATTGTTTTAACCTTCCTTAATCACTTCTGCTGCCAAGGGCCCACAAAACTAAACTCCACTGAAGCTTCTGAAATTAACTTTCTCCTGTTAATAATGGTGTGGATGGCACAAAAAAAGCCAGCATCCCCATGCACACCTGGAGTGAACTACTACAAAGAAGTATTTCCTATACCCCCCCCCCCTTTTTTTTTTTTTTTTTTTTTTTTTTTGTTTTTGTTTTTGTTGTTGACATGTTTTATCCACAGGAGACTTCTGCTCTTCACTGATGCTTGAAAGACTATTTCCTTCAAAACTCTTACAGGTACTTCAATCACTTGAAAACAGAAGGTCTAACACTGCACAAAAGAAAATCAGTGCTCATTTAAGAACAGTTGTACTAGACTTGCATTCTCTTAACACAAACTGAGCCAACTGTCAACCCTAAGGGAGGTAAGATTTAAGCTGATTTAAAAAAAAAAAAAACAAAACACACCACCACACTTTGGGGTTTTTATACCTTACAGCTATGATCTTTTTTGGTTGGGTTTTTTTGTTTTGTTTTTTTTGTTTTGTTTTTTTTTAATGGGCAAATCCTCTATATTCACAGCAGCTGACAGAATTTCTTCTTAATTTCTGGTCATTTTTGGACCAGGAAAACCCCATGTTTTTCCAAGGATTTTCAAAAAGTTTTGACCATGTAAGAAGACTACCATTACCATTACAACCAGCTGAACTATAAAATAATTTATATATAGCATCTAATAAAATCTGAAGACAACATCTCATCTTTCATTTTGAAACTGAAAATTTTAACAGTCCATGTGGCACTACTATACTGTATCAGGTTTTCTTCCTGTTAAGAGATATTATTTGAAATCCACTTACCTGTACTAAAAGTCGCAAATACAATAGCTGCAGTACAATGCATTTTCATTTCATTATTTAAAGCTCATCAGCTAAGAAAGAGCATGCACATGCATCACTATGACTTTTTAGCAATTGTTTAAAAAAAATTAACTAGGCATGAAATAAGGAGCAAATGTTGCATGATACAGAAATAAGCAAGTATATGCTTGCAGTTCTTTTTCTCAGCAGAATTCAAAAAGCAAATGCTTTACATTAAAACAGTACTTTCTTTTTCCATTCTGTTGGATCACTCTTTGTATTTTTAAGACTATGCAGGCTATCCATCAGGACAAAAAGTCAGTATTTAAGGCAAATGAAAGCACAACCATCTAGAATGGTTTGAAATACATAGTACTAATGCCAACTTTTTTTTGCATTCTAGAGATCTTTAACAAATTCATTAAAAGTCTGTCATTTGGGATTTCAGATCAATTATAGTCACTTTCAAATTTCTCATACGTTTCTAGTTAAAACTTTTACATTCAAAACATTTATCTGTGGTCCCATTTTACTCATAAGACCAATATAAATCTTATGTTATTTTCCAAGAATATTAGAATATTTCAGACAAGGAAAATGCTTCTATTTCTGCCAAGATCCAAGACATGCAATGATATTCAAAAGACCTGTTGTCCACTTTCCAAGGAAGAGCTAAAAGGCAGATCTCTCTCAATTCCCCAAAAAACTAATATGCAAGTCAGAGTTACTATATTTTATTGAAGACTGTGTGCAGGCATGAAGCATCAACACCACAACAACCCTATGAAAAATTCAAGTCTTCATGAAGAGCTGTAAAATTATATAGTTGTCCTCTCACAGAAGAATCATCCTTGATGGCAGGCATCAACAAGTATCAGCACTGCTGAAGTCCAGAAAAGAGTGGAATGACAAGAAACAGGACAAAGAAATACCGATTTTTTTGAAACACCTCAAACTACTTTAGCAAGTGTAAAGGCCTGCACAGATTTCTGTAATTTTGGGAAGCTATGAAAGCCAACTGGAACAGCAGCATGGTAAAAGTCTACACTGCTGGACGTTACAACTTCAAACCTAAAAACAATTTGCAAGGTTACAAATCCTAAATTCTTAAGTTTTCAACATGATATTCTGCTTAATCACAAGCAATAGCTTGTGTGGCCAAGGTGACGAAATTAGTAAATTCGCATTCAACAGTACCAATTGCAATTAAGTTCCATAGGCTGCAGTTTCATTACTATATGTATGCAAGACTGTAAATTCTTTGTTGTATTTATGCATCATTTAATGAATCTTCAAAGCAAGTTATACTGAACTCTCAGATGTTTCTGAAGACATTATATACTTTGTGGGCATTTCAATAAACAGTCAATGGAAATCTCCTAAAAAAACTAGATAAGCACAACAAAATACTTGGTGACATACACAAACTTTTTTTTGACATTTCTTGTTCTGATCATCTAAGACTTCTACTTAACCAAAACAACTCCACCATTCACAGTGCAAAAACTTCAAGTTAAACTTCTAATCTGTTTTAATAGCTGACTTAACCAATAATATAACAGTAATAGTGAGAAGATAAAGACTTTAATATAGAATAGAAAGGCCACACAAGTAATGAAATACTCTGTACTCTGAAATACCGTTAGAAAACAAGCCAAACATTGCAATTTAATTCTGAGCTGGAATTCAAGGTAATTGTTCTCACATTGACATCAACATTTCCATTTCTAACAATACTGCAGGGAGTCCTGCATTAAAAAAAGAATAGTTTGGCATGGCTGTTGTAGCTCCTTACACAAGCTGGAAGGCTTTAAAACTTGAGGAATCTGTGTCCTTTTATCTGTTCTGAGATTAAGCCATTCCTGGAGATGAAGTCTAAATACGAAGGCTTTTTACTATTGTTTCTGATTTGACATTGCAATTGAGTAGTAGATACATAGCACTGTTTGATCTATCCTGAAGCAGAGTGTTCCTAGCATGAAGCACTACTAATGCAAGTTCATGGTTTTTTGTTTTATTTTAGATTCTGGATGAAACCCACCTCACAGTAGGTACAGCAAGTACATAAATGCAAAAGCTCTAAGAGTTTGCTTATTCTTTATAACTGCCTAAGCAAAACTTGGCTAACACCAAATTCATCTTCTGCATAGATGCTCTGTTACTCTTAAGTCAAACATTTATAAAACCTGTAGTGGTGATATGTCTTCTAGGATGACATGAATAATAATTTGTGGAAAGCAAGCAAAAGCTACAAATTAATTCAGAGCATTGTGTAGGGTCTGGCTGAGCCCCGCAGCAGCCCTTGTAGGGCCGTGCTTGTACTGGTAGCTAGAAGGGTGCTGATAACACAGCGGTGTTCTGACCACTGCTGGGCAGCGTCCCACAGCAGCAGGGCTGTTCTCTGACCTTCCCCCCTTCACCAGTGGGCTGGGGGTGGGCAAGACCTTGGGAGGGGACACAGCCAGGACAGCTGACCCAAAGTGACCAAAGGGGTATTCCATACCATATGGCCACATAGTTTTTTTCATCTTATTTTCTCCCCCTTGTTCTGCTGAGGAAGGGAGTGACAAAGCAGCTTGGTGGGCAGCTGTCATCCAGCCAAGGTCAACCCACCACAAGGATGTAACAAGAGAACGCACGCGTAAGACTGACACATAAGACTGCATATCCTCATTTTCAAGGCATCTTTTTCTCAAAACCTCTGGCATGTTAGACAAAACTCACCACAGTAAGAGCTGACAGTTTATCGTTTCTCCCTACAAAAGTAGTCAGATATAAATATTTGTGTTACAACTTTAATTACTTGGAAAGTTAGAACAATTAGTGGACAAAACTAACTCATCTTCATTATTACCAGATTTTTGATTATCTACATCTGAAACCCAAAATGACAACTTTAGGTCTATAAAGTGTACTTCTAAAATACTCAAATTTAGGAAGTAATTTTGCATTTAATTTACTCTGGTAGCATGGAATAATTGAATATATGAAATGAAATTATGGATTTCTAACTGTTAAAGCAAAATTTAGACTTTTCCTCAAGAACCCTCTAGATTATAGATAACTTACCATCTCTACATAATCTACAAAATTACAAAACAGTTTTCTGAAACAGTTTTGAAGAGAAACTGTGTAAATATGATTTTGAAAAGGTCTGCTATTATCAACAATAGCATTATTTTTCATATGCTGATTGCCTCTTTGAAAACAAAACCTATCCATAATTTTAAGACACAATCTAAATTCTCAAATGCTAACCCAGTTTGTCAAAATCATTTGCTGCAACTGCAAAACCAAGAAACACATCTGGAAAATGTAACACATCAGGCAGCTCCAGAAAGCATTTGAACTGCTATGCTTTGTCTGATCTTTACTATGAAAGAGGCAATAAAACAATAGTTTTTCATACAAACTAATTCTTAACAGAGGCCAGGATTTTACAAGACTACCAGGAACTATTTTCTGGTTCCTGATTCTTAGTTTGTGTCTAAAAAAAGATCATATTTATTTAAGAGGAATTTTATATCCAAAACTATTATACGCTCAAGTCAACTAAAGCAAAGATCAGAAAGGGAAATCACTTAACTTTATTGGCCAGCTCTGTAAATAATACTATAATCTCTTAAAACAAGTTTGAAACTTGAAGATCAAAATCCATATTACGATAAAGTGCTAAAGGACTGGGGGTGGAAAGGCAAGGAGGAGAAGACATGCAGACATATAGTGTTATTATATTAGAACTTCTAATGTTGAGAATTTTTGGCTTTTGATCTCCATTGGAGAGTAAAGACATTTTCCAAAAGTCTAAAAATAAACTGAAGAGAAAAGAGTGTAGTTATGCATAACAAAATGGGAAGCTATAAAAAAAACAACTAAATCTTATTATGGAATAGCATGCCTTAGCTGACTGGAACAAGCATTCCGGTCACTTCTCAGTGTTCGTTTCTGGGTGTCAGAAAAAAAAGTAAGGGATCACAGTAAAGGCTCAAAAATATATTTGATTTTAACCTGACTCCACTGCTTCAATGTGGGCCTATTTTTTCCCCTTTCTCCCCGCGCCCCCCCCTTTTTTTTTTTAATTTAAAGTGACAGAGAAAGATGTTTCTCAAAAATTCTCTTCCACGAAATTTGCTCCAGATAAATACATATTGAAAACAAATTAAAGACCTACAGAATCCTAGAACTATGTAGGTTGGAAGGGACTTGTCCAACCCCTTAATCAGATCAGGGCTTACTGAAGTGATGGCCTTCAAGTTTTGGATAGCTCCAAAGATGGAGACTCCATAACCCCTCTAGGCCCCTTTCCCAGTGTTTGATTATCCCCACAAATTAGTATTTAAAAAGGACCTTTCTTCCCTTGAATTTTTAGTCTTGATTCTTCCAGCAAGTTTTACTATCTCTGCCATCAGACAGCCAACATCCTTTTTAAAGAAAAACATGCAGTAGACAGCTATTTAGTATATGTTTCAGAACACATTTCTATGTAAAAATTATTATAATTTTAAAACAGTAGCAGCAGCAGCATTAACACACCTCAGAATTCAGTTACCAACACCTAAGAAACATAATTGCCAACAAAAGCCAGTTACGCCTTCCAACAATTCTGATATGGTGAACATATTTGCCTTAATAAAGTGATGAAGTATTTATTCAATACCACAGAGAAAATGGATCAGATCTGGAATAAGAAATCAATCTTGATCTTTACTCTGAAAATAATGTCTGACAAAGGCTGTACTTAGACTACATTTTCAGTTGTCCTTAAATGAAAGGCAAGGCATTCTTATATGTAACATTCATCTAATATCAATAATAACAATATAACAATAAAAATTATATAGTTAGTTACACTTTTATATACATATTCAGATGTAACGTACAAAATCAGCATAGTTTAAATAAATTTATCTTTACATAATCTTTCTTTTTTAAAAAATAGATAATCTGTAGGATTGCTGCTCTTGGTTTTATAACAGTCCAACTAAATTACAGAGCACAAACCTCTTCCAGAAAGAAAAGCATCACAGAATTCATTCTAGACCTCGGGATAATTTATAATCATTAGAGTTTAACACCTGAAGGTTGAATGCTTTCCTAAAGGGTTCTCAGACTATCAAAACTGACCATCAAGAAACCTTTTCTTTGTAACATACAGAATGAACACTTAGAAATCCACATGCATAATAATGCTTATATTCGAAAAGCAAAACAAGCAGCTCTCCAAAGATATGAAACACTTCTGATCCTTTCAAACCATGGTCAAAGTAATTTTATATTTAATATCGATTTCAAGTGAAGTATAGTAAGATTACAACAGCACTTCTGATTTTTTGAAAAGGCCCAATTCAATTGCTGCTTTAATTACAGAACTTCACTTTAAATTTTGATGTCATGGCTTGCAAACAGAAGTTTTTCTGTCTTTCTACATACGCAAAAAAATCACACATAGCAAACTGCATGTAGAGGCCTAGTACTAAATCTAGTATCTTGCCTGAAGGTTTGGCAGGACTATGAGTACTGAAGGCGGTAAGGGATTTGGAAAATCCCACACATTCCATGGAGAACACTACTACCTGATGTGGGCTAGGCATTGGGAAGTGCCTACCTGCCAAAGAGAGAAAACATACTGTAGTTGTAAAATGGGAATATATTCTTATTATGAGAGAAATGGAAAGCTTTAAAATTAACATTGAAAATGGCTGTAATAGTACTGAAAATTTTCTCTTTAAGATGAACTTAAGACCCTCACATTAACAGCAGTTGTGCTACTTGGAAACTATTTCAATACCACTCACTTCTGCTTCCTCCTGTCTACTACACAATATCTATACCAATAATTTTAGATCCTTGGGGTTTTTTGCACATATAAAGCCATACTGAATTCTCACTGCATTTAAAGAAATTACTCGCAAGCTTCCAGCAGTCACACCATTTTGTCAAAAATCCCAGAAGACAAATGTAAGTAATACAATAGAACTAACCAGTTTTTGTCTTTAATTGCAGCTGTCCTCTGCTGGGCGTATGAGCTCCTCCTCCAAAGATAGCAGACCACATTTTGTTATTAAGTGGATGAGCCATAATTCTATACAACTCATTGCTAGAATGTGTTGCTAGGCCATGGATGAACAGGCTCAGATAGACCGCAGTTAGAATTTCACAAAGTAAAACTGTGAGACCTGGCTGAGCTTCTTCACCAGCAGAATTCAAGAGACGTATTAGAGCTGTTATTCCTGTTTATAGGGAGGTGAGGGGGAAGAGGAAAAAAAAAAAAAAAAAAGAAAAAGCACATATGTGTGTGAGAATCTACTCTGGATTATCACGGGTATTTTGACTGGCAACCTATGTTATTTAGTACCTTCTAGTGTAGAAAAAGACTATGAGGAAATTGAAAACTTCAGGAGAAAATGGCATGGCATCTATTTTTAACTGATTATTATAGCTTTTCAGCTTCATGTTTTGGATTAACAGTTAAAGAAATACACAGCAACTCTTTCAAGAATGAGAAGGGGAACAAAAATAATTACAAAAAGCACTCAATTTGGGGGATATATCTTACTGGCAGCTTTAATTCCACTCCCTGGTACTGAAACTCTATGATACAACATTTAGTTACGTTACTGACATGAACCTTTCTTCCCCCCATGTCTCAAACTCACTCTTTTCTGACTCCAGTTCTTGCAAAAGGTTAGGTCTTTACTTTCTCCTTTTAATTCAGTGCACAGTATATTCAATACATAGCTTCCAATCTTACAGTTAAAACAAAAATACTAATCTACTCTGACTTTCCTGTGGTGCCTGTTGTACCAGTTAGTGTTATGCAGGAGTTATAAATCTAAGTTGAAATGCTATATTCTCACTTGGTAGAGCCAACCAAAAATCACAGGTATCAATTTGAACTATTCATTGTCTGACAAGTGTTCTTTCACCCAAGAACTAAACATCTTGCAGTTTTTATGCTCCCACAAAAAGTTGTAGGTGTGGCTCCGACTGTGACAGACTGTGCACTTTGCACACAAGTGAAAATACAAATAGCAGTGGCCAGAAAGTTCTCCTTTGTATCATACTCTCCCATTTGCACATAAAGCATGTGAAGCTATTAAAAAATATATATATAAATCAGTTCAAGGTGACATTACCTATAAAAGCACAACTGCTAACAACGCCTTGCCTCATTTATTACAAGTTTAATTCTGCAGCTAATGAAATAAGGAGAAATCTGGCTTCTCTCTAAAATCTGTAGATCCAGTGACAGAGCATTTTGCAGAAGAAAAAAAAACCAGTACAGTATTAAACACAAAAACTGCTTAAGGTTCTCCAGAAGATTTTTTTTAATCTGGAATCTTCTTATTGGAAAAAGAAATCCTATAATATGAAAGCATGGGTTTTTTTACACTTGAAGTTGGTGCTGTAAACTGAAGCTCAGACAGACATATCTTAAGTAGCTTACACTCCCTCTAATGTGACCAGTATAGCTTCACAGCATAGATCCCAGCACACATCAAGAATTATCTGAATTACCCACATGATTAATTATAAACTTCTCATCGTCAATAGTTTCAAGTTAGTCCAAAAGCTGTATATAAGTTACAATTGTTCTGAGATGGAGCACAAACTAAGAGCCTTTCAATTCCTTTTCAAGAATAAGAAGTAGAATAATGGTGAGACTGATCTGTTGCCTCCAGAGAGAGCAAGTGAGCACAGGACAACACTTCATCCTACTTTGTTTACTTGCACTTTACACTCAAGCCCCCTTGACATTTTCTAGCAAGAGAAAACAATATAAATCGACTTGGTACATAACCAGAATCACTAGCTTACAGCTTTTAAAAAATAAAGATAAAATTTTATTACAGTAACTTATTTTTACCACACAGCTGTTACAAATACTACTGAAAATTTCAGAGCATAGCTACATGCTCTTACAGTGGAACCAAACAATTAAGTTTTCCTTAAGAGGGAAGAAACAAATCAACTCTAGATACCTGGCCACTGAGCAGGTGATGTATTAGGAGTCGCTGTTTCTTCTAAGCTTGTTGTTCTTAGAGAATGGCGCTGAGTTAATAGCACTGTCTGATACACTGTTCCAGTAAACTGATTTGCTTGAAGTAAGCTGTGAAACAGAAAAGTGGGATGTTGTATTTATTAAAAAAAAAAGTTATGTTTAAAACTACTTAAGTTATAGCCTTTTATAGATGTAGTCAGGCGTGCGCACTGCCTTCTGGTGCACTATTATACTACCACTGCAGTGAATTAGTGTGTTGACCATTCTCTAAAAAGTATAGACATTTACCTGTAGCTGTGGCCATCACAAAGACATTGGTAGATGCAAGCAGAGAGTGACGCTGCTAAGGTATGCATTACATATATCTGTAAGACAAAGTTTTATAGAATATATTACACTCAAGATAAACAGTGATTAGTATCATAGCCTTTCAAGCATACAGATTTCTAACAGTGGAACAAGAACTGAGTATAGAAGGTATAAGCACTTGATGGCAAAAATAACTTACAAAGACACAGTCTCTTCAGAATTCACTTCAGATAAATCAATTCACTTTGCAATGAAGGGGATGGGGAAGCACTCACTCACCCTACCAACCAATAATCACAGATCAACGCTAGCTGCAATGTTTTCAATGAAGAAACAGCAACATATTAAACCTCTATACAGCAGTCGTAAGTGGTTATACCCTAAGACAGTAGCAATATATTGGCTCATAATACAAAGTCCTTGGTCAGAATGAAAATTATAATGCAGCTTAGTTTACTTGGGCACACACAAAATATAGTCACTATCACATAGGTCAGTACTTTTATCATAGCTGATGCTTTTCTCAATGTATCACCAAGAACTAAAGAATCTGTTGATCAAAAAAGGTTCAGTTTAAAAAAATTAGTTTACTGTATTTATTTGCCTGCTCCCTCTGAAACAAAGTCTGAACTAGACACCTAGCAATCTCCTGAGTGTTCTCTAGAAAACCCTAGTAAAAGTAAACATGATTTGGGACCTAACACATACAAAACTTCAGGGAAGATATAACCAAACACTAGGTTTGGTTTCCAGTCCAAGGTTAAACACAAATAAAACCTTACAGAAATTTAACTTGCATTAACAGACTATATTTTATTATATGAACATATATACCACTTCACAAAAAAAAAGGTCTGGATTTACTGCACTTTGCTGACAGTTTTTATACTTTAAAAACTTAATTTTACTTAGGTCTACAATTGAGATGCACATACAATTGAGAGTCTACTATTAATGTAACAGAAGTAATGTTAATATTGTCATAAAGACAGATGTGACACTGATAGTGTAGTACATGTTCTCCATAACAGGTATCATCTTGGACAAGGATCCAGTCCTGAGAGATGCCAATCTACTTCAGCTTGTTGAGCCAGATGCTCAGCACCTCAACAGTAAAGTAATAACCAGTGGATATTATTTCAGCCCAAGATAAGTACTACAGCAAATATTTGTGTTCCGCAGTTTTATTACTTGTCACAGGCAAGCACATCAGAAAGCTTTCACGCTGTCAAAAAAAGATTCAGCAAACTGGACAATAACAACAACAACCACCCCAAACAACTATAAAAAGATACACACCTTGTTGTTCTGAGTATCTGGATGAGGTGGTGAATCAAGGTTTATTATGGCATGTAATATATCATGAGTTAAATTCCCAAGATGTAGCAACGGATTAGCCACCACTGTTTTGGCACTAGCTGTGCAAGCAAATAGGAGAGGTATGGAGCTTTGCTCTGGTAGAGGGCTAGGGCTCGAAGGTATCTGTATCGACTGCTCCTAAAAACAAGACAGATATAACTAAGTGATAGTACAGCTTCCTAAAGGGAACAGAGGAATTTTTGAACAGGGAAGGGGATTCTAAGCAACAAAAAACCCATAACCTACAGAATATGTAACATGTTATAAACAGCATTACACTTATAAAACAGGTTCAGGGTATAACAGGAAAATTTCAACAATAACATGAAACACATTCAAAAAAAAAAATCTACAAAGCTGAAGCAGAGACAGTACTCCCACATACCTGCTGAGATTCCTGCAACAGCAGAATTAATTCCATTCTGACAGATGCCAAACCTCCACCATGAGAGCCATGAAGTATACAGTAACTAAGGAACATTCTTAGGAGAGACTGGTATTTCAGAAGCCATTGACGTCTTTTCTGGAAGTCATCTTTCTGTAGCATATTTTTTTGTTGGTCAGCAAAGTCTTCAGTGTTTTCATGCAATGTAGCTTCCTCTGACACCACGCTAACTCCTGATTGCATCTCTTCTACTTCCACACTATAATCACAAGTCTTTTGAAGAGCTACTACTTCTCTTTCAAGCCACTGATAAAGCTGATACCTCAGCTTCCCACCATCTACCTCATAACCTGTGGACAGCGTACGAAGCTCTACAGTAAGAATTTTCAGGCATGCTCTAAACTTCAGCTGTGCTGAAATTATGTCTTCTGATGGACTCAGAATATCTTTGTCATCAACTACACTACAAGATTCTGTGTAGCTAGAACTTGTTTCATACAATTTTTCAGTTTTCTTCAGAGGTTTTAGTTCTTTCATTACCAGGGAAGAATCTTCACTCTCATCACTGTCATCACTGTCTGACTGTAGTTTCAAGTGCTCATCTTGGAACACCATACTTGGCTGGCTCCAATCAAAGGAAATAGTTGAACTTGAATGTTTTCCTGATGAACCGTCTGAAGATGAACCTAGACTATTCAGTACTGGCTGTGACCAATCAACACTGGAAGACTGGTCTTTTGTTTCCAACTCTTTAACTGGAGAAGATGGTGAGAAATCTTTGCTAGTATCCATTAAACTAGGGGACCTACAGAATGACTTTGACCTCTTGACAACTTTGGGCATCTTTGATAACACTTCTAAGGCCAACATAGGACAACCGGCTTTTAGATGAGCATATGCAGTGGTAAAAAACAGCCGTCTTTCACCTAGGTTGATTTTGTCAGCTAATCCATTTTCTACTGTTAGGCAAATATGTGTGGAAGATGTATCAGAAGAGCCAAAATGACGTCTCAACAAGAGAGGATGTGTTCTTAAGTAGTTATAGAAGTTAAACACTGCAGGGTTACAACTTGATGAGCCACTTCTTTCATCTGAAAAGATATTGCATCATGAGGAAAATCTACCATTCTGCATGAAATAATCCATCTGCAAAGTTCTAAGTTCATCAGAAGGCTACTTTGTCTTAATATTTATTCTATTGTTTACTTCATTGCACCCTCCTTTTCACTTTTATCATTTGAATATCCTAGGAGGGAGGACATTGCCAAACCTAATGACTACTAAAAAGAGAAGTTTGAGTGGGAGAGTAGGTAAGACCTTTAATCTAAACCAGCTGCCATTTCTTTTCCTTGCAGTCACGCCAGTTCTACTGCAGTCCAACAAGACCACATTTACTGTTCAGTTTAGATTTCTAAAGTCTCCATTGCTAAATGGCAATCAGATGTTACATCTTACTAAAGATTTTTACTTTAGAAAAAGGTCTTTGTAAAAATTCTGGATTAGTATTTTTAGTTTATCTCTTAAATGCAACTTCTAATAAAACTAGGGAATTCACAACATTAATACATAGTTATCAGTATTATGTAATAATAAATCTATTATACAGCAATGAACCACCTACACATTTTTTCTCCATGCCCAAAACCACAACATCGGAAAACCCTGAAAAGGTATGAGCATCAGCAAAGGATGATTCACACAGGTTTCAATGAGTCTAGGCTAGCTGAGACAGACCCTTACTGTATCAGGAGTTATGGCACAGCTAATTACAGATAATCCAAACAGGTACGTGAAAGATTACCTTTCAAGTAATAAAATTAAAGCAAAACACCACAAACAAGCCACTGAACTGATTAAAGAAAAATTAGTAAAATTTAAAAATTGTTTTACATAGAAGGGTGTGACGAAGATGGAAACAACTGAACACTATACTGCTCATCTGCTCAGTTATCCTGAGGCATGTAACTTCTACTGAAATCAGGTTTTAAAATCAATTACACAACTCTGGGGACTTGAGTCTTCATTTATCCCTATCAAGTTTCTCTCAGTATCCAGAACTGAAACCAGCTAGCGTGCTAACTACTAGGGAGTTGAATCATGTAACTTCCTTAAGAATATTAACTTTCAGAAATAATACAACTGATTCTATGAACGCCTATAAAGCTAGCAAATGATCAGGGAAAAGAATCACTTTAGGAGAGTTACATACTGTTTCAGGCATCACATGGACATCCTTGTATCATAGTAAATACCAAAAATTCTTCTGTGACAGTTTATCATTGTGATCAATCATTCTTCCAAAGGACTAAAAGCTACAAAACACCATGTCTTCCAGACTCTGCTACATAACTGTGCAATCAGAATTTTCTTCCTAGGTTGTGATGGGGTCAGATTAACTAATTAAGTTAAATTGTCTCTTCAAATTTAAGCTGCTACTGGAAAAACAGCTGCATCACTGCAGAGTCATTCTCATTATCCTGATATTCACATATGTAAAGGCCAAATTAAGTATGCATTCATGGGATACAGGAAAACAGGAACACAGTTACCACATCTACTACAAAAAACCACACACATTAGAACAGCAAACTATTTACTAGCAGCAGTGAGCAACTGTGCAGAACTTAGTCTTAATTCAGATTGTGCTTTAAGAAACTGCTACCTAAATGAACAATAGTTAAACCAAACCTAACGGGCAAAATACTCATATTCTTACCTCCTTCATCTTCAACAGAATGTTTAATCAAGGTGTCAAGAGCCTTACTATAGTCTTCCAAAATCCAGTAAGCCATACTTCGCAGAAAAGGGTCACAATGCATGTTTCCTGAGCAATCTTTTCCCAGAAACACATTTCCCAAAATTCTCTTCTGTAGTATAGATTTGTAAGTACTAGATACTTCAAACTCCGACTCATAAAGTCTTGATATTACAAGAGCCAACTGAATATCATTCAGTTTTTCAAGGCAGACCTAATTGAAAATAAATATATTCACAAGATCAAACACTATAATTTCTCCTTTAATTAAAAGGATCACAAGACAGGAAGTGACATGAATCTGTTCAGACCAATGTAAACAGGTCTATCGGTTCCATAATAAATCAGCAGGAACTATTCAGAATAGCTGCGACCAACTACTATATGCAAGATCTGATTTGCAATTTGCTCATTTGAAGTCTGACATGACAACAGATCTTTGAAATCAAATGGCTTCAATAAATCATTTTTAGTGTGCACATACTACCTTTTGAAGCTAGATGTTTTGGTTACGAAGCTTTATAGAACAAACCCTTCATTAGTGAAGCAAATAATTTCCTCCCAACTTTTCAATTCAAACAAACCCAGGAAATATTTTTTTTTTGTGAAGGTATTCTCATAGCCAACCCACATCACTGCCAAACAGCCTTCGTTTTCAGATCTGGAACCTCCTAAAGAAAAACTATGTTGTTTTCATGTACGACAAGACAATCTGAAAGCAAGTTAATGATAGGTAGGTATCTTAACACTGTTATGGAGAAATCAACTGTGGGACTTCTTACTATCACTAATATGAGAGCTAAAACAGGATTAAAACATAAAGATCAAGGCTTTATATTTGTCATTAATAAAAAATCCCAGAATCTTCAGGGGTCATATTAAAGCAAAATGCAAGTAACATTCAAAACATTTGTAAGTTTGGGACAATATAACAGACTGAAACATTAAAAAAAAAGTTTATCATTTTATTACCTCCACTGCATCCTTTAGGTGTCCGGCCAACAAGAAAAATGCTGCAGAATGTTCAAAACGTTGTTTGCCAAGCAAAGAAAAAGCATTCTTTAATGCTGCTTTACGCCATCTATCCTCAGTAAAGTTGTTTCCAAAAAACTGTGTCATTTTAGTATCTTTTTGGGACCTGCATATTGAACATAATTGATAAAAATCTTACATATTTTAATAGATACATTACAACTCTTATTTGTCTCAGATGTCAGTAGAACTCTACACGGATCTTTTCATTAGGAAATACAGAGGCTCTCAGCCACACTGGGAGCTTCATATTTTAAAGTAACAAAAACTTTAGTATACAAAAACTAATGGTATTTTCAGCTAAGCAGATACAAATATAAAAAGCTCATTTTTCTCAGGTGAGTTCTCAAGAGTGACAATGCATACTACTTTTTAAAAGTTGGCAATGTTGATTATATTACAAAATGCCAGTTTGAAAGAGACATAATTCAGACCTCTGAACTTAGAAGTAAAATTTGTAACAAACTTTTCAAAAATATAACATGCCATTCCATACAATACACCGACAGTCCTTCAGAACCAAGAATTAAGCAGTGATTGCAATTACAGTAGATTTGAGACTAAAACTTGAAGTATGTACCTTCAGAAACAGCAACCGAATTACCTCAGTAAATGCAAGAACTACTGGTTAAATCTAGTGATTAATTTAAAAATTGAATCTCAGGTTAAAATGGTAGAATTTGTGCTTCTTTTGGATTACCACCAAATGCAATTTTTCTCCCGAAATTATACCAGACATTATGAAATTCCATGTAAGAGCTTGCATGTCTCCTACCTGTATAATCCCCAGATCACAGCCTTCTTTTTCATTGCAAGGTAAAAAATAGCTGCGTCAAGTGGATCATTGTTTCGCTGAAAAGCTGCTTTAGCCACCTGTGAAGACAGTTCAACAGCAAAAACCAATCAAAATGTAAATGACTCACAGTATTTCTGAGATTCTTGTTGCTTCTGGTATCCCATGCCCCAAAGTGCTTGGGAGGTCTCTTTAATACAGGATCTTTCCTCTCACTCTAAGTCTAACATAAGAATGCATGAAGATACCACAGCTTCAATCCCTCATTTCTGTTTGGTATTATTTAGCTAATGCTTTTCCAGTTCTAGAAGCTTTTTGGCAGATTTAATGGGAATGCCTACATCTGAAATCGTAACAAAATTAATTCATTAGTTGCTCTGGTAATCAAAGGACAGATGGAGTCTTGAAGAACAGGCTGGGACTAGTCACAACAGGAGAAGTTGTTTACAGGAGACTACTTCTGGAGGTTGGAAAGGAAAAAGGGGTAAGTGGCTGCAAGACTAGTCCAAGACCCATGTAAGGTAACCTTAAATGCAGGCCCAGAATATTTGGAATTTCTTAATTGCAAGGCAGGTAAGTTTCATAAAGTGATAATTAATTACTTTTACTTTTCAATCTTCAGCAGAGAGATCCATTTTAGCACTTGGTGCTTTGTAGTCAAAGTATCTTGTGCATGTCATTTTCTAGCTCAATGCACCTGCCATTTCCAAGAGCTTAAAACAAGTGATAATGAGGCTAGGCTTATTGCTGCACCTATGATGATTAAAATACATACAAAAAAACCCAAATCCAAGCTAAAATATAACAATAGAAGGGTTTGTTATCATTGAAATGTATTGGTTTGCGAACAGATGTACAGTATCTTCGTAGAAACCTATCAGAAGTGGGGTAAAAGGAGAATCTTCTTTGTAACTGGTTTCCTATTTTTGCTATAAAAAAACCCTACATGCTTCATCTGTATATTGAGCATCCACAATAAGCAATGTACACTGCCACCTTTAAAATGGGAGTATTTAAAAGCCCAAGATGTACTTCACACTGGAATCTGAAGCCTCAAGTACTACAAAAACATCAAACACCTAAGTTCATATTCATACCATAAACCAAGTGTACAAAAAAATACAGCACAAGACATTCAGAAACACTGAACATATCTGAAAATTTAAAACACATAAATAGAAGGTAAACACCAGAGGACAGGTGCTTGAAAAAAGTCTGGCAATTTTGTTTCAGAATGTTATGTTTACCTTTTCTATGCATTTCCGTAGGCTATGGATATTTCGAACCCACCATCCTATACCCATAGCTCTGAGTTCTGACCACGATGGATCTCCTTTCTGCACTGCAGGGAGCATGCTCAATAGTTCTTCTTCTGCTACTGAATGAAATGCCCAGGCAAAATGACTAGTAGATAAGCCTATGTAATAAGCCATTAAAAAAAAAAAAAAAAAAAAAAAAAAAAGAAGAAGAAAGATTCACTAATAAAATAATCCAGAATCTTAAGTCAAAGAGGTGGGAAAGGGAGAAGGGAAGAAGGTAGAAATCCAAAACAAACACTTTGAAATGCATTTCTGGTAAGCCAATAGAAATTTAAGAATATTTGTAAGCACTGCATACCAAATATTAAAGAAAGCTCACTGCGTTGAAAGCATTTTTCACCTGCAAATTCTTTATGTAAGCTTGCAAGGAACAGTTACTGACTGAAGCTCAAAATACACTTATAGTGGGTGGCGTTAAGATTAGCCATGATGAAGTGCAACATACTGATTAAACTTTTCAAAGTTTTGAAAGGTAGGTTCACTATTTTGACTTAGATTAAAACATGCAAAGTTTCAGATAATCACAGTAGGAAACAGGTTTGAGGATAGAGATACAGAAAAAAACTGGAAAAAATGAAAAAAACACATAAGGAAGACAGCAATTACTAAGCAGCAGCACAGCCAGCTATAGATAATTGCAATTCTAGTTAGGGCCAGGAGATGCTTCTTTGCACAAAGGTGCACTCAGCTGCAGCTCTACAGATCCCTTGGAGGCACTTCTTACTCTCACCAATCTCTGAGCTCACCAGAAGCACAAGTATCTCAACTAGAAGTATTCCATCAGACAGCTAACTCAGCAGGGCTCTGCTGCGGCAGTCAGAGCAAATTCTTATCTGTGATGCAGCTGAGGGGTGCATGACTGTCATGATGACTAATGAAAGGGTAACAAAGCAATCACAGCCAGCCCTTCAGATTTGACTAGGCCTAATCAATCCAAATCTAATGTAATCCATCCCTTTTGTCATCTGCAGTATCAGGTTGGAACTACTTAAAACTATACCAAAGAAAACTATTTGAAATAGTTCATTGGGTAATTACAGTAAGCATATGAAAAAACATTTCACTCTTGAGTAGACTGTATGAGATTTTTTTCCCAAATATGCACTAAAAAACTGAGTAAACACATACTATATTTCCTACTGCATTACTGCTGCAGAAGGTTATTGAAACAACGTGGTCCTAGAAATACAGAAAAGCCAGATCTTTTGGGGAAATACAAAAAAACTAAAAGTAAAAAAGTGTTTTAAAAAAATCACTTTTAGTTCCAAGACCTGTACCTAAAATACAACAGACATTTTCTGCTTTGGCATACATTCATATTGAACAATTAAAAAAACCAAAAAAACCAAACACACAAAAAACCCCAACACAATAATTCATTGATTCTGCAGAGGCATGTCAACAGCACAGTGATCATATGTACAGCTACATCACAAAGATTCACCTCATCTAAAAAAACCTATCAGTTACCTTGGTGAAGCAGTTGAGCTCGATGTACAGGAGGAAGTGAAGTTGTTAGAAATGTATGAAGCCGAACAGCCAATAAAAATTTTAAACCACATTCATCAAGAGTTTCTCCACCTGGAATTAAATATTTTTATATGCACTTCAAATAAACTACTAGAAGTAGCTATTGGGTGTTTTAACAGAAGAAATATTTTACTGTTCTGTGATTACTAAGTAAGGCTTTAAATTCATACATATAATAGCTTAATCCATAATTCTTCCCTTTAAGGAAAGGGAAAGAGGAAAATTTCAAATACAAGTTTTCAAGTTATTTGTTCTTAATGCAAGAAAAAGTGTTATCATATAAAAAAAATTCCATAATCGTTTCTCAGTTTCTCTACATATTGCAACAAACACTGGCCATTAAGAAAGCTGTCTCTAAAAATGAATTAGAAACAATTATGGTACGTGGACTGACAGACTAACACTGGCATTAACAGTTAGCAATACAAAATCTGATTTTATCAAAGTCTGAAGTCTTGAAACTTTAGTTAAAACAGTAAATGCAACGGCACAGTAAATTATACCAGCTACACTATGAAACTATGAAGTCTTTTCACAGGTCACAAAAATACTCCAAAATAGGAAAAACTCCCAAAAAAGGTTGTGAAGCATAGCAGTATGTTTAACTGGGAAGAGACATCTTACCCTGATTTCTGTCTCTGCTTTCTCCTATGTCAGTACTGGTAGTAGCAATTGTATCTGCCAAGGCCATCAACGACATTTGCTCCATCCTAGTCAGACCTGGCAAGCTTGAATGAAGCAAGTGACAGGAAAGAACCTGAGCATGCTCTGGTCCAAAGTAAGTTGGGCTGTACTGAGAAAGATCAATGACTTTTGGTTTCGAACTGTCTTCATCTGCATCAAATGTAACAAGTTCATCTGTACTTATAACAGTATTTTGAAAGAGATCTTCATAATTCTCATTGGGTGTATCTTTTTTACTTTGACTATTCTGATTATTAGACTTCTCTGAACAGGAATGAGATAAATCATCATCCGCAGCAAGTAGAGCATGCAAAGGCAACGGTGGAACAGAGTCTATTTCAATATAGTCTGTGGTCTCAGTTTTGCTGAATGTTTTGGGATCTCTTGCAGTACTTCCACTAGCACTGATGGTCAGAGATCTAAGCCTCTTATCATGATTAGGTTCAGATTCATTTACAGCAACAACTTCTCCAGCAATGCACTTCACCAAATGGGACAGAATGGCTTTTGCTCTACGTACTTTACCAAGATCCATGAGTTCCAACAGTTGATATGGATGGTACTGAGGTAAAGTGGGAGACAATGTATGAGCTGCTTCAAAAAGACCAGAATCTTCCATTTCCAGAGACAGATCACAGGCAGATCTTTTCCCACTAAGTTTCTGTGCAAGGCTGGTCATAGATCTGGTCAAGGTTCGCTTTGGTGGATGCAGAGCTGAGGCAGCTGATTGGCTTTGTTTCATTAAGCTAGTTATACACGGCATACTTCCGCAGTCTGTACTAACTAGTTCCTGCTTGGAAGAAGATTGCCACTGGGAGTAAACATGCATTTCACAATCCATTCCAACTACAAGAATGCCATCACGCACCCAAGACAAGGAGACTGGAAAAGGAGGTGACCCCTCTACAGATGAAACCAAGTCAACACAACGCAGCAGAACAAACCCAGAAAGGGTTGTAGCCTTCATACTGCCACTGTGAGAGACTGCTAAAATCTCCTTATCATTTTGTTCTTGCACTTTCCCAGACACCTGGCCAAACATATAAAGTTTTGACCCAATTCCCACTGTTAGAATATGTGAACCATCTTCTCTAGACATCCAATCTAAGCGTACCAAGTGCTTAGCGTTGGGCATAACATTTCCACCATGAGACAGAGAAACATCTTGTTGGTTATATGCCATTAAATTACTATCAATACTAACACCAGAGTCTAACGTGGTGCCTATCTCATCTAAATGAAGAGTCTGTTCTAGAATCCAAGAAGAACCCCCTGTAGATTCACATTCAAAAATACTAACATGCATTATAAATTCTTGAGAAAGACTACTATTTTTAGATGTTACCTGCTTGTACGCTACTGCTAATCTGTTTGTGTGTGCACAGCTAACTTCAGTTGGCCTTCCTGGAACATTAATAGCACTACTACTAAGAAGTCCATCCTCAATCAATAATGGCCACTCTTCCCATACATATGTAACATCACTGTGTGCGTTATATCCTGGCATGGAAGAAGCTGATGATTCAGTGGTAACTCTACATCTCCAGAATCGAACTTTCCCATCAGAACACAAAGTGGCCAGCAGATATGGTGCACGACAAACAGGATATATGGAAGAAGAACTTAGATGACCTAAAATTAAATAAAATACACTTTTACTTAGGGCAATATTAAAAGTAAAAGAGTAAAGACATTTTTATTCAGTTATTTTACTATTTTGAAACAAAAAAAAATATTGTCACTTCCTCACAAAGAGGGTTGTTTGCAGGTCCTCACAAAAGGAGACAACATAAAAATACTATGAAACTGTTTTATCCTTTGTTTCCATTTCATACTCTAGAGAGGAGTCAAATTATACGACTTAAACCTGAATATTTATATCTATCATCTCTTTCATCAAACAAACATTTCCCATTCAGAAATCTAAAAATCTTTATAAAATATTTTGGAAAGACTGCTGATAGAAGCCTTAAAATTCAAGTACAGATACTATGAAAAAATTCATGAATGGCTACAAAAGCAAATTTGTGTTTCTAAAACACATTTTATTGCAAGAATCTGGAATTCAGTAAATATTATACCTTATAAAAAACAAAAGCTCTTAATGTTAACTCCAAGATGGAGATATAAACTCAGGAGAGCAAGTTTTAAAAAACCTTTTGAATCTACCTAATTTGTTTAAATTTTAACAAGTATCAAACTTCTTATTATTTTGTTTCTATTTTAAGACCAAAGTCAGAAAAGAAAAGATTCCTTATTTGATTCTTTAAAAAATAGATTACAAACCTGCTGATGGCTTTACACTTATTATCTCTACTCCTTCTGGTAAATTCAACTCTTGACTATACACCATTTTGGAAGACAGACTAAGCCAGCTGGTGCTCTGAAGGTTTGCTCTACAGGCTTGGTATTTTTGAGTGAAAGGTGATTGGATCTTCTCTGGATCTGGTGAAGAATGCAATTTTTCTGTTTGTGTTGCTGCTTCAGGTGGATTTGAATCTATTTTTTCACCTAAAAAAGTTTGCATTGTTAATTTAGAAAAGTCAATTATGTCTTTTAAAGTAAGAAGTAATTTTACTCACCTTAAAAGTTCCAAAAAGACAGCTAAAACATGACTTAAAATTTTACTTTCATTTTAATGAAATGTGTTCCCACATTCAGATTTAAGGAGAAATGCTAGCACACCACAGATGGAAAACTTCTGAAATTCTAGAACTGCTGAGAAGTTAAAGCTTAAACTTTTCAGAATTAAAAGAAAATCAAACTATAACCAGAAAGACCAAAACTGCAGAACAAAGAGGTATGTATGTGGTTATATATGGAAAATAATGCTTCATCAAGCACAAAATAGCCGAGCTAGAGAAAAATAAATTAAGATCTCCATGTCTTACCTTACAAATTGTGGAAAACTATTTTTTCAGAAATGTTTTGTTAATATTTGCTTAAAATGTAGGATCTTTGAGATTATATGACACAAATGCTTCATTATTAGGGTTTTTTTTTTTTAACAAAACTCAACAACTGAAATATAAATTTGATGTGTTCTGGAACATGAAAATTGCCAACAGGTTGGCTGAAAAGCCTTATCAGTAACGTCATCATCATATAAGCAGATCAGAAAATTTTCATCTTTAGTCTTCTCATCAACTTATAAACTAATTGCAATAAAGTAACTGAAGAAATTCTGCCTTTGAAAGCAAGAGTAAGACAACTAGCAGTTTGGTTTAAGTGACAGGAATGTTGTAAGAGATTCCTTTGTTATGTGGTGAATGCCAGGTTTACACTTTCTTAAAATCTTTAAATGTTAACAGAAAACTACTGAAGTATATCATAGGTTACTTTAAAAGTTTAATAGTTTTATGGTAGTTTGCTAGTCTGAAAGAGAACCAGCAGCTTTCAGAACTTCAAAACTATTCATAATTGTAAAAGTATCTCTGAAGTTTAGGTGCTTCAGACTACAGTCCTATTTAGAACATGTGTAAACGCAAATTGCAGAACAAAAACTTCTGAGAAGCGAAAGATCTGAACTTGTAGGCCTTATTAAAACCAGATAAATGTATTTGCCCTTAGAATGCAGAAATTATACCAAACTTTGAGCTCAGGCTGAACTCAAAAGCTTCAGCATTCTGAAGATTAATAAGTAATCAAGAAAGAATAGGCTGTGATGAAAGCTTGTAATCGAAGAATCACAGATTCTTTTCAAAATGCTGAAATACAATTTAGAACAGGCTGAATAGACAATATATTCATCAGATAGTGACTTTTCTTAAAACAGAAAACTATAAGGAAGAGGGCTTACCTACTGAAACAGGAATTGACTTCAAATGTAAATGCCACATATGTAGTAATGAATGGTTCTGAGCATACTCTATTACTATTAAGTAGAATTTTTCAGAGAATCCATTCTGCTGATTTCCTGATGAAATTCAGAACAGGAAGATCTTAGAAGTTATTCACCTGAAAGCAGAACTAAATTTTGCTAGCCTGAAAATAATCATATTATCATGAACTCATACTGAAATGCAATGGTATGACTGCATCCAACTCTGCTACATTAGTTTTCTCAGTGTTTTATCACAAGCAATAACCACTACAATTACAGGTATTCACATGAAGAACTGTCAATGTTTTCTTTTAGAAAGAACAACATATCTGCCTGAATTGACTATATTTAGGGTTAAATCACAGAACTTACTTTTAGCTCTACACCTTTGTCTTTTACATGTTTGTCCCTTAGATGCCTGTTACGGGCAACTGTAACTGTTAAAACCTTGAGGTAGATAGAGGTTTGTCCTTTAATGTATAAAAAGTATACAAACTACATCCAGAGAAGAAATGCCATTTCAACAGATAGGAAGTTACAGCCTGCTCTAATGAACAGGCTCATTGATCACAACCCAGCAGACCAACTACATAGCCTGGAATGCACAAGCAGTACACTGTTTCTTCCTAAGAAATTATCCGCTATAGGTCCACCCCAAGAAAAGACAACATGAGTTGCAATAATCAGTAGAAGCCCATTTCTGGAGCATGCACCAAGCCATTCTCCTTCCTCAGCACCAAAGTAAACCCATTACGGCCAAGGAGGAATAGTTGTTTAGTGGCCATCTTCCCTCCACGATTCTTTCAACCCTTCTTTAGGTGTGCATCTACATAAAACACCATCAAGAATAAGATGTATTTGCCCCGTGGGTTTGACATTGGGTTGCTTATGGTACTGTAGAAAAAACACAATTTCGTATGTTCCTTTTTTAAAAACAATGTGAGTTGAATACTTATATGCTTTATTAAAGAGGAAAGAGTGGGAGCTTTTAAAACTAAAAAGCTTTAAAGTACTAGAAAATATTTTCAAATTACAAAGTATGCAAATGATACACTTCTAATTTAAAAGTTTTTCAAACGGTCCATTTAGCTCAAGTTCTTACATGGAACAATCCACAGAGACCTTCAGAACACATGCATATATAAACTGTTGTCCTTTTCTAAGATCAAATAGCTTCCATAGTTCTCTTAAAGCCCTCTCTGTATATCATACTCAAGATGCAAACATGACAAATTTACACTGGAGTTACACTTCTTTCTGTTCTCTATTTTGTTCCTAATTTTCAACATCCTGTTTGCACTTTTTTACTTTCACTGAGAATTGAGTTGACATTTTCATTATGTCCATTACTCCAAATCTCTTTCTGGACTAGAAATAGCTAATTCAGAATTGATCACTATGTATATACAGTTCAGGTAATACTTCCCTAGATGTCTCCCTTTTAACAAAAACAAATGTTGAGTACCAAGTTCTTATGCAACATTTTGACACTGTTCCACAGTTCTGCTTCCTTTTATTCAGCATTACTTGTTATCACAAACTTTACTCTGACCCTTTTTTTTCCCACATTATTTCACTGGAACAGAGCAAAACAAAGCTGAGATGCCTGCAACACAACCACTGACTCACTTCAAGGAAAACTGATCATTTATTCCACAGCAATTCATATCTGACCTACAAATCCATACACGACTCACAGTATTGTGTTTTACAGTTCGGTTGGGGGGGATTTGTTTGACCTGTAATTTATTATACCGCACAAGGACTGAGAAATGGTATTTAGCTGATGTAAAGGATGAACATTCACCATGAAAGAATGCAATAAGCTTTGTCTGTGTCATACCCTACAGTTACAGGCTCTACATTTAAAACCCTTTGCATACATGTAAGAAAGGTACCAGCAAAATACACTACAGGATGGGTATCTCATGATTTAAGCTACTTTATCAAAAATTTGGTTGCACACTACTCTTAAAGGAAGTGAAACACCTGTGAGTTTCATTAGACTAGGTTTTCTTCTTTGGTATATAAAGATCTCAAATCAGGTAAGGGGTTTGACCTTAAAAAGCTAAGATGTATAAAACAAGTTCCGTTTCCTCTGTGGAATGAAAAATATACTTTGTCTTCAATGTTCTATGAAAAGAATTACTTACCACAATCTGATAAATTATTCTTCTTTTCAGGTACTTCCTTCTCCTGGTGATGTAAAATGAACTCTTCTTGAAAAACATGCAATAACTGCGTTTTCCTGCCATGCTATGAAAGTAAAAACACACAACAAGAGAACATCATGGAGTGTACTGTTTAAGATTGCTCTCGAACATGGCAGCTTTTAACTTGATAAATCATACACGTCAATGAAAGATTTCTCAAGAAAACATACCTTCATTATTCAGAGCCTTCTAATTTACAGGTACTATGAAACCAAACGCAGGTGTATGTCAAAATCAAACTTTACATACCTTATCTTTTCCTGATGCAGAGCTACAGGTATAGCATTTATTATTATAACTTTTTAAACAAGTTAATTATGGTATAAAATGAGTATGGGGGGCAGGGGGGAAAGAAACTTACAAGCTCTGTGATAGCATCCAGTTCAATGATACATCCTGGGCGAGCCGTAGATTGCTGACTTATGATGTTAAAAACTTCACCAACATACTTCTGTTTAAAAAGAGTCAGGAGGGTGGTCTTGTTAACTCAGTTTTGTGCATTGCTGCGGCACAGCCTTCGAGGTAGGTGCAATACCACTAAGCAAGTATTAACTAAAGTATTAAAAATACACTGATTACAATCCACCAAGAACACAGGTAACATTCCCAGTTTTATCAAGAGCCGCATTGCTTTCGATGGCTGAAAGATGATGAGAACATTTGGAAAGACTCACATTCAGCCGTTTACTGTCCCTTCCCCAAGCTGCATTGTCTTCTCAACTTTTCCTTAGGATGGACAATGCACACACACAGTTTGTTGCTGTTATTACTCCTTGTAGTGCAAAGGTTTCAGAGGTACTTCCCAACCATTGACCTGCCTCAATATGCAGAGTTTGAGATTAAATGGAATGCAGTATGGCTACAATGCTAAAAATCTTTACCATATCTGTTTTTACAAGCCAAACTAAACTATCATAACCTGCAAAATCCTCAGCAATCAGCTTAGTTGCCAGCAAGTCTAAAACTAGTGCTACTGAATGAAGTTCCAACCTTCAGCCTTTTACTTACAGAAATTTCTGGATTGGAGAGCTCACACAAAAGTTTCTTAGCATCTATTACAGCTTGATATAATCTCAAATGCAGTCCATCACTAGCCACAAAGCAGGCACTTGGAGAATTACAGTATGCACCTGAAAAAATGAGAATGCAAGAAGTGCTAAAAATATTCAAACACCAACTTGCTCTCTTCTTTTTTTGGCAAAAGGCAATTTTGAAGTTATGAAAGAAAGCAATACAGCATAAGAAAAATTCTCTCTTCCTAGTTTATGTTCACAAGCAAAAACTACGAAGTTTAATGCTGCACTCGGCAAGCAAGTCAAAGTATAGGAAAGGAATTAAAAATCCCATTTACAAACCACAGCAAAATCTGCCTGTGCTTTTGAAGTGTTCAACATGCTCTGTAGTATGCACTAACATCCAAGTAATTTATTGCATTAGCTTCTAAAATACCAAACACATAAACGAAGGCAGAAGAACACAGGAATTCTTCACACTGGAATAAATAATTTCCAAGTAGCAGCTTGGAAATCTGTGAAATAAAGGACTCATGCTTAAAACTTTCCAATGCATTAAAATACATCTAAATTATCTATTTAACGGCATTATTACATTACATTACTTTTATTCCAGAACACTTCACAAATCAGAAAATGAAACTCACCAAGGCAATAGCTGGGTATAAGTGTGGGCAGCCATGCAACATTAGAAAAAGCTGAAACATGGAGAGAATTGATCCGGGCAAGTTCAGAAACTCCACCAGAAAAGGACAGAGGCCCAACCGGGTCAACTCGCCAAAGAATAAGTTCACTGTAAACCACATTGGGATCCTGAGATGTTACATTTGCATTGCCTCTACTCTGAAGTCTTACTGGTGACTCATGAGACTTTAAAGAATCATTTGCCTGTTCTGCATTCTCAACATCTGGTGAAATTAGAGCATTGTGATGTGAGGTTGTAAGCAGCAGTGGTAATACTGAGTGGCAAGCCAAGTCATTCAGATGAAAACGGTGACCACAATATCTCGATTTATGCGAAATACTGAGTACAGTTGAAAAAGCAGATTCCTCGGCAAAACTCACTAGCCACTGGTTCAATGACCCATCTGCATGTTTGGAAATCATCATAACATTAGGCGTGAAGATACTTAGTTTTAAACTGTTGGTTGATTTACTGTGTCCAGAAGAGATAAGCATAGATGAGGATCGTGTAAGGCCAGGAGGCTTTTGTTTGCCTTGTTGAATAGCTAAGTCAACATTTTTGGTACAAGCGTACATCACTATACTTCTGCAAAGGGAGTTTGCATCACCCGTTGGAAATGCAACAGGAATTCTCGAGACAAACGACACCTGGAATTTTTTGAAAGGGGGAAAAAAAGTAAAGTTATTTTCTCACCATACTTCTCACTGACTAACAATGCATAACCCAGAAAAAATAAAAGTACCTGCACCTGGCGAAACATGCCAGGCTGGTATTCATCTAGCCAGTCCACATGCCATACCAGTAGTGAACCATCCATAGGATGTATACTGAATAGCATGTCAGCATTTTTACTCCATTCAGAAAGTAGTACTTCAATTTCATGATCAATAATAGCAGAAGATAAAGGAACAAGGCTTGAATTTGGAGTAGTTTTTTCATCCCCCGATTCCTTCTTTTCTTGACTTCCTTTTTGTTCATCTCCATTTTCATCAACCTCTAGAACACATAGAGATATATATTTATTATATTCAAAAGCAGAAGTATAACAAGCAGTGTTACTGGAGCACCTTTCAGGCCTTTTATAAGCCACTCATATAAGCACAAATTTAAAATAATGAAAGTTTTAACCAGAAATCCTCTAGTGGACCTAAATAACTAAAAAAACAAAGTAGTTTATATTGTACCTTAATTTGAAATACTTTTTTTTTCCCCATTTTATATAAATTTTTGCATGCATAGGTAGAACAAAAGCAGTCACCTCCAAACTCTATATATTTAAATTAATTTACTGTACTATATTATAGAATAAAGATATTTAAATTAGGTGCACATTGGTATTAAAAAAGTTCTTTCTAAGGTTGCACTTCCTTCCTTAAAAATGTTAAAAGTACACATTTTCAGGCAAAGGCCTCCAGGTCAGCCTGGAGTTTTATATAAATAACAGTTTTCAGCACAAATAATTCAGTCTCTGAAACAACCATAAACAAATTCAGAATTTCTAGATACAGATTTTTAAATGTCACTTAGGTATTTCCAGCATAAGGGAAGGAAATGCATAGAAATGCTACTGTAATCTGTCCATATCCTTACACGAGAAGTTGCCCATTTCTTCACCTGAAAGAAAACTACAAATTACTTCATAAAATGAAAGCCATTTGTCTATGATAAGACTTCTACCTTCTTCTGATCTGCCATCCATTTGATTAGACTCTTCGGTGTTAGTCTCAGGAGAATGATGCTCAAAACTCTTTTGAAGTTGTTGCAAAAATACTTCCATGGATAAGGTAAAATGAAGTTCTTTATTGTTTAGCCAGTGGACAACAAAAGGTCCACTTTTTTCTTCATTGTCACCAAGACTCAGAGATGTGATAGAAGGCAGTAGAGGAATATCTATAAGAAAAAGATGCTTACATTTTTGAAAACCAAGTAGTTTGGTCAAAAAATAATTTCAGATAAACTGCTTTTAAGCAGAAACCCTACCATGCAAAAATACACTAAGTGTATTGCCACTTGTCATTCCTTCCACCATCATCATCTACCTTCAGTATTAAATTGCTTGACTGCTACTACAAGACATGTTCCACAGGAAGGCTCTTGGGTATGCATTAGGATTACGTATGGCCTTGCACTGTTAACATCTTCAAGATGTAACACTGTCTTGCAGGTTAATTTACCTTGTCTTTTGCTTCTACATCTCAGTGTGAATCAAATAATTTAAGCATTAATTTCCCAACATTTAGTCTACAATGGAGGTTGCAGTAGGTATACGCTGTAATCAGGGACCACATATGACAGGGGCTTACACCAGCAAAAAAGCAGTACAGTGACCAGCTGAGGTCCCCTGTTAACACCATCACATAAAAGCCAGAATTTGATTCCTGTAGATTCCATTACTATTTTACATTGCCCTATGATGCTACTTGGTGTCCCAAGTGGCTGTGAAAAATAAAGCACTAGTCACAAAGTAAGTGATGGAAGCAAGTACCAGACTGCTGCAGAGTAACATCATCTCAATTAAGCGTGCTAAAAAGCAGCTTAGATTATTTACTGCAATTTCCTCAAATGAGCCATACAGCAACATTGTACAAGTTCAACCTGCATTTAATTCCCACCTAGAAGTCTCCATACAGACTTCTCATTCCCTTCTATTCCCTATTTATGCAGCATTACTTAAATTCCATGCCCTGGGAGACAAAATACTTTTTACCCCAGTTCTGGATTTTGATTTTTTTTCAAAGGCAGTAATGGCTTTGAATTAATTACCCTCCAGCATAGCTTAAGAAAACAATAACCAAGAGCACACAGATAGAAGAAAGGACCATCAGGGCTTACCAGCAATGCAGGGAGGAAATGCAATAGCAGAAGGGGGCAAGAGGACCACAGAGTATTTAATAAATACAGTCTGTCTTCCTAAAAAGGCCAATTAACGCCAGTCTCAAAAATACTGTAATACATTTGGCAAAAACAGAACTTCAGAGGGAAGAATTCTGTTGACCTCTCTTTGGAAGTCAAAGCTACAGCAGATGTGAATAAGAAGGTGAACTAGAAAGATAATTTTCAGATTAGATTATAAATCTATGTACTTCGAATATGTATCAAAAGATCACTAAAGAAATCACTTCGCCCCCCCCTTCTCCTGCCTCAAAACTATCAACTTCTAACTGGTGCTTAGGTCTGGACAAAATCCTTTGTGAATTTCTATTTGCTTCATAAACAACATTCACTCTTTCCAGGAAACTAAGGTCTTAAAATTCAATACATTCTTCTAGATTTGCCTACAGATAATTTTGTCCTAGCAACCATTGCTTATTCCTTTCACAGAACTCCACCGAGGCTGAATACCAGTATAAGTAACACTGCAGTATAAAAGAAGGTCTGAAGGATTTTGTTGCTATAAGAAAGTAAGTTTCAAAATTAAACAACAGAACACAAATACAGTAAAAATTAAGAGGACATCTATTCTTGTATATGATAGCATTAATTCTTAAAAAAGTCAAGTGGATGAGAGATAAAGCTGCTTTGGCCTTAGTTTTTATCAAGTACTCTGAATAGTCTAAGGGCAAATTTTCAAGTAAAAGATCATAAACTGATATAAATGAAAGAAAATACAATTAGGTTTTCAGATTAAATTTCATTTTAAAAGGGCAAACTAAAAGGTCTACTTAAAGAATATGGTTAGACCAAGGTATTTAAGGACTTGACTGTGAGCGAGGACAGATATTTCTGCAAATTAACATTTAAGATGGGAAAGTTTCATGGAGAACCTCTGAAGTAAGAACAATCCATTACCCTTCAAGCCACCAAGTTAAAGACCAAGTGATGAAACAGACAGTATCAAGATAGATAATATTAATACAGATAATGTAGAAGGAAAAAAGATTAAAAAGACTGAAGACAAGTGTTAGACACCTAGGAAAATCTTTTACCATTCTTTTCCAAAATGTTTTTATTCCCATTCTGTGAATTTGCTGTTGGGCACATTTATATTGCAAAAACTAAAAGCTAAATTAAAGTTTACTTAGTTACTACGTACAAACAAACAAGGAAAGAAGTGCATTAAGATCAGGTAAGAGAAAGACAGTGAAAGATCATGTGCTATGCACATGAAAAGGTTAGCTAGCTCCTTGTGCAATTTTAAGATGCAGAAAAGCAGAGAACTACAAAACTCCAAGATGATCTGGAGAAATCTTCCTCTATGACACTGGGCTGTAACATGTGTAATGACTGGAGGCATTTCCTGTAGAAATAGGATAACATTGATGGTACAGCACAAAACTGCAAGAAGATTCTGATAGGCTTGATGTGATTCTAGTCATATCTTTTAAAAGAACCATGAAACAACACTAAAAAAGGTGAAGATTAATCTTACAGGAAGAAGTGTTTACAGCTTGCTTAGCACAGAAATGGTAATGGAAACCAACAGTTGTTTATAATCATACCAGACACTATACAGCTACAAATATGAATTAATCATGAATGGCTTTAGGTCAAAATTGGCCTTTCAAACAAGGGTAAGCAGGAACAAAAAAACCTAAACTATTTAAAAATACTGTAAGACAGAGCTTAACTAGTTCAAGAAAAGGATTATGTAATATGTTTGTTCATTAAGTCTAGATGCAGGAAATCACATCACAGCAATAAAACCTTAATGAAAGGTCATCAATATTGCACTTCTATTCAGTTTTTCAACGAGGAGACGTGCTTCATTTACAGCAGACACAAATGATTACAGAGACAGAAATATTAGCAAGTATAGGGGATTTTGCTTAATGCCTATCATGATACTGCTTGAGTGCAAGAGATTATTATTAATAAAGTTCATGGTACAAAAGATGAAGGCGTGTTTTGCTTGGTTTAGAGACAGAAGTACAGGGATGTCTGCCTACTTCAGACACTTAAGTGTCAGGTACTCATTTTAAGAAGCTTGGACACTAATTTATCAGCATGCTCCCAGTATCATACACAATTCCCAGTGAATTTGTAATTCCAGTTACAAATACTTAGCCTTCTGCATCTCAGACCACTGTCAATCTCAGTTAAAAGATGATCAAAAATGAAAGACAGGATTACTGTAGAGAAAATTTACTCAAATAATTCTATGACTGTAGAAGGAAGGTTCTGTCATCCATTAAATGAAACCAACGTGCTAGTAATTTTGCATAATCATGTAAACACTGTACAAACACATCTGAGCCAGTCAAGCTTACACAGACAACACAGACCTAAAAGAAATTGTGGCTCACCCTGTAGCAAAGACTTAACACAGTTCTTACCTGTGGCTGGATTGATACTGGCAGCAATATGGAAGTGACAAAGTGCATTCGCATGAGGAGGGATGTTCCTGTGAACTTCGTGGGGGTCTTGCTGATGTGGAGCATATCCAGTATGTGCTACAACAGCACCCGACCTCCTCCTTCCTCGTCGAAAGTGCCTCAGGTTTAACTGCATGAAGAATAAGGTGTCATTTTAATTCCTTTCAAAAAGAAAAAGCAGATTTAAACTGTAAGATGTTTTCTAGATATTAGTAAATGAAATTTTTCAGTTTAAAAGCTACTTTAAACCATTGTTGGAGTTTCTCGGAAAAATTACACTGTGCAGGTTGTGTCTGCAGGAGAGACATACTAGTGCCTTCAGATTCATTTATGAAGGCACATACAGTACCTCAACATAGTAACTGCTTCATATTTCAGTCTCCAGACAATGCTCATGCAGTTTTTATACTTTGACAGAAAATACTATGTGGAACTAACAAAGCAGCAAAATTGAATAATCTCATTTCAGAGACTGTCTCACTCCACATACTGCACAGTTCAAGCCCACTGACCTGTAGATACCTACACAAGCACCAAAAGATACAAGGTGGTATACAATTTATATTAAGGACTGTATTACACTCTTGCTATTCCTCTTTACTTGCTATCCTTTGCATCTTACCACAACATGTTCACATAGAATAGTTTTCTCTCCATTTTCATGTAATTGTTATTTCTGATGTCTAATGTTGCCTCTTATTTTCAACAGGAACACAGAACCGTCTCCAGCTTCCTTTCCTCTCCCCTCTCTGAATATTTTTTCTTCCTTGTGTTTTGCCTTTCAGCCCACAATGCCCACACATACAGTTTTGTAGGAGATCACTAATGCTTCACCTTCCCCCTGCTTCCCACTGATTAGAAAACACGTGTCTGGTAAGGATCATTTGCCTTACAGATACAGCTTACAAGCACTGTGCTCTACTGGAGGACTACAGCAGAAAGGCAACAAAGGCTACCTTTCTTCCCTCTGTATTATCACTGTCTTTGCAGTTGCAGAAGCCAGAGAACATCTCAGCCTCAGAAGTAACAGTTGAGCCCCTACCATATATTTTAAAGCAGTATCATTAGCGGGTTTCACATAACCTATATACAATATGTGCTCCATACTGTTCCTAGTCCTGTGAACTACATATTGGATTGCACTTTGCTTCAGTCACCAGAGCAAGACAGGCAGTAGTGACATAAGAACAGTGTGTCTTCTAAAGTGAAAGTTCAGTAGGATGGCCATCAGATTAATCTTCCCAAGGAAGATTTCAATTAAATTCACTCTTTTGTAACATTTTATGCATATCTATGGCATAAAGGATTTCAGCTTAATATACCTGTTCAAGCTATTAATTACAATCCTGTCTAAAATTACATGTGTGTGTATATGTGTTCAATATCTCTGTTCAGTTTCACTTCTTACCTCTAAAGCGTTTTGCACTTTCTCCTTACTTGAAGTATTTCTTTTGAAGTTATTTGTGAAGTTCACTGATCCACTCCAATTGTTGTATCCTCCACCATACAACAGACTGTCATTGGGTAACAAAGTCTCTGCCCAGAGACGACAAACATTATCCTTACAGCAAGTCAGGAGTACATTGCAGACAGCACCACTAATGAAAGAAAATTTAAGGCGTGAAGAAGCTGCTTAGCTGCTTACTGTCACATATCAACATAAAGCAACAGTTCCAGTTTTCCTTTATCAGTTTCCAGAATTGCACCAAGTAATTTAAAGACAGTACACAAACAAAAACTCAACAATCCATTCTTAGGAAAACAAATTATGTATGAACTACTTCCTTGTCTATTCAATATCTGAATATGAACTACCGCAAACTTCATTACACAACTGTGCAACACCAAATCATGGATCTTGATTCTAAATTAAAAACGTAGGCTTTTTCTACTCCAGCTATGACTAATTCTGTGAAGTCCTTCACATAAAAAAAGCACATAAAAAAAACTATTCTGGATACCTGTTCTCAATTCTCCAGATCTTACTGCTATACAGCACTTACAAAATTCTATAGCCAAACCAGAGAAACCACAGTAACACCAGGAATAAAACAGCCAATTTAAAACTACAAACTTTTCTTAATAACTATTTTTTTAAATGCAATTTGTGTTACATATACATAAAAAAAAATTAACCTAAACTAGGCACTACAAAAACCTATGCAGATCATCCAGTTTCCAGTTCATGTAAGTTTGCAAACTGATTTTAGCTAAGACTTGAAAACTATATGGATCATCTGACTGGACTATACAGCAGTAAACTTCCTCAGGCATCATGGAGGAGGTGAATTTCCAAAACTGATTTAAGGATTACAGTAATGGCTTCATAAGGAGTCTTCTACTTAAAGGTTCTTATATAAGAGGATAAACTTGCTTAAACACACTAAGGTATGCAGAATTCAAATGGCTACTATTTGGAATAATACAGCAAAAAGACGGTTGCAAACTTGCTAATACTACTCCAGTTTGAGATCGCAGTTAGTACTGAAAACTAGGGACAGGTTATTTAGGAATCATCCAAATACATGCAAAAAAAATGAACCAGGCCCAAAACATCAATTCCAAATGATCATTTTAATAAAATCTCCAGATACTGTTTCTGACAGGGGTCCGGTTTTACACTAGGTAGAGAAGTAAGACAGAAACAATTAAACGAGAAAGATGAGAAATGACAGTTTTAATCTGCTCTGATTCCATTAGGACACAAAAAGACAGAACAAGCTGACATCAAATGCATGTATGGTCATTTAAGACAGAGCAACCAAAAAGATGCAAGGAGAGGTAATTTTACAATATCCAATTTTACATTTAGTCCAATCTCTAAGCTAGTTTGTGGGACTCCCTTTCTATCTTTCCAGTTCCTTCCCAGGTAAAATGATACTTACCAATCTCCCAAGAACTTCAGTGTAAAAGAATTAAGACCAACACACACAAACAATAAACAAGGTCTGCAAACACTAATAACCTCAGTAAACTGTAAAACTTGTGTGACTGTTGACTGCACAGCTGGGAAGACTGTACAGTTTAGGGGTTTTGGGGCATTTTACAAACATCAGATTATTAGAACTACTGACCGTGGCATGAATTTACTGGTCTTTCTCCATGAAAATGAGTTTACTGATCGAGGGTGAGCCAAATACACAAATGAAAAATCAATTTTTGCTTCATTTTCTGGACTTGTGCCAGGTGGTGTTACGGCTGATCGCCAACTGTCTGTATTGTACCATACCTTCACAAGACAATCATCCTGGGGAAAGTAAAAAGACAGTAAGACTACCTTGCATAAGAATATGATGCACTTCATGTACTTCTAGGTACGTCTCCTGGGTTTGTATTTTTTCTTTTAAGCAGAAAACTTTTCTGGCAGCAGAAAGTCAGTTCAGTAAACAGAACTTCAAAAGCTGATCTTAAAGAAAACATGGTAGCAGAGCTTTCTTTTAATCTCTCTTGCCATTATTAACTTGGATTTAATTTTGCTCCTTCTGAACAGCTGCCAGTTTTTAACCACAAAAATGCAAGCTGTGCTGGCTTGAGCTGGTGTTCAAATGTTAATACAATTAATTGTACTTTGACAGAAAACCCCCAAAACCTACACACACATATTAAAGTGTTAGGAATATAAACAAAGGTCAAAGAAGACACCTCAAAAAAATCAAGCTCAGTACTACTCAGCCTGCTTTTCTTACATATGTATATATATAAATTGAAAACATCATATTCCCAGTATTCTACTTCTGATGCCTTTAAAGGACTAGTCCTGTTTCTCCTGGAGAAGACGACCAAGAGGGCATCTTTTCAATGCCCACAAATAGCTTTGGGGCAAGTGCCAAGAGGATGGGGCCAGGCTCTTTTCAGTGATGCCCAGCAACAGGACAAGGGGCAATGGGCACAACCTGCAACACAGGAACTTCCATCTGCATATGAGGAAGAACATTTTTACCTTGAGGGTGACAGAGCACTGGACCAGGCTGCCCGGAGAGCTGGTGGAGTCTCCTTCTCTGGAGACATTCAAAACCCGCCCAGATGTGATCCTGTGCAACCTGCTCCAGGTGAACCTGCTTTAGCAGGGGGCTGGACTAGATGATCTCCAGAGGTCCCTTCTAACCCTGACCATTCTGTGATTCTGTGACTAGATAAATTAATCTGGATCTAGATTCCTAAGTTGCTGATAAACTATTAAATATGAATGGTAGTGAAATATTATATTAACCTTGGTATGCTTAACATAACCCTCTTGAGGGGAGGTTGTTTTGCTGACCAGCACCTTCTCTCATAAAAAAATGCACTTTTTTTTCTGTGTCATATTTCTTTAATTTTAAAGATTCTGCAGACAGGTAATTAACTTAGTAATTTATGATAAAAAAACCCATTACTCATTTTCCTACTTAGTAATTGTGCTTTGCCTGAGTTTGTAATCTAAGATGACACAACAGGATATAAAATATTCCAGTCAAAAAGTCTGCAAGAATATTACCCCACAAAAGCTATTTTCAGATTAATTTATTTTCCTACAATTCAATTGTAACATTAGACTCCATTAAAACCTGATCTTTAAAATAAACTCGTTTTGAACAAAAAAAATATACAGTGAAATACATACAGTACATATTGCCAACAATAACAAAATACTTTTTTTAAAAAATAAAACCTGTAATCAAACAATTTTCTAAGTAATAGTTATCTTAAACATGACTGGAATAAATCTCCTTTCAGCCAGTAAATCACTAAAGACACCGCAGAACATTTAGCAAGCAATATGGCATCCCAAACAAGCAAAAAAGTAATGGAGCGTAAGAATTTGTTGCTTAGTTATTATTCTGAATCAAGTTTATCAAGGAAATCTAGTATTTCACTTCAAGTATTAGAAACTAGTCAGTTTAGTTTATAGAATACACTTCATTTAGAAAAAGGAAATTTAGACTATTTTACAGATTTGTTACATCTTTGTCTCCTCCCTAAAGATAGGAGATGCCTTAAAAGTTTAGCCTTCTAAGCAAGCATAACTATCTGAAATGGCAAGCTTTAGAGGAAAAAACTAAACACCTACAACTCAGCAAAGTATGTTACTCATCTGTTCTTGATGCACACAACTGAATCATGACAATATAGATGACAACTACCTTTTACAAGCAAGACTTGTTTGCAGATTGAACAGCTTCAAGCATGTATTACCAGGACATTATGATCTAACCAGCAAAGTTCCACACACTATTACCAAATCAAACATTGTTCTAACCAATCTTTATGTGTACGTGCCAAATTTTCAATCACACTTCTGATGCAGACTAGACCAAACTGCACAACTGTCTTTCATTCTTAAGTCTGAAACTCATTCTGTCAGGTTAACACTGTTCTGGAGTCTGTTACACTTACAACAGGTTTTCACTAGTCTCATCAACGGCATTGTCCCACATAACCTTACATACTAGCATTTTGTTTCCTTTGTAATAATTCTGCAGTCTCTGCTAGGTTCTTTAGTTGGTAGCACATACTTTATGCTTACCTGCATCTGTTAATCTGTATTAAAACTGCTTATACCGTTAAACAAACAAAACCCAAACAGGAAACTTGTTTTTTAAATAGTAATCTGAAAGCCTTTTTTTTTTCCTACAATCTACTTTGATAATGCCATAAATTCTCAAAGATGGATCTGGACATTCTTAAGGGAACTTTTTGACCAATGTCAATGAGACTCTCCCCTCAAAGACAACAGTGCTATCTGCAGAAAACTACTCATTTCATATCCCTTAACAAGTCATATAAATTCTTGTATGGATTTGTCACACCTTTTCACTGAACCCTCTACATGATCTTGATTTTTTTTCTGCTTTGACTTGTTATGTTATATTCTCTTACAAAACCTGAACAACAAGTTTTGTAGTATACAGAAAATATTAGTTCATTAGTGTTTAATGAAGTGAAAAGATATGATGGTGACATTTTGTCTCCCCCCACTCCACCCCACCCCCCTGCATTTTTTTGGCAATGCTTTTGCTTTTTCTGATAAACCACTCAATACTGAGCACACAGAACTGATCTCCAAAACTGGCCACAAACATGGACATTAATTATGTGTGAATATACCTGTGGCGGGGAATGTGAATTATCTTCTATGTACACAAACAGGCATACAGGTATTTATGCAAAAATATATTAAAGGGCTATTTTTTATTAATAGTGTCACAATAATAATCAAACACTGAATATATTTTCTCACTAGAGGAATATCCAGCAGTGAGCTTATCCACACGTCTCCCCCATTCCCCAAAACTCTTCTCTTTCTGACTTCTTATAATTGGGTACTGATTAAAAATAGGTATTTTAAAAGTGTAAGCACTGAGTATTTGTTGGGCACCCTGCCACATACTACCTTTTTCCCAAATAGATATTTACCAAAACGTAGATGTGCACAGAGGGATTACAGGAAATACTAAGCAAAAAGTATAAAAAAGAAAATTTTCATTAAAAAGCTTTTTATTTTTTTAATTGTGTCTTTTGTTTTGTTCATTTAATAGCTTATTTGAGTTAGTGCAAAATAATTAGAAAAAAATGCTTACCTTTCCAGCAGTAGCAAAAAACTCCCCATCTGGTGAGAATTTCATTAAACAAATTTGAGAAGCAGTTCTATGAAATAAAAGACAATTAAAAACAGAAAATAAGTTTTAAGAACTTTTTCAGGACTCTAAACCTTTTTTGCCCTTGAACTCATAAAAATGATTTAATTCTTAAATGCAAGTGTACATCGTACTGTGTGGAACAACTTCAGCTTTAACAAAGTCCAGGACTAGTAGGCAAACTTGTGTACAACACATAGTAGTGGCCGCACAGGAAAAACAAAGCCAAAAAGCTACAGCTGAGGGCGCTACAATATTCAATATTCCAAAATATTATATGACAAAACCAGCTGCCAACAGATTAAACTGTACGCAGATATGCTCTACTTCCACTTCACAATCATTTGAAATTTCAATTTATTTCTGCTGTCCCATATTATCTTCCAACTTACCTGAAAGACATCTCCATTTTTCACACTTCCTACAGTTGTAACTCAAGAAAACAAAAAGGTGTAAAACCAATAATGTAGTTAAGTAATATCTGAAATTTCACATTATTAGCCACACTGGTAAAGACGCCACACCAAAACAATCTAAACCCTAAGTATGTGGTTCATTTTTGCTGTGTTTTACTTTCATTGGAAATACCAATAAATGAGCTTTTTTTTTCATAGGTTTTGAAGCATCAAAGCTATTGCTTAAGTGACAGTCTTATTAATGGCAACAAGAACATACAAGAATTAAATTCTGCAGCACAAGTACAGTATACATTTTCAATGTGACTTAATTAGACATGTCTAACAGGTTGTAAAGGCCCGACTTTCAGGAAGGATTAAGTTAGCCATCAGGTCAACAAAAGCATGATGCATTTAGTGTGTGCAGTAGCAACCACAAGTCAATTACAAAAGACATACACCAAAGAAAGTAAATTTCCACCTAGATCTAAGCAACATTCTCCTAGTACAGCCAGTATGAAGACATTTGGGAACCCCTCCTTTGGACATTAAAGATTATTCTGGCAAAGAGTAGTACTGCAAAATCACTATCTTGCAAACTTTTCCTTAAGAAAAATCTATTCTAAATCTAACTGAAGGCCAAATGCCAGAAAACATACAGGCATAAAAGGTAAACTGACAAAGCAAGTTTTGTTGACCCTTTCCAGGTTGTATTAGTTCGAAGTACACAACACTCAGCTCTCTCTCCTCCACAAGAGAGTTTATAATTGTGGGAAAATTACTTTGGGGGGAAATTAGAGAAAACTGGGACCTAACAGAAGTGCAATTTACAGGAAGGTTTTTAGGGTAAACCATCACTTTCAGGATGGTTGGCGTGCACAGGACCTACTTTACCACAGCTCCCTAAGCAACACACCCTGCCATCCCAGCACCTGCTGATAGGAGTAACGGAGGGTGGAGCCGAGTGGAGACCCCATGGCCAGGCTCTGTGGTACTCCCTGCAGGAAGGGGGACCTGATGGCACCACACAGCTGACAAGCTGCACAGCAGTTCCCAAATGGAGACTGTGAGAAGATGTCCACTGCTGAGCCAACCACTGTGGCAAAATCACTTTCCTCAGATTAAATGATCTCATTGTAATACCAACTCAGACCCCCATTCCAAAGTTACTTGCCTCAAAGGTGCTACCACACCTCACTGGGCATGCGATAACAATCAGTAACAAAAATATGTATGACTAGAGTCACTAAAGCTCCCCCTAAATGTAAAGAAAATGGACTGGTCTTGGACTGAAATAAGCCCAAGAGGGGGGAATTGTTGTCTAAACTCCTGAATTACCACACTGATTTAGTGTTTAATTATATGTTAAACAAATCTGTGCACAAAGCTAGGTAAAGCTGACCCACTGTCTAAAGTTGTTAAGAACGAAAGGACTTCTAATCAAGTGAGTCAGCCTTGGGAAGGATGAGAAACCAAGAGCAGATAGTCAAAAGAACAGTGTTACCTAAGTTACACAGAAAGAAGCCTTCAAATAGGAATGCTCTTGCCTTAAAACTTGACAAGCTGATACGGTGTTGCAATCCACTAGCATCAACAGAAAAATAGTTGAAAATAGGACAAAGATAATTGTGGTAGTGGGAGATAGCGACCTCCGACTCAAATAGCCCCCCCCAAAAGAAGGAAAAAACCCCACTTGTGGAGCACGCGTAGTTAGTGAAGAACTTCAGCAGTCCTATCTGAGGATGCATACTAATTTGCATTAGAAGCGAGAAGCTTGTAACCAATCCTGTGTATGATAATGAATATGCAATGTACTATGAAGCATTAAAAGTAAGCAAAGCTGGGGAGAAGTTAGGGAAGACTCCACCGTAACTTCTGGGATCAGTTGATGGGCTGAACTTGTCTCCTCCCCCATAGGAATGCCTACTGGGTAAGAACTTTATTGTATGACTAACTCGTGCTAGCCATTATTGGGTGTATTGTTTTAAGCTTGTTTTGCAGTCAGTGTATTATCACTGGCAATGTCTGAAACCTTATTCTGTTACAAACTTGCATTTTGTACAATAAAAATATTCAGCTGAAGTTCACTTTGTGTAAGTCTCTGGAGAGCTGAGTGTAAGTTGTAAGGAACGTGACTCAGTGATACTGTCAGCAGGGGTCCCTGAATAGGTCAGTCGAATCACCCCGATACAGTGGGCTGTCAAAACGCAGTCAGGTGGCTGACAGACTGGTCAGGCACAAGGGGCTTGTCTTGCTTGGGAAACTGACAGGCTGATCAAATATAAAGGGTTTGAGGAAACCCCTCTTCTTCAAGTGACAAAAAGAGGGAAACAGATGGAGAGCTATGAAAACTTCTGGAAGGTTTATGATACAAATGCAAAACATATTGCTAGAGGGACAGAGGAAAAGCAGTATCTGTATGATTTTTTACTACTGTTACCACACGCCCAGATTCTAAAACCATATTAATGGCATTCTATCTACAGGCTGACTACTCTTACTAAGCTGAGAGATGAGGGTCCAAAGGTTTTGTCTTCAAAAAAATTAAGTCTTCATTTATTTAGAAAGTTCACCATATTAAAGGAAAATTTTTCAATTGTCATTTGGATGATCTTGGGATTTTAAACATATCCTTGATAAAAGTTAGCAAGTACACAGAAAAAGGAGCAACTGAAGGATTAAAAAGCGGTTTTTTAAGCACATCCATGGAATTACCCAACAATGCTTCATAAATAATGATTTCAGGTGGGTCCCTCCAGCCAGCCACTTCAGGAGACTCTTTAAGATGACTGCCATATGGTACACTGGTCCCAAGTGAACAGTGCACCTGATGTATTAGAAAAGTCTTCCTTTAGCAGAAAGGACCGTGATTTAAATTGTCTCATAAACTGACATAGTAAACTAAAACTCTTCTCAATGTACCAATACACAGACACAAAGCTCAAAATCAACATGAATGCAAGAGTACTTAGAGATGCAGTAAAACACAATGCATCAATCTCTGCGTAACTATACTAAATACCCAGAAGAAACACAGAGAAAGTAAAAGGTATATGAAAAGGTGCAGTACTGGACATAAAAGGAAGTTTACTTTAATCAGACCTGCAAGCCCAGTAACTTTCAAATATGCAGCTTTCATCTTACTTCTTGCACAAGGATCTACTGGGAGAGACTCAATAGCTGCCTTCCCTCAGTATTTCACTGATGTTCAATATCATTGAATAACTTCCTGAGAATAAAAACTACCCCCCAAAAAAATTAAAATTGATCCTGTAGGAAGAAAGAAATGTCACATAATCAAAGAAAGTATGATTCAAGTTTATCACACATCAATAATATTTATCAAATAACGGTATACGATAGGATTTCATTGAACTATAACAAGTATTTAATCTGAAAGATATAAATCAGCGCGGAAAAAGGAATTACTTGTTTTTAAAAAAGTTTCTTACTTGCATTGCCAGATGCAACTCCATTCTCCAAGACCAACATCTGTTCTTTCAGTATTGTCATCATCAGAAGGATTTTCCAAAGGAACATTGGACCAAAGTTGAAGACAGCTGGAACCAGTCAAAAGGCGAGTGCCTAGAACAAATACTTGTAACAATATAACTACAAAACAAGTAGCAAAGTACAGATTTCTATGACCAGAGAAAAAAGTTTCACAAAGCTGAAACTGCAGAACAAAACATAGCAGATATTATCTTAACACCTTCTCTATAGCAAAGTTATTATAACAGCAGTGTGCCTTTTACACATTCCCCTACATAGATACAGACTGGGTCAGAATTGCAAGATACTCTCACATATTATAAACATTATGATTTCAGTATCTACAGTTCAAACTGTGAAAATTCACCAAATATTCAAAGTTATTCACTAAAAAAGCCAGCTGGAGCTACGGCAAACATCCCTTTTTCACAACAAATACCTAATATTTAAGCCATATTTTTAAACATTAGACACTGCTGAGATTAGGGTAATTGATTATGACCATACAAATGCACCTAATATTTTGGCTCTCCTGTCAGAAGTGACAAAAGGTAGGTTTCACTCACTTTGGTGTTCTCTTATGCTAAGACAAAACAAAAATCTCTTCCTTGACACCAAAGAACAGTGAAATGTAAATAAAAAATTAGCTGCGGTATGAAATAGACAGGTGTTTCTTTTATTCTATTCTTACCTGTGGGATCCCATGTTAGATTATGTGCTATGGTGTCCAGTAATATTTGAGCATTCTTCTGCCACTGATAATGTAACGTCTGAAATTTTAAGTATTCACAAACATTAGCCAGAAAACATTTAATTCCCCTCCCTTCCTATTTTGTAATAGAAATAGTACATCCTCACTGCATTCTCCAAATTCAGAATAAATTACTGCTTATCTAATAAAAATTGATTCATTCAAATTTTGAACAAGAGTTTTCCATTAATCTGACCATACAAATAGAGATTTTTAATTTTAGAAGCTTCTTATTTTTAAAATGTGGCCTGAAAAAAATTCAGTATATAAAATCACCATCGGAATCTAAGATTTTTTTTAAAGGCAAGTCCAATCTTATCTTCGGAAAAAATAAAAGATGTATCAGAAATTAAATACACTAAATGCATCTGGTATTTGGTACCAGTAGCACTGTTGAATTAAAGGTTTTCAGTAAGGTCAGCATAACATACCTGACGCTACTTTTTTATTTTTATATACAACAGTGTCAACTATCTTCAGATCTTGCATTACTACTTCATTCACTCTAACAAGCTGAGGATTAAATTCACAAAATATTCATCTGGTATGTTCTCATATGAGACTGCAAATTTTTGATGCTTTGAGTTATAAAAGGAACTGAAATCACTACTGAAAATAATATTAAGGGCAAAAAGGTTTTTTTCTTAATTCACAAAGACATTTTTTTAAAGTAATCATCCCTCACTCAAAAAAATCAATCCAATAGAAATGGAAGTTAAAATATGACAACTAAACCCTTCAGAAGTTTGGTAGAAAACAGTAAGAAGTACCCGCATCTAAGAAGGATCTAAGTGAAATATTTCTGCAGCTGACTTTTTTTTTTTTTTTAAGATCCTGAACATTCCAGTAAAGTGAAGACAGTGTCAGTCTTACAGCAACCTAAATATGCTAGACATTATTGCATCGAAGTTAACTGCAAGAACAAAGTAACAGAGTTATTTCTTCAAAGTTTCAAACTCAGTGTACTGTTTACTAGTACAGAAAAATACTCAGGATGGATTCAAGAGCCCCAATAACCAAACAAGACAGTAGTACTTCTAAAAAGTTCATAAAAGCATAGGAAGTCCCATTTTACCATTATTTTATTCCACTGCTTTCCAGTAGTATTAACTATTTTTTAGTGATATATATATTCAATGCCAGCTATTTAATTTATATATAAAATACCATTTGTTTGCAGTTAACACCTGGAACCATATGACTAAGCTGGCTAGTATAAAGAAGGTAATCCACTACACAGCCATATATATCTGATTTATTAATACAAATGGACAGACCAAACCCCTGAAAAGGGAGACAGAAGTTCCCTGAGCAACTGCTGTCAAAGCTCTCATATCATCAAACTGGCTTTAATTAGACTCTAACACTTCTAATTAAACAAGTAATACTCTCCATGTAAGAAGCATGGTTAAATACTTGCTTTAAATCATATTATTACCCAGAAATTAAGAATCTGTACACTAACTCACTAATGCATTGTCACTGAACCTAAGCTACGCTATCAAGAGAATAAATATTGTTCTTATTCACCATTGTAACACTGAAGTATAAGCATCCAGTCAGATATTCTAAAAAAGTCACAGCTTTTCTGAAACTATTACAGATTTAACCAAGAGCATACAATTACTGTTTTAACTTTGGTTTATGAAACTGTAAAACACATCAGGACATGAAGGCTACACAGGATGGTTAAAAAGGAGTTCCTACTGTAATGGCTATACTCTTTGGAGAATGGAGGTCTGCATCTCTTTTTGGGTTCTCGAATATTTCAGTTATGAGTTGTAGGGTCAGATGAATCAGTAATATGAAGTATTATAGTAAAACCATTTCAAATAACATGTCTCTGCCCTCCTTCTACCGTTTTGACTTCCCAAGGGCCATCTTATGCCTCTATTTTACTCTAGCATTAAAAGATGACATAAAAAAAAACCCTTCAACTTTAAAGACACCAAAAAAATTAATCAGGCTTTATAACTGGGTAAGTGAATTAAGGAGTGATGAATTACTTACATTACAATGACTATGACTGCTGTTCTGCTTCAAGAGGCTAACTGGCTCAAAGATAGAAATCACCTTTCCGTAAGAAGCTGCAATCTAAAGAAATTTATACGTATGTAAACACACAGAGAAGAAACAAGCTATAGAACAAACAAGAATAAAATGCAAATTATTGATTTTACTTTTAATCCTCTTCATAGATAAATTTGAAACTCACACCCACATCCCCTTTCAATAACAGAAAAATGAAATCTAGCAAAAATCATGAAGCAAGCGTTGACAGTAACAGAAATATAGTTCTTTATTTACATGTTAGTCCTGATGAACTACTGAGAGTACAGGTGGGCATGAGCTTTTTTTTGTTTTTAAATCAGATCTATTATCAATATTCTTTCCACAACAAATGAGGTAAACACTCAAGGAGTCTACAGAGTTCACATCCTCAAAAATGGAACCAGTTCAGGGTACTTTTGTGGGCTTCCCTGGCATGAGAACATGATACATTATAAAAACTTAATTCAGAAGACTTGAGCTACACAAGCTGAACACCCAGTGCAGAGAACTGCAAACCAGAAACACTACTAAACGCTAACATCAAATACTTTCAAAAAAGTTACAGTACGGTCAGCTTTAATTAATATTCCAAAGTTTTATTCCATCAGTGGTATCAGCCACCCCAAACCTGCATTAAGACAAAATTAAGAGTATTTTACCTCAAGATATCTATATAAAAGCAAGCTTAAAAGACTTGCTAGGAAGAGCCAAAAGACGACAAATGTATGTTAAAGACCTCAGGCAGAGAGCCTGAAAACAGCATTCACAAGGCAGTGTTGCCTAAGCTACCCTGAAATAAGGATTTATAAAAAAAGAAGGAGTTTGCATAGGTCATGCATAATGGACAATCTGCATTCTGAAGTGAAGCTCAACCCTAGAAGGAGCAGCACATTTACAGTTTTGATATGCTGTAATAGTCAATTTCCTAGTTCTGTGAAGTTCTGGCTTAGAAGTTTTCCTTTAACATTAAAGAAAGTCAGAGTCACTTTATAAAATACATTTTTATTTTAGTATCAGCCACAACAGCTTTAACAAAATAAAAGCACTAAACTGTCATACCTAAGTTATTATTTACAGTTCCATAAATTACAGATGTACTAATGTACAGAAGCATACAGATCCTAAAATCCCCATCTGTGGCTTCAAAGCTCTCTGCATTAAAAAGAACAGATAGTTAAATAACTTTCTATCACACTAACAAGCCTACACATCAGCCTGACCCAAAAATGCCAAGAATAATTTTGTCACAGTTGCAAAGTGCCTGAAGAAACTTTTTCCTTACATCTTAGACTAATATTTGCCCTCTCAAATTCTCTTTAACTACCTCACTTACTCTTTTATTCTCATAATTCCATTCCACACCCCAAAGCAATAGTTTACATAAATTCATATTGATCAGATTTTTCCTTTTTTCCAAGCGTGGACAGTTCTTTCATTTTTTTATTGATTAGTGGGTTTTTAAGACAAAGTAGCATTAGCATGCTAAAATGCTAAAGCATCCAGAGCAACTGCTACCCCCTCAAAGTTTCCACAGGCTTCCACTGCCACTCAGACTAGTTCTCACCGAGCAGCATGCAACCAAAAAGAATAATTCAAATTTGTGATGAAGAACTTCCCAAACTACCACAATAATCACCCAGACACCAGCCAAATGTCTATTGCAGTCCCAAGTCCTGTTAAAAATGAGATGTGCAGAGAAGTCTTATTAAATTGTAAGACAGAGGTTATAGTCATTCCTAGTGATAGACTGGTAGTAAGTACGCCCTCAGCAAGTCTACACGACACCAAGATGAGTAGTGCTGCTGATTTGCTTGAGAGAAGGGATACCACCCAGAGGGACCTTCACAGGCTTGAGGAGTAGGCCCACCTGAACCTCATCAAGTTCAACAAGGACAAGTGCAAGGTTCTGCACATACCCAGGATCAATACAGACTGGGGGATGAATGGGTTGAGAGCAGCACTGCTAAGAAATACTCAGGGACGATGGTAGGCTTATGACCTAGCAATGCAGAGTCAGCCCAGAAAGCCAACCACATCCTGGGCTGCATCAAAAGAAGCATGACCAGCAGGTCAAGGGAGGTGATTCTCCTGCTCTAGTGAGACCCCACCTGCAGCACTACATTCAGCTTGGCCCCCAGCACCAAAAGACACATACATATTTAAAGCATGCCCAGAGGAGAGCCATAAAAATGGTCACAGGAATGGAACACTTCCACTATGAAGAAAGTCTGAGGGCTGGGGTTGTTCATCCTGAAGAAGGCTCTGGGGAGACCTTATTGCAGATGGAGAAAGACATTTTACCAGGGCCTGCAGTGACAGGACAAAGGGCAATGATTGTAAACTAAAGGAGGATAGATATATTAGATATATCTATATATTAGATACAAGGAAGAAATTTTTTACAACGAGGATGGTGAGACACTGGAACAGGTTGCCCACAGAGGCTGTAGATGCCTCATCGATGGAAATATTCATGGTCAGGCTGGATGGGGCTTTGAGTAATGTGATATAGTGACCAGTGTTGAACTAGGTCATTTTTAAGGGTCCCTTCCAATCTAAACCATTCATGTTTCCATAACTCATGCACCACTATGTAAAAATAAAAGCATCAGTCCCTGGGGCAACAACTTTGTTTACCCTCACTGCTTTGTTCCAAGTACAAATATAACTGGCAGCATCAGGTTCTTATTTTATGAAGTTTTAGTATAATCCAAATAGGCTTTTGATACATTTACATTTTTTCCCACCAGGTCTCCGTATTGCACAGAAGTCCTTCAATATTTTTTTCATCAGGTCTGTAACTTGTACTAAGTTACGTTATCACTCACTACGCTCACTACCAAACAGCAGAAAAGAAAATGACAGTTCCTTTGAAAAGAAAGCACAGACTGCCTCCTAAAACACAAACGAAAAACCCCACCATACTACAGTTCATGAAATTATAAACACTGGATTCAAAACAGCTTTTGCATAATTAGTAGGTTTACTTATGAAAAAAAAGGTCTTATTTAAAAATACCTTACTTAACAAGCTTACTGGTTTTACTTACCAATTTTCTACAGGTAACCTATTAGCATGTAAACTAAGTACAATTTTCTTTGAAATCAGTAAAATATTTGTTCCATAAAGAGAACACTTCATATACACTGTAACAGTGCAGTCACCGGCCATTATGTAAACAACTTTGATTAAACATTTCAAATGATCTGAAGCTAGAACCATCCTCTTGTATCCTGTCAGATATTTGTACGAGCCAAACCATGAAAACAATTAAAAGTTTTGTCAGGTTATCACTAGATGTTTTGGTCTTAATTTTTACATTCAGTAGAGAAAGTGGAAAGAGGCTTGTAGCTTACATCACGTGGAGTAAGATGAAGCACTGTACCCACTTACGAACAGATTGCTGATTATCAACTTGCCCACAACCAGAGGCAAGAGACTGCATTCAGTGGCCTAAAATTCAGTTGTCCTGTTTGTGAAACTAGTCCTTGCAAATCTATGGGAGACTTCTTTAGAAAGTTTATATACATATGCAACGAACACATGTAAATATACACATACATATTTACTTGGGATGTTTAATAATCCTTACCCATTTCTTCCCCCTTATCTCATCCTTGGAGACAGAGAAATTTATCTCAAAACCCATACTAGAAAGAGGAAAAGATGGTGTCATGTTCCCTCACCCTTCAAAGCCAAGGGAGAGGGTGGGTCAAATGAACTCCTAAGCTGTTGCTACTTCAAAGAAGCTTCACAAGGCACTAGCTTCCCTATAAACTAGAATTAGATTTAGGGCACAAGAGGGGAGAAAAATTGCAACTCATTACTTTCATAACTAGAAATAACTCTTTTACAAACCAATTCTGTCATCCAAAGCAACAATAACGGAGATCCTTCAAAGACAGTAAAGGCCAGCTATTATGGAGAACATGCTTGATAGCAGCTCTCCATAAAGTAAAAGATTGACAAGGTACGTAATTTGTATACTACCAATTATAACTGGATGCTTCTCAGAAAGGTTCAAAATTGCAACCTAAATAAGCTGCATTATTTGCATTCTGCTTCTTACAGATTTTAGACAACAAAGAATAATCTGAAGGTAAACGGGAGAGTAATCTGTGTGTCTATACTGATGAAGATATGTAAGAAGAAATTGTATCCTTGCAACAGTGAACTGGAAATGTATTGATCAGTCTGGTCAATAAGTAGATTCCTAGCCATTTGTAACTCAGTATTTCAGCGCTCTGCAAATGCATCTAGTCTAATTGCTAACAGCAAACAGTATCAACTTGCAGAATCAAAATGACCACACAGGTCCACTCAAGAAATGAAAAAATTCTAAAGCTTTGTAAGTTTGATAATATTCGTATGTGTTAATGTACAATTCAAGGACAGTCTGTCATTTAGATGCAAACAGAACTGGTATTGTGCAGTCAAGATAACCTCACATATCTGCAGAAAAATTATGCAAGACTGACTGTGATATGTGACCTGCATGTGTATTTCACCATCTGTTAATATAAGGCCAATGAACTAAAAAAAACCTTTCTATTTAACAGTAGTCAATGGAGAAACACATGCAGTATTTACAGCTGCAAGGTACCAGAGACAGAGGAGAACATTCCCTCATTTTCATTTATATTCCTTCACTACCATTACAATGAGTTCATCACTTGAACATTAAAAAGCAGGAACAGAGAGTGGCTGGGAATCATCATCATAGACTTCACATGTAAACATGAACTGGCTTCCATACAGAGGTCTTGTCTCAAAATGGACACCAGAATCTAACCAAAGCTCTCAACAACTTATAAGGCTTGTAGTGATATGCAGAAGTTTTACACTATCTTCTCAGTACCACAAGCTTAAAGAAAGTAGAAAAAACCTTTTCTGTTTCCCAGAATGTACCCAGACAGAGCTCCCACTCAGCTGCTGAATAGCTTAATCACACTATGACATCCCAATGGATAGTTACCTGGTTATTTCTTTTTTACTGTGAGAGACCAATTAAGACAGATCTCTGTAAAAAGCACTTGAAACCTAACAATTTCTAAACTACAACATTTCTGATCCAGTCCACCTACATAAGAAAAAAGAAAAGCTAAGAATTCAAGAAAACAAAACCCTGTCCAAGAGCAATTTTAAGCCTTTATGAGTTGCTTGAAAGGGATGCAGTTTTTCTGGATGACCTGAAAGTGATTTTTGTGGAAGCATTCATCTGCTGCCAGCCACTACCATGACAAAGGATGTCGACCACATGCCCAGTAGTGTGAAGCCATAGTGAATAAATTACCTTTGCTTCCTTACTCATCTTTCAAATATCTCATCTATGCAGCCCTGTGCATATTTATACCTTTCTGTGCAGCCCCCATTATCTTCTAAAATCTGGTATCTACTGTTATTATATCACATTCACTGTGCTGCTTACCACAAATAGACATTAAACAATCAACCATTTTACTATTCACTCCTGTGTACTTGCCTTAACTTGCAAGTACCCACTATCTGAGAAGGTGCTTAACATGACATTGCTAGAACATTAGAAACACTGTTCTAAATACCTTCCCCTGTTGCATTGAACAGTCCACACATCCCACTTGAATGTTTCCATGTTTTGCTCCAGGGATTATCTGTAATCTTTCAAAGTCAGTCCCCAGTACTACAATATCACATCCCGATGCATATGCCTAAAAAAGAAAAAAGAAACAAGAATTAAGTAGATTTATCTACTTACAGCATATCAGTGAAGTACAAAACAGTATAGTAGTCCATACATCCTATCCATGAATAGCACTACAAGTACAGAGGTATTTGCAGAGATCAAATAGATGTCTACAATTAAAATCAAGTAGCAGAGGTGGCAAATTACTCTTTTCCATGCTTACAAGTGCATCACAACACCCATGTAACAAGCAACAGTGGTTCAACGTAGAAGAGGCAAAAAAGATGGAGTTATGAAAACATCTAAGAGAAAAGAAAAAGCATGAAGAACAAAGCTTACACAAACTAGGACAAAGTAATATACTTCCCTAGATTTGAGACAGAGGCATTTAAAAATAAATTTTTGGAAAGGGGGAATAGAATTGAGGAGCTAAAATGGTACAAAGCATTTAATAAGGAATGCAGAAAATGAAAAATTCAAACAGGTGACATTGAAGCTCAGTTATAGAAAAACAAAACTGCTTTCAGACTAGTTGAGTCTGTTATTTGCACTCCATGGACTAGTTTTATTCTCTCAAATTCATATTGTCACTACTTAATTTGATACATGTAACACATTCACAGAGCCAGCTGGTTGACGACTGCAATATCTGAGACAAAATTTCTTTCTGTCTTTACCAAGTTTTGTTAGAAATTGAGCAAAGATTAAAATGGAGAGTAAGATTAAACACTGGTGAAACTTGCAGAAACAACAGTGAGCAGAATGATCCAACAAGCATACAGAATATAGTATTCAAGGAGGGAAGTCCTAGAATAAGGAATCCACATCCATTAGAAAGTTAGAGCCAGGAAGCCAGCAACAAAATTAAGAGCAAACACAACAGTACTCTGGTAGAGAGTGAGAGAACTATAAAAGGCCAAAAAGTGTCATTTTAAGTTGGCCAAAAGATTCAAGAGCAGAACAGTCTTACAAAGACTGCCGACAGAGGGTTTCTGTATACTAACATAAATGATTGTGCCTTAGAACTAACCCTACTAATTTCTAGTGTATTAACTAAAAACTTTTGACTTCGAAAAAAGAAAAATTGAATGCTAGATGTGAAAATTCAAAATCTAATGAATATGTTTTCAGGCGTTTCGTATTTTACCAAGCCTGACTTAGACTACCATACTATTACATATATTAAAATAAATAAATAAAAAAAATACGGAGATTTCCAACCAAATACAGTCTTCCCCACAGAGTTCAGTAATACTTCACTAAACAATTTACCAAGAAGACTGCTATCATCGTTCTCAGCCAATATCCAGTTACTACCTTCCAACCAGCAGAGCACCAGCCACTCTTAAAACAACCTGATAATCGAAAATGCTGTCTTATAATGCCTCTGCAAAGTAAATATAACCATATACTTATTTATGATCATTTATTATGTCAGGTTTTTGAGCCCCTTCCTGTCCTGTCACCTTTTCAGCTTCAAGAAGAGGTTCAAGCAGTGTAATTCCTCCTGTCAAAAGAGCAGCATTTAGTACAAATTGACATATTAAACCACCAGCTCCAAAGCAGTCTCATTTAAAACTCAATCTCCTCTTTTGGAACAAGTAGTACTTTCTTCAAATGTTAAAGTGATTACTTTGATATTGCAATGACATGAACTTTTGGCCTGTTCCTCACAGAACACTTCTTTCTTTAGCTGAAAACCATCTCACCTGGTGACTTACTGATTAATGTCCTTGGTCCACCAGGTAAAAGTTATTCAGAAGTACCATATATACAGTTTACACAATTTTCCCAAAGCCATTTTGTTGAATGTAGTGTTCTATATGGAGGCAACTTTAAAGGGGGGATGGGGGTGGGGAAAGTGCTTCACTTTAAAGACATAACATGGTTTTATTAAAAATGTTTTTAGAAGACTGAAGAGTCAAAGACTGCACAAAGCCCACCTGCTCTTTTCTATGCCCCTCAAGGCCTCATCAGCACTTTACAGACTTAGATTTCTCCCATCTGGTTCTTTCCATTTCCGGCTTCAGAGGCACGCCTGAGATCATGTAGCACCACAACACTGCAGTATTTCCATCATGGTGAGCAAGAACTAGCATATATAGTACCACATTCTACTAGCAGCAATCCTGAAGTTCATAAACTAAGCATTCGAAATGAATCAAGAACTTTACCAGTTTCAACATATACAAAAAGTCCCGAGTACACTTGGCATTTTGTACTGAAAGAACTCTAAAGTAACAACCAAACACTACACAATGGAGTCTTTAGGAACTGCTATATTCATCAATGTATCAGGAACAGGGACTTAACAGTAATAGTATCAGAACTCAGGCTATCTCCTGCTAGACCAGGCTGTGCTTGTAGAAACAGCAGTAACTAGCCATTTCCTGAAAACATACCCTTTATGAATATAAGCTCATGCCTAAGAGCTGTAGCTCCTCCTCCTTTTTGCTATAATTAAACCTGAGTATTATTTTTAATACTCATTTCTTGCCCAAGTTCATATGCTGTGTGTTGAAAAATAAGTTTGTGAAATCCAGGTGAACCTTCTGAAGAAAAACTGGGGAGTATCTTCTCATCCTAGCAGTTCTCAGTTCTAACAAGTAATTGTAACTGCACTTGTAAGAATCCAGACCAGGATGGGAGTAAGAGGAGTGCCCTTTTAAAATCTTACACTTGGAAGAAAGATACAGTCATTCATTCCATCCTTACATTCTTGTAATTCTCCACATCACCTGAAAAAACTGACATTCAGAAAAAAAAAGAATCACTTCTGACATCAATCTATTAAGATGGATTATATCATACTTGGTCACTTTGACTTCTCGATCCCCAATAAGCTGCAGAACCACTGACTTGCTCCTAAGCCCGTAGAGCTGATGTGACCCCAAAGAGGTAGAAAGAAGGAAAAAAAAAACCCCAACCCACAACCAAAACACCAAAACCATTTTCAAAGAGCTTCCAAATATAACTGCAGCTAAGCAGAAGGATGATGACTTGGAGGCTATTTTTGACATTTAGTCAATGTTTGCCTGCAGAAGAAAAAATTTAAAAGACAAAAGGGAAGGGATGCAGAGGGGAAGGAAGCTATATATATTCAAAGAAAAAACAAGTGTCTGAAAGGAAGGTAACTAAGCTGTCTGGCAAACGAAACTGCAACAGGCTCCCTTTCTACTGTTGCCTACCATCCAAATCCCATTACACCTCACACTGACCAGACACTTTGGGAGGGAAGTTTGAGCATTTCCCTCCTCCTAAGGTGTCCGTCCTTCAGTTCTTTGCTGTCCCCACTGCATCCCCATTAGGCTGTCTCTGTGCAGAGAAGTCAGATTCTCACAGAGGCTCACTGCAACCCAGCCTCCTGCTCTGAATGAGGTTTCTAAGTAGCAGTATCCTATAAAGACAATTCTCTAAAAGAGCACAAAACTTACTGCTGGACTAATTTTACACTTACATTTTTTTCACCTGAGAAATTCATATGAGTTATTTTAGCACAGTAAAATGGAAGTCAGTACTCAGGAGTAAGAGAGACTTTCTATACCCTAACAGTCTCTCAGGTATAACAAAAATGAATTCTGCCTACCAGTCAACTTTACCTGCTTTATACTGCAAGACTTGTCAACAATAGTTCATATGTAATTAGTTTTCATTTTGATAGAAGCTATTGAGATTGCATTTTTATAAGCTATGGAAACTAGGAAAAAAGGTAATTCAAGTGTTTATTATGTGTAGGGCAAGAAGCAATTTCAGAGAATAAGTATTTCTCGTATCTATACACTTGTCTGCATTACCTGGCCCTTGCAGGGGGACAAGAAGGGGGGGCACAAGATGGTGCCATGCAGTTCCACTGGGAAAGAATTCCTAAATAAATATTATATTAAAATTTTTAAAAAAACCAGCCTCAAGATGCCTTTCAAAGCAACCAGAGCCTCTAAGGCTGATTTTGGCAAGCCGTAAAAGCCTTTCACCTTATGAATGTCCTAGAGTATTCACAAGAAAGTTGTCTTTGCACAATGGGACAAGCAGATAATATTGACGTTATCATGTTCTTGGAATGTTTATTAAACAATGTTTTGTTCTTCTGTTACACAAATAAACAAGACAGAACTAGTTCAAGCAGCAAGAGCATGGATTTCACTAGCTGGTGACATAGCAAAACAAGCCTGAAATTAGGAAGTGAAAGATGTTTCAGACCTGTGAAAATAAATGTGACTTTGCATGGGGTTTTTTCCCCACAATTTCTACCCATTCTTTTATTCGGATGTCAGATCTTATTTCTAAAAATCATATTTATTCGGAAAAGATTTTTCACAATAATACTGCTTTAAAAGCATGTTAGTTTCAACAGAAATTAGTATAGACAATTATATGAACAATTCTAATTTCTTTCTCAAGATATACACAACTCTTAAACAGAATGGTACTGGCAAATTGCTCTACTCTCAACAGAAGAAAAGCAAATGAGCAGAAGTCTTGACCTCTTACATAGTATAGCACCTCTAAAGCAATTCTTTCCCTTACACTTGACCCTCTCTATATACTTCCATGTACATACATACAAATTTTTTCCTATAGTTTCTGTTACAGTTAAATAAGGACTGACGCATTATCTTGTACAACTTGCACAGTTTATTTACCTACATCTCTTACATGAAGGGCATAAGTACACCTACCAAATGGCCAGCTATTATCCACAGATGAATGCAGTAGTATGTGTATGCACACATACGCATTTATAAAGTAATACATATATAAACACACACACAAATATATATAGGATGAGCACACAGACCAGAAATTCAAGGCAGAACTCTGCCCTGGACCCAAGGGCATACAGAACCACTAGCTGAAGCAGATCAAGGACTACATTTAACAGTTCACAGCAACTAACTTGGAAATGTTCTCTCCGTGCTATAGCTACACTGGAAGCTCAGTGGTACAAGAACCCACATTTAACTTTGCTTCTTTTGTTTTGCCGCTGATTCATTTACTGTATTGGAAGTAATTCTCAAGCCACATCAAGGCCAATTTTATCACTGATGGATCTCAAGGGTTCTTTTGTCCCTTGCAAACGAAATCAAGCAAGTCCCAAAGGTCAGGGTGCCAGGGATCACAATCAAATTGAAAGATTAAAAATATTTTCTCTAAATTCTGTAACAGCTGAATAATAATTCCATCAAATGTTTCAAAGTGGAAGTTTACAATAGCTGTTTTTACGACCTTTACCACCATTATACCTTAGGGAAAATTCATTTCCCAGTTTAAAAAAAACAAAACCACCTAGTCCAAAGAAAAGCATTGTAAACTATGAACAAAAACTTACTAGCAAAAAATACAGAAAAATTCATCTTTATAAATTACATCAGGTACCTGTTTCTTCCACTGGACTGAGCAGATACACATGGTACCTCACTGAATTGCTCTATTACAAAAAAAATCTCACCCATGCAGACATAAACTTGCAGTATTTTTTTTAGCACGGTCTCTCCCCACCCCCTTGTGTCAAAACTTACACCAATCCATGTATTACATGTAAACATCTTATTTAAAAAAAAATAATATTTAATCAAGAAGATTAAATAATTTTAAGAAACACTTAAATCATGCTTTCCTCATGTTTGGAAAAACAACAACTTTCTAATCTATCAAAAGTACTGGAACTAATCTACTCCTGTAAGTGGCAAACTGGTCAGTCTCGCACTTGCATTCGAGTTTCACTAACTGCATTTTTCATTGAAGTGTAAAGAGGTTTTACCTTTATTGTTCTTGTTGTTATTCAGTTAAATCCACTTCTTAAGTTCAGAATAGGTTAACTAGAACACGGGGGATAAAGAAGTATCAAAAAGGTTTCCTTCCCTTTTTCCCAAGAAGCAGGTATAAATAGTGTAACTTCTTGAGTTAAGTGACTCTTAAGTTTATTTTCTTGACTATAGATTTGCATGGAGTTCTAAATATAAAGAAAATGTTAAATATTTTCTATACAGACAAGTAATTTTACTGAGCCACAGAATCTATTTTTATTTATCAAAAAAAATTTTACTAAGCTGGAAATCTTTGTATCACAACCCACAAACTTTGGAAAATTTGACTAAGCTATCCAAAAAACACATTTTCCAAGTGCTTTTCAACTTAACATTTGAACTTCACAGTTTTATCAATCATACAAAGTCCAGGATGAGTTTGACCACACACAGAGAGGAAGTCTGCACAGAAAATATTCTGGTTGCACTGAAATAAACCATGCAATTTATATTTGTTTTCCAAATTTTTACCCCTACAAACAATCAAATCACTCTTTTGTCACTTCCATTACCAGTCTTGGGACCTGTGGTTGTAAAGTCGCTATTGCTTACAGTGATTTCCACCACCCCCACTCCCTTCTGATACTTTGGAAAAAAAACAAAAAGAAAAATTATTATATGACAAAAGCAGAACTGAATAAACAAAAATGCACAAAGCGAAGCAATCACAAAAGTGGTATCAGTGCTGGTTACCCAATACCTTAAATACAACTTAAGTAATAACTAGTACAGTAGTATCCCATGTGATGAACTCCCTGAACTTACTAAACAAATGTTTTCAGATCTGGAATATTTGAGCAGAAGACCAACATGAGAAAGCAAAGGATGTATTCCCCCGTGAACAAGTAGAGGGAAAATTAAAAAAAAAAAAAAAATCTATTTCAGGAGAAGCACACAGAGTAAACAGTTGAAGTGTGACTTTTGAGGGCTGAGTTCTCACTCATTTAGTGTGCCATACGTTACTAAAGCCTGCTCTCAGCAGATAAACAACAGGCATGCTTCTTATGATGTCTTGATGGTTATGAGCCTTTTCCTATATAAATAAATACCTAAATAAAAGGTATGGCAAACCCTCTTCATCAGTGTTCCCTTCAAGGAGGCTCATGCTCCACTTGACACTTCACATCATACAAAAAAGAAGGCCCAAACAACAAACCTGCACACCATTAGGACAAGTATCTCAAATACCACCTTAAACCAGAACCTCACCAACTCAAAAGATGCATACCAGTTTAGTGGGTATGCACACTTTTTATTAGTTTTGCTTCCAATTTTTCAGCACTTAGGAACACTTTATAACAATAGCACTTGTTATTTCTGGCCTAAAATGGTAATATTTTAAAACTTTTCCCCTTAAATATCCAGTACAGCCTATCAGACAATGTTGTGAATCATACAGTATCCAAAAATATCAAGATATTACAGATCAAGTTCTTGTCAGACAAAGCTAACTCATCCTACCTGTACAGTACATAACCCTGAAATGCCAACTCCTACGAGTTCTCAGCTACAAAAACTGGAAGCATAGGTGTTTGCCGAGACATTTTTCTTCTCCATTTCAAACATATCATTCAACAGTATTAATGCTTACATCATAACTTCAGATATGAGGAAACAACAGTCCATTTTTCTTGTCAGATCTTCTAAAGATTAAGCTCACCATTTATTTCCAACAAGGCAGAAGTTAGCTTCAGTATATTTCACTTCTTAATCCTTCTGAGCCATCTCATGAACTCAGCATTATAAAATGAGTAACAGCAACAATCAAAAAAAACTGAAGCAGTTAAGGATATTTTTGTTAGTGGTTTTAAAGCTGAGGAAAAGAAATTTATTAACGACCTTCTGGGGAAAAGGACAAAGGATGATGAATGTGTCTATATGAAACATTGTTACTATATTTATGTCAAAATAGGGCTTGTAAAAAAAGGACCACAGCAACTGTTTCTGAAAACTGCAGTCCCTTTCTCTTCAAATAGAGACTCTTCTTATCCATTGGGGACCTCTTAACACCTTTGATAAAAAGTTACACCATAACAGAGAGAGAGGACACTTCAATTTCCCTTGAAAAAGAATTGATTCAAAATGGGAGACCTAACAAGAACATACTTTGAGAGCTTACTAGTACTTCACTGCAAAGCACATCTCCTCGTCGCTTACCAAATGGTTTCCCAACAGTGATGGGTCTTTAACATTTCTGGATATGCAAAATCAGGAAGTTGACCACAGCTGGAATTTGAAGTCCCAGCTGCTGCAGAAATCTTCCAACACAAACTTATTTACAGCATTCATCTTTTGGAAGCAAGCACATCACCCGACAAGGCTGCAGATAAACAGACGTTGCAAAGACAGCCTAACTCTGGGAAAGCAGCTCTCGAGTGCTTTGCCCCGAGCGCTGACCGTACCTCACCTTCCCCGCGCTCACACTGCACCGCTCCGCAGAGCAAAGCTGCAAGCACCCAGCTGGATTTAACCGAGTACACCAGACAGGACAGGAAAAGGTAGGCTTCTGAATTCTTGCACTTCTGTCTGTCGTTCCCCTACAAACCCAAAACCACACTATGCAGCAATTAGGGGCAGCCGTAAAAAGTAAGGTTAGAAATACTTAGATGTAGTGCACCGATAAACTTTGCTGTGTTTTTATTTCAGTCCTCTTCAGCCCAAAACGGAAGGTGGGAAAGGTATACTTCGGAGGGAGGGTGGGATGAAAAACACAACAGAAGTCGGTTTACAAAACAGAAGTGAAAGGGAAGAAAATAAACACTAATAAAGGGCTTTGACGTTCGCTAAATACTGCGCGTGTTCTTCCTCCACGCCAAGCATAAACATCGACGGGCAGTTCGAAAATGGTTTTAAAACCTCAACGCTGGGGCACCGTGTTTCAAGATCTGCTTCAGCTGTGACCAGTGAGGGCTCCAACTACGCCCCGCCACAGAACGGCGCACGTACCGGCTGCGTTTATGTAACCTCTCCCCCGAGCCACCATGTTCCCGCGTCAGCCAACGCCGCCGGAGCGGCATGTGTGTGCGCGCGCCCGCCCCGCGCCCCCCGCCCCGCCCCCCGGCGCTGCCCGCGCCCCTCAGCTCGGCAGCCGCCGCCGCCGCGCCGGCAAAGTTTTGCGCGCCTCCCCGGCCGCCGGCGGCGGGCTGGTGGCGGGCAGGTGTGCTGCAGGCCCTGCGGGGAAGCCCTCCCCCGGCGGCGGGCGCTGCCGCTGCCGGCCGCTGCCGTCACTGGGGGCGAGCCGCCCCGCTCCAGGGGCCGGCAGCCGCCGCCGCGCCTGACACAGCCGCTGTCGGCGCCGAGGGAGCGCGGCGCTAGAGGCGCGGCCCCAGCGGAGGCGCCCGGGCCCCGGCGGAGGCCTCACCGTGAAGGGCTGGTCGTGCAGGTTCCCCACGGAAAAGCAGTTGTCCCCGGGGTTCACGGCCCCCGTCAGCACCTGATGCAGGTTCATGTCGACAGGGCGCAGCCGGGCCGCCGGCCCCCACCGCTGGGCCGCCGCTCGTTCCGCGGGCGGCGGAGGAGGTGGTGGCACATACTGAGGGGCGGAGCCTCGCCGGGCGGGCGGGGCGCGGAGCGCAGCGCCTCCTTCCACCGGCCGCGTCGCCCGCCTGCCCCCTGCCGCCGCGCCTGCTCTCGCGAGAGCACGCCCCGGCGGAGCCGCCGCCGCACACCGGGCTACGGCACGAGCGTCGCACATGCGCGCCTGCCGCACGCGCCGCCAAGGGAGCGGGGCGACAGGGACCGGCGCTGCCTGCGCATGCGCGGCCGGCCCGGGCCGCGGGGGGTGGGGCGGAGGCGGTGCCGCCCCTCAGGGCAGGCCGGGGGCGGCGGGGCTGTTGTCCGGCGGCGTGGCCGGGGCTGTTGTCCGGCGGCGTGGCCCGGGCTTTCCGGCAGTGCTGGCGGCCGGTAGGGCGGGCAGCGGGGCGGTGTGGCGCGGGGACGGCTTTAATGTGCTTGCTCCAACAGCCTTGGGAGACGCGGCCTGGGTTGGGTGGCAAGGGGGTCGATGTGGCGCGTGGGCTGAAGGAGGGGGACTCAAAACCTGTCAGAGCCAGCCGCGCCTCCTCCCGCCTCGCTGGAGCGACCCAGGGGTCGGTAGCCCTCACAGGAGTCGGTAGCCCCAAATACGCCCGCCTGTAGTCCATGCATTTTCACAGGTGGAGGGACTCACCTGCAGCCTTTCCACGGGCCGTTACAAGAGGCAGCATCTGGTGGTGGGAGCTGCAGTTCCCTGAGGTTTGGGAAATGAAGATGAGGCCTTCCTGGGACAGCAGGCCAGCTGCAGGCAACTGGATTTTTTACCTTTCTCATAACACGAGAAAAAAGAAAATGAGAGCTATCTAGGATGGGTATCGCTTTACACGCAACTTAGGCAGGGGAATAGTAGAGGCCTGTTTGGTCCAACGAGATTAGATAAGGACAAGTCAGGCCCAAGTGTGACAGGCAGTATGTGTAACCTGCATGTTCGGATGACAGGAACGTCTTCTGATCCATCTTACCAGGGCACCTCACCGTTTAAGTAGCAATTTGCGTCTAAATGCGCTGAAAGATGTCTCCCAGCTGTGAGAAGGCATGGCCATTTTCTCTGCTATACTGAAAGTACTTCACGTCTTTTTATCAGTATTTGTTTCCACTGCAACTAGTTTTTAGTATTCCATCAATTTCTCACAGAAACTTTAGCATTACTTGTGTTTTCTCTTGTAAATCACAGCTCCCACATTGGTTTTCATTCTTAAATTATCCCAGTATTGAATATTAGAGCCTCCTTCTGCCTGCCAGCTGTTCCAAGAAAGAGTGTAAAATCAAAATCATTTCATGATGTATAGGCATAACTTTGTGTGTCACATCTCACAGTATTTAGGAGGTGATAGTACATATCTGTATGTGGCAATGCTTTTTCTCCATTTTACTTGCCTAGTCCTTGTGTAAGCAAGGTCAAGCTCATACCCTTTCGGACATGGTGTCTCACGCATCATTTTAGTAAATATAAGCCTCACATCCTTTGAAAAGTATCATGGTGAGATTGAAAGCATCTCGCCATAACATCGATAGCTGCAGTAATTCATGCAAATGAAAGATTCCTCCTATTTTCTAAAGCCTTCTGATGTGTGAAATATCACTGTGTGTGTAAAGGCATTCCTTCAAAGAGCCATAGTTTTCTCATGATGGTTATAAACTGCTAGCACCCTAACCACTTTTGATTTGCAAAGGATCAAAAAGCTTATCAAATTATCCTATCAATGAATAGTGATCTTACCCTTGCCAGGAGTGCTGATCCTTCTGTCAGCTGCAGAATCTCATAAAGCATCTTCAGTGGATGTTTAAGTTAACAAAAAATGTTTTCATTGGGTTCTAAGGAAGAAAGTGAATTATGAAAGAAAACAGTAAGAGGCCCTTAGCTGTGATTTTCAGGACAGCTGTCTGCTTCTGGGCTGAGGCTGTGAACTGCTCTGGCTTTGGCTGCAGCCAGCTGATACTTCTTCCCACAGGGACTGCTCGAGAATATGCTGGACAGAAAAGGTCAGAGATCCTGTATTGGTTCTTCAAGCCTTATTCACTCCACAGGTATAAAGCACACAGGATTTGCAGTATGACAAGATAGGGTAACATTAGAAAGCAATCCGAGACCCCAGTCTAAGGAAGATGAATTCAGGAAGAAGGGGAATCTCTGGACACCCAGTAAAATAATGAAAGGAAGAGTTTTAACGATAACTGCTTTTTAATCTGTATCTAATTACAACACGATATGGTATGTTCACAACTGACACACCCTAACCTGCTGATATGGTAAGGAAATACGGAAGTTCTCCTTTCCTTGCTAAGTAAATTTGACTTTTGTGACTATTCAGATTAATATGTTTGGCTTAGTTCGTAACAGAAGGGACAGTACTTTTTATCTTCTCCTCTGTGGATAGAGTGAGAGCCTATGTAATGATATGGCTGGCTCCCGTCCCCTTCCCACATTTGCTGCCGGCAGTGAGCTGTATTGCAGGACCTCTCCTTGCTGCTGATTCCCAACACTGCTGCTGTGCCTCTTAAGGGCAGCCACCAGAAGTGGGGTTTGGGCACATGTCCTTCAGTTTGGTGCCCCTTCTCACTTCTCTTGCAACATCTGTGAATTCAGCCAGAGACAAATTATGCATTGTACATGTTATTATAATATCAAAGTGAATATGCTGTTGGACACTGATACAATTAAAATCCGGCCTGTGCAATTTCATACTGCAGGCATTTTTTAAAAAAAGCTTAAAATGATACAGTATGATTAAAGGTATATTTATACACTGTCTTGTTGACAAAACCACAGAGGTTGGTTTTGCTGGGAATTTCAAAACCTGACAGTTATTGGAAGGTAAAAAGAAAAAAAATCTCAGAAAGCTCATAACCACCACAAAAATGTTTCATGTGCTTTTTGTTCATTTTGCATATTTTCCTTACCTTCTCAGTAAACATTTTTTTCCAAAAAACCCTTTGTTTCACCTCTCACTCAGAAGTATCTAAAAACCAGAAAAGGCATTGAGTTTGCCCAACAGGATTACAAAATGCCATCCATCACAAGCTCCTTTCCGTTGTTTAGCCCCCTAACCTCAGTAAATCTTCTTTGAGTCCTCCAGGAGCTGTAATTCTCACAAGCTGCTGCCTCCTGTCATTCACAACTGCTGCTTAACATGCTCATTCAGTCCTTGCATTTGGCTTTTTAAAGGGGCACTATACAAAATATTCTCAATACCAGAATAGCAGAAGACAGGAAAAACTATCACTTCCCAATATTTTAACATAGCGTGGCTGTGGCTGTTCTGAAAATCTGCCAGAATTTCAGCATTTGTGCATGCTTGGAAGTGAATGATTTACTGCTTTTTGGTTATTGACCAAAGCATTACTTTTTCAATAACAATGATGCCTTTGAATACTTCAAAAAGCAGTATCAGGTATATACATACTATTTTTTTATCAGTAAATCCTGTTTGTATTTCCCTAATAATGTCCAAGGAAAGTCTAATTTTAAATCATACTCCCACAAGTCTCTTCTAAATTCAGAATTTCACCTCTGCAAAGCAAATCCATATTAACAATATTCTTCAGTGTAGTGCAGTAGAAAATCGATGTATATTTGTAAATTATTTCACTTGCACAAGTACAATGGCATACTTTGTGTTCTTTCTGTACAACAAACATCCATGAGTCACTCATTAACAGCAGTGAGCTCACTTATGTCAAGGATACACAGGCAGCTTTGAAAGAAGCTGGCATTTTAAGTGGCATGTTTATAGTTTGTCTACAGTACTAAAAAATTTTATTTTCTTCCCTGATTTTGTAATAATAAACAAGAAGCAGGGAATCCTGCTGCCGTCCCCCAGCAGTGCCCCCCCTCGAATTTGCCCCCCCCCCCCCAGTTTAGCACATTTTAACTTACTTAGTCTGAAAACAATGTACTACTACTGGGAACAACTATTCTGTCTCATATACTCTTCGACCTTGTCTTTGCTGCCCTTGATCTTACTGCAGGGCTTATTTGGTTTGTGAATACCCAAGACAACAGTCTGACCTTGGTGAGGGCAAGAACAAAAAACCCTATTGATCTCCCTAAGATCTGGAAATCCCCCTCTGTGCCCACATTGAGAATAAATTGAGGAAGCACTTGATTTTCTTTTTGAGCTTTTGTAAATTTTAGCAGTGTAAAAAGAGTCAAAACACAGCATGACCTCTTGGGAAAGCATGAAATGCATAAATACATAAACACTAACATTTAGTAGTACTCCTAAACAGTTAACTGCTTTGCAAAACCTTTCTTTGCAAAAAGCTTGCTTTGTTCATGTCTTCTGTACCTAGTGGTTTGTATCTGTAGCCTGCAGGTTAGAGTGATATTTGCTTCTTTTTTTTCCACTGTTGCCATGTGGTGAAAGACATTTTGTTAACAGCTCATGTTGCTGTCACATCTCTTAATATGTCCTGTGCAGCACATTCTCTTTCACTGCATGTATTATAACGTTTACTTTGTGAAGGACATATATGCTGACTGGTATGGTTTCTTACAAGAGATTAGTAAAGATGTTTTGATTTCTTCAGTTCATCTTTTATTTGGCTTTTCCTGATACTTCTGTTTTACAAGCTCCCACTATCTTCAGTAGCTGTTTCAAGGTAAAAGCCAACCATTATTAGATCCTTCAGGATTTCAAATTAGCAGTTAACAACCAACAAGCTTTTAAAATTGCCATTCATCTTCAGTTTTACATTTGTTTCACTGGCTGAGATTAAAGCTATGTTTGAAGAAAAACATGAAAGGCTGGTGGATAATACACAAACTGTCTGCTCTTTCCCTGTATTATTTATAAAGGATCAGTGATCACTAACACCTGATGATGCTGAGCTGGACTCTGCCTTTCAAGCATGGGTGGCGGGGTGGCCCTGGGGTTTCTCATGGATCCCCCCATCACTTCCCCAGCAAGCTGCTGCCAGGCCACAAGGCTGCACCGCAGCAGGGCTATGAGAGCCAAGCAGGCTGCTTTGGCATGGAGCTGCTGTGCAAGATACCTGTTGGTGGACTCTGGCATGTGGTTGAGAGTGAACTTGCATGGTATGTAGTAGTCCTGCCTTACTGCAGATGCTGAACCGTGCCAATTTCCAGATGCACCAGTCAGTTTTCAAATGTGATCAGTCTCATTGTGCATAGGGTACTTTTTGTGCCACGGTGCGATAGTCAGTATGCTGGAAATGACTGAGCCAGGCTTTCTCCACCCATACAGAGATGCCCTTTTCATTGGTAGGTTCTTTGTGTAAACCTGAGAGACTCCATCTGGCCTTGGAGAAGTTCCTCTGACAACTCACCTGCTGGCACTGAGCTCTGATTAGGCTGCTCATGTATAGTCTGTTACTTGTAATTCACATGAAAGGCTATTGAAATATGCATTATGCAGTACTATTTACCAGAATGTATTTGTCCTTTTTATATAAACCCTAAATTATTCAGTAAGTCTATTCTCCTCTAAGATACTGTCAATTTCACGGTGAGTATACTGCCAAGTATTTATTTTATAGTTTACTCTGAAATGTTAAATTATATGTAAATAAATACATAGACTCCACACATGTAATGAATATTCTATTCATACTGCCAATCTATTCTACTAAAGAATATTACATCATATATTTTGAACTTTCACATATGTTTTCCATATCATATTTAGAGGGGTGGCACCCTTTACAGGTGTCCCTAACAAATGTACGTGAGGTATAATGCAATCGCTTTAGAGTTCTTTTCATGTTTATATCAAGTGTTTGGATGTATATGTTTCCAAATTCAGTGTCAGCATATCAAAACAGAAATCTATTGCATATGGATGCTTACATTTAGGCCTTTAAAATGGCTTAAGATGCTCAAGGGCTAGCCTGACAAAAGAAGGTGATTTTATGCTACTTTTTTCAACCTTTTACCTCTTAAGGTTCTTGATGTTTACGTTTGAACCTCATAGGAGGATGGTGTGAGTTTGTGACAGAGGACTGATTCTTATCCTATGGGCAGATGCCCATTCGAGTATTGGGAAAGGAAATTATGAAACACACCAGGCTGTTGTTCTCTCCTGTTGCAGTATACCTCAAACAGAAAACTATTTTCCCCTCAAATGCATACTACCCCTGTTATCTCACAGCCATTTCATGAGGGAGCCTCTGTTCTTTTGCCAGCAGTTTTAGTGGTATGCAGTGAAAGCTCCTGCGTTGTTTCTTTTGCTGCTTGCTACATTTCAGTAATGGAGCCATGTTCCTTGGCTCAGGCATTCATATACACATAAGCAGGGTGCCTGACTAGTTAGGCATACCTGCTTTTTTAATATTAGTATTACCTTCTTTATATTGGTTTTATCCACCAAAATAGAGAAGAGAAAGAAAAGGCAACTCAATGAAGGAGACCTCATCTTTGTGTTACTGCAAATTCCTTCCATCATTTGATGGCATATTCATAGCTCTGTAGAAACATTTTTTTATTTATTTTTTTTTAATAATGTTTCTCAGACTAATGAAACAGTAACATTTTGGCCTGGTAGTAGATGCATAGTTGACTGTTATATGCTGGGTAGAAAATGGCATTGCAGTTACTGATTTTGAGTGGAACTAACCACACTTAACAACGCTTGAAAAGAGCTATTAAACCTGCTTTCTCATCACTTGATCACCTGTATGTCATCTGTTTTTCTTCAACTGGTAATAAAGTGTTTGTGTTTTTGTAGGAAAAATGGTATTGAAACATCCTCCATTTTATAAATAACATTGTAGGATTTTTTAAATAGTTTTGACAGGATCTAAAATTTACACATGCACATTTTAAGACATTAAAGGGTGGTGGGTTGTCAACCAGTGCCAGACTTAATCTGTTTTGCAACTAAATAAAATAAATTTTAAACTAATTATATTAAAAAAATACCCATGCAATTTACGTGTTCAAATTTTTTTGTAAGTGTAAAGTGTCACTGTGTTTTATGTGCAACTTTCCTGAAACAGCATGTGGTTTTTCAGTGTAAACCTTTTAATCTGCCCAAGAGCAACAATGTTTTCTCATGACTCTTCCTCCACCACGTATTGTACACTCCACCTCAATGGACTGATTTTATTTACAGCTGAGTCAATATTTACCACTTTGCTACTGCCTGCAGTAGTTTTAATCCCTGTCTGAGCAAATGAATAGTACCAGGAGCTTTTTAAAGCATTTAGGCTTTAATCCTGTTATATTCAATGAGTTTCTAGTGAAAGTTAAGGGTGCTCAACCCTCCGAAGTGCTAGAATGAAAGTCTGATTGCAGAAATCATGTGTAACAGAGCTGCTCTAAGAAATATCACAGTTTTTCATTTAAAGTTTGATTCTTCTTGTAGCATAACATTATTTATTTGTACGTGGATTTTAGTATTTTATTGCAGAGACTCATCAGGAAACTTTTGCTGAATAAAACACTTGATTTCACAGATGAGAGTTGGCACAGATAATGCCAGTATTTCTTTGTATGTCCTAGCTCCTCTTAGCAAGTGGAATTGGAAAAGTGCATTTAAATTAATATATGAGGGGAAAAAAATGACTACAGAAAACCTATGGCAGAGAATTATCTCAGGTATTTTGATAAGATAAAGGGCTATTTGATGTTGCTGATAAGCACACATCAATAGCTATTTGGTGGAGCAGGCAGCAACAGCATCACTGGAAGGGGGAAAACACACTGTCATGCTTACTGGGGCAAGTGCCAGAGGCAGAAGCAGCTGCCTGTGTGGTAGCTTGTGCGGGGATGACAGCAGGAAAGGTTTTCCTCTCATATATGGAGGGTGGGTGAGAAGGACACTGGCAGTATTATATTTGCCTGGGCCTTCGTTATTACTGTTTATTGCTTGTCTTGCAATAGCCCTGTAGGATTTGATTGAGCAATGGGGAAATACTGTGTGAGGCACGACACATACAAAATCTGGAAGATGTATTTTCAACAGTGTTGTTCTACCCCTACAGAGCAAGTAATAGGATTTTGTGTGAACAGAAGGGATCCCTGTTGTACCAGAAGCATACACCTCAGAAGGAACCAAACAAAGAGGAAGTAAGAGAGAAATGAAATACACCACCATCAAGAAGCTGGTCTCTTACTCTGCTTTGATACACTAAATGACTTTGTAAATACAGACTGAGATCCAGGCAAGGCTGTTCCAGTCTTTTCTTCCACGTTGAGTGTATTTTTTTGTAAGCAGTTTGCTCTGCCCAGTTTTCAGGCAGTGATTTAAAAACACAAAATCTGCTTGAACCATACAGATATGTGGATGTTTTTGTGTAAGAGACAGAGGGTATGAATCATCACTAATGCATGCTACCTGGCACATTTTCAGAATGCATAGCAATCAGCAGTGATTACTGGAAATATGACAAGATACGAATCTTTTAATTATTCTACTGCTCGATGATTCAACTAAGAGCTCATTACTCTGGTTTACAAGATTTTTGCCATTCTAAAAATTCACAGTGTTTTCATACTACGTAAGAAGTACTGTCTAATATAATGTGATTTTTTTCCTAGATGTAGGATTACAGTTTGTGCATTAACACCAAATGACTATTTGACAAATCAATATTTCATTATTTTAATGTGCTATATAAGAGGCAACATTAAAATACAAAACAAGATGTAAAACCCATTAAAATCACCAATTTGGTTTTTGTCATAGCTAGGTGAAATTTACTGTGACAGCTGTCATTTTCCATTGAATGGTTGATATACATGTAAGTAAAAATAACTGTCAGGAAAGCGCCAGTGAAGTATATTGTCTTGGTTTCAGTACTGCTTGTTTAAACAGTTTAAACCTGTTGTCTTCTACAACTTACAAAACCATAAGCAAAAGAGGCCTCAAAAAACCCCCTAAAAAAATCAACCAAAAAACTAGAACACTTTAACAAAGCAATGTACCCATTTTACCAAAGGATATAGATATTTCTGGGGGAAAACATGAAGTGTTCAGATTTCATATTCCGTAACTTACATGTTAATTCTAAACTGATTTTAGTCATGAAAGTTTTGAATTTATGGGGTTCCAACTTATATGCTATCACTGCATTCTTTTTTATGAAGATACACTGCATAAAGAACACAAATGCATTTTAGCTTTGGGAAATAGTAATCATTATAAGGCCACTTTGCATAATATTAAATAAAATAAATTAATTACAAGAAATTTAAAGTTTCATAAAAGAATGAAAACTGAGCAGACTTGCTGCACTATTGTATATTGCCCACTGGTCAGATGACAGGAAGGAGAATGGAAATTAAAGCACAATGCAAATAATGCATTAAGAGTATCAGCTGCTAATTTTATCAGTTTGGGAGAAATTTAATGAGAAAAATGTCTACAAATAATTACATTCCTTCCTAAGGCAAGTGATCCTATTTTCACTCATGCGGATTTTATTTACTGATGAGAGGAAGGAACTGAGAGATGACCTGGGAATTTTCCAAACTCTTTCATGGATATTAAATATATACAAAATAAGAACATGATCCTTTTTTATGTAAATCAGAAAAGTGACATTGAACTTGGGGTGTGAAATTGAAGAATATTTTAGTATATAAATATTGGTGAAAGACCTTACCAGGCAATATGCCTGGGAACCCACCAATGGAGTGGGTTGAGAAGGTCACTAGTGCCTCTAAAGATGGTGTTTGTGCCCATCTACTGCAAATATTTGGAAACAGCCCCCAGAGGAGACTATCACAAGGTACAGTGACAGGAATAAATTAACTGAGTAAAAAGAGAAGTGTGCCCCATCTTTTCCATTACCACTGTTTAGTGAAATATGTGACCTCTTGGCCTAAGATGGTTGGGACACTAAATTTATTCACAGGTGCCATTATTGAGATACAAGTTTTTTTTAAACATACCTTCCAGTGCTTTGCTGACAGGCCTCACTGCGGCAGCGGTCAGCAGCATAAACCTGTCACATCTGTCCAGGCTCATGCGCAAGTCCCTTTGCTGCCACTTTCAATATCCTTACAAATGGGCTGTGGGCATGGGACAAATCAGGTGATACACAGATTGATACAAACTAGATTATTTTACCATTAGCTACTCTCCATTAAAAACTGCCTACACTTCTCTACCTGTACAGAAAGGAGTTTATGCAGTGCAGCGCACACACTGAGCACCTGCAGGTGGTGTAAATGCATGTTTGCAATAACTTAATGTACTTGTTTGTACACCTTTCTGACTTTGCAGTACACATATCACACCAACACAATTTCTGTTGCACTCTGGTAAACAAGCTGGGTACAAATCAAGGTAATCTGAAGATAAACCTATACATTTGTCACCTTGTCACAAGCTACCTCAGAATTTGTCACCTTTGTTCATATCAACACAGACTTTTTAATATAGAGGTTGTTTTACTAATTTTACACCTGAGAAGGGTATACAAAATTGACATACTACAGCTGTCTTCCCTTTCTTTCTCTGTTTCATAACTTTAGGTGCCAGCACCATAACAAAGACCTTTGCTGCACATGATCACACAAATACACAACAGCAAAATTGGTGTCAGATGCAGCTCAAACGACAGAAAACTAAAATGTGCAGCTTTGCATAATACTGTCCAGCCACAAGATGCACTAATTCCAGTATTTGTATTGTTTGGATGTTAATTGGCTTTTCTTTCAGCATTGCATAGACACAGTGATGTTGTGATCTTTTTTCCATGTAGATGTCATCTTAGCTGGCCTTGAATGTGCAGAAGGTTTATTCCTTCCAGCCTATTTCCCACTCATCACTGAAGTGCATGCTGATTTTTTTTTACTGATCTCAGTGGAAGAGCATCAAGCCATCTTTTCCTATTATCTCACAGCGGTTCTCAGTACTCTGTGAGCCACAGTGTTGTAGCATGGGACTCAGAACACCTCTGTGCTCCAGATCATACTTGTCATAGGAAATGATAGAGTGTGATTATTTTAGGTCTGTTTAGCAAGATGGCTCCAAGTCCTGAAAAAATGGAAAAATACAGCCTTCTATATTACTTTTATCCTTTGGATTTTTTTTTTCCCACAAAACTTTCAGCATTTACAAGGTGAATATGGGGATGTTTCAAGCTTTTTAAAGGAGCAGACCCATAGCCAGACTCACAGTTCAAATGTGACTGAGCACAATGCAGCAGCTGGGAGAGGCTCCATGGATGCGACATACGGAGGACACACTTCCCAGCCTGCTCCAACACTGTGAGCCGAGGCTGGAGCAGCAGGGCTGGTTCAGCTTGCACAAAGCGGGGCTTGGGAACACCTACCAGGAGCCACCAGTGCCTATGAGGGGCCGTCAGGGAGCTTGGGATCTCTCAGAAAGGCACCATGAGGGACAGCTGTAAGGAAACCTTTCTGCAGGACAGGGTAGGCGGGCAGTGGCACAGGCTGCCCAGGGGCTGTGCAGGCTCCTTCCCTCCCTGAGCAGCCTGGGCTGACCCCCATGGCTGACCCTGCTGGGAGCAATGCACGTCCCAAGCTCCCTCCTCACCTGGATTATCCTCTGGCACCATGGTCCCTTGACCTAGTCCTTGCTTGCTCTTAATGATGGCGAGCTTATCCTTGACATTAACAGAAAAATATTTAACCTTGCCATTTTATAATACAAGCACTTTCAATATCAACTGTCTTGAAAGTGCTTAGGAACCCTTTCAAGAGTGATGAAGCAGATCCCTAATGAGCACTTCTTTCTCCCTCCTGCTTGCTGCAGCTGGTGAGCCCTTTTTCAATGGGAGAGGTGGTAGAGACAGATTTCTACACTTGTTCCACTTCATCTTTACTTCACTGTTATATGTTCCTCTTTCATATCTCCCACTAATGATAAAGAAAAGGGGAAATGGCAGCTTTTTCCTGAAAGCTTGTAATTAAAAAGGTTACATTTCACAGGGATGTGAACAGTTTTCTCAGTTACGATAGCCTTTTGATCATACCACATGCCACTGTGCGTGTAAATACCATCCTGAGGCTTTAGCATCCTGGAACCCCAGCCATTTTACTGTTCTTTGTGTTTTTATGATGGTTTTAATTAATTGGGGAAAATGATGCTTTTTTCTGTCTTGGTTAAAGTAAGATTTCTGGCTACTGATTCTTGTTAATTAACAGCTCTCCTGGGGATTGTCTGTGTTTTAAGGCACTGTTCTGAAGTTCAGCAGAGCCAAGCTTGGATCCTTTGTCAAGGCTAAACTTTGGAAAATCTGTTTGCTCTTTATTGCATTTCCCAATAAACAGTTTAGTGGATAATATCTGGGAATTTATGTTTCTCATTTAACTCTTTAATCCTTGACTATTTCTTTAAAATCCTGGCCATTTATGATGAACTCTTAGTAGACACATCAATTTTGTTTGACAAACACAGATTTATGGTGTTCTGTAACATGATTTGTTATTAGAGTCTCTGATAGTGTAATTTCAGGCTATTGACACAACATTATAACATCACCTTTGCCAGAAAATGTACTTTAGGGTTTGGCTTCCTCACATTCAGAACTGCATTCATCCACTTCACAGTTTTTTACAGGTTTCATACTTCTTATATATTTTTCTCTTTCTACAGACTTTTATTTTATGGTTTGTTATACCATGTGACCTCCACGTATTTTTCTGAAGCCTGCTATAATACCTGTTCTGACATGATTTTATTACCTTAAGTAGACATCAATGACGTATATCTGTGAATTGAGCTAGTAATAAGGGGCTCAGCTTGTACTTCCCTGGCTGCGTGACTGGGATGACCTTACTGAGCTCCTGCAATGTTTCATCTTTTGCAGCAATTGCTGCAAATTTATTCCTCATTGTTTCTAAGACTGGATAATCTATGAAAATTTCTTAGGTATAAAAGCCAATCATTTTCAAATACAGTTGTCAAATACTTCTGAAAGCATTAATATTATCAGATGTCTCATCAATCTTTATTTCCCTGTTTACACTTTATTATTGAAACATAGGGTAACATCTGGGAGGGAAAAAGTATGTTGTATTTTGGGAGGCACGTCTGTTTATTTCTCCTTTCCTGTGGATATTGTGAGTTTCTAATTTGCTTCTACCACTAAGAATATCTTAAAATAAATGTCATGTATTTGATTACCCCCAAGCACTACAGCCAGAACCTGTCATTCTTTTTTCTTACATGCCATAATTAATAGGATCTTCTGTTCTTGCTAATTACCTCTAGTGTAAAAGGGTGTTTACACTGTGCTTTGAGTGTCTCATGACTAAAGGAATGCTTCTGGGATGAGGAGTCCCTGGACAGCTACTTGGTATTCCACAGAGTCCACAGCCACTTTTATTCTGCTATTAAAGATATAGGGATAAAGATACACTATTTCTTTTGATTCTTTTTCTCTTGACAACAAATTCTTGCAAAATGTTTACATCTTTCTGCAACTGTTGCATGATGTTTCAGATGCTTCATTGTTTCAGATGTTTCATTGTTAGTAGTTGTGAGTACTCCCCTGTTTTTGCTCTAGACTCTGTTTTGGAACATCTTCCAGCTTTCCAAGCTCCTGTTTTGGAGGACAGTCTAATTACTGTAGCTGTATCTTTTCTCACTAGCATTTTATTTCTAGCCAATTTCCTTATTTCATCTAACACACCTAGACAGCTTGACAAAGGCTAGTCTGTATCTTCTACCAGTCTTTTCCACACTGCATATTCTTAATTTCCATTACTGTATGAAAACAAATAAGTGTAATCAAGACAAATATGAGGAATATGATGAAGTGTGTCTGAATGATTATTTGAAGTTCAGTCAAAAAATTCTTTAGCAAATTCTCCTTCCTGCTGGAGTCTGGTGTGAAATCTCCATTTTTTTCAAAAGTAACTTTTCTTAGGAATGCAGTTATGCTTCAGTTTACTGTCTGTAACAGCTCACTACTTGCCTTCTCATCGTGATTTGTTGAAAACTCCAGCAATATTCAACAAAATTAGTAGTTTCTGTGAGTCTTCTTTCTCCTTCTGTCCAGCTTATTAAAAGCCTTGTTACCTTTTCCCCAGGATTTCACAACATTGAGTAAGACCCAACCCTTTTTTTTTTTTTTTTTTTTTTTTAATGCCAAAAGTCCTCTTGGAGGATCCCACTGCTGCTGGTGAACAGTGGCTGGGATTCCTCAGAGGCAGAGGGCTGAAATCGGATACAGATTAGGGAAGGCTTAATAGTATTATATTCAAACAGGAGGGTGGTGCATGTGGGCCACTGCCAGCCTTCCCCAAATATACACAGGTGACAGGGCCTGTGACAGTTCCACAACAGCCTGTTCCTTACACATGCACGTCTCATAGTGGTTTTACGCTGGTTTGAGAGAGTGGCTTTTCAGACTATGTCAGATGACTCGTTCAGGACAAAATCAGATGTTGGGTCTTGGAAAGAAAATGATGCCAGTAGGCTCTTTGGGATTCACTGCTCCCACTCATTTCAAAGCTGGCTCTGATTTGCCTGAGGACACGCTCCTTACGGGAGTGTCTGCCCAACAGCATGAGTGACCACTCTCCCTCTTACCAGACAACACTATAAAATGCAAATACACACCTTTCATTCACAGCTTGTGTGTTTCTGAAGCAGAGACCTACCTTACAATGACCACATATCCCCCTGCCCCTGTTATTTTTTAATGTTTTTGATGGCCTGGCACCTACAAGTGCTATATATCTCCTCTGTGTCTCCCACATCCCCACCCCCCACCCCACCCCCAGCCGGACTAAAATTACCTACATTACATGCTTGAAGGAACACATTGGATGCCTGCATAGAGGCCGCCCTGCTTAGGGGTCTAAGCACAGCCCATCACTCCATTTAACTTCTGCACCGGTTGCTGTCCTTGCAGAGACAACGTCAGGGAGAAATAATCCCAGCGTTCTTTTCAGAAGATCCCTGTTGTGAGTTGTTGCAAGGCCAGAGGGGTTTTGTAGACTGCCAAAAGACAGGTTGAGGTTGCAAATGAAAGACAATATAGACGCTGTGTCTTTGTCTGGGGACTGCCCTAGGAAGTCTATTGTAGGGCCATTTGTCTACATTACATCAAGGTTTCTACTGACGTAATTATTTTAGGCATTGATCTTGCCTACTACATTATCTAACAAGCAGACAGTAGAGCTGCAGTAATACAAAATTACCTGCACTACCACAACTATTTACCATGCTAGGCCACTTAACTATGTACTTAACTTATTTAGCTTTGTTCAAAATCTTCCTTAGAAGTTAAAACTTCTTGGGAAAAGAGAATCAGTCCAGTCTAAGGAAAAGAATTTGGTTGGGGTCTGGGAAAGCATTCAAATTAGGCTATTAAAAAGGAAACTGACTGCTTGGCAAAACAGAGGGATTTCTAAAATAGATAAGGCAGTTTATTTTTACTCCCTCTGATTTGCTAACTACTGGGAGAAAAAGCATATTTTGCCTGACAGTACTTTTTATTATGTAAACAACTCTTTGTAGGAGAAACATATTCATGAACTTCAACTTAACTTCCTTAAATGCCTGATACCATTAACAATATTGTTGGGATGATGAAGGATTAGCAAGTATATTGCCAGAGTAAGCAAAATGATCAGAAGCAAAGCAAAAACAGAATCACAAAGCCCAAGATGTTTCAGCAGAAGTAACTCTGGGGGACAATATAATTACATCATGCATCACCACTAAAGTTTTGTCTAAAGATAATCTTTGTTGTTCATATGCATCCATTTAACAATTCAGGCTTACCCATAAGAACAAATATAAACTGAAGATATGGCCATGATAGATACAGTGTGTCTCAATGTGGAAGACAGGGACAAGAAACAGTACCTAATAAAAGCAGCAGGTCTGGGACACCTATGCTGAGGGCTGATTTGCCCTGTGACAGTGAGCAGGAGGCATCCAAGAAAGGTCCCGTCCATGCCCAGGTGGCATCCAGAACCATTGCTCTTAATGCATTTGCCAGGACTTGCTAGCACAGAGGAGAAAACGATCTGCTGTGCTGTATACTTTGCTGTCTAAGGCATAATTTTTTTCAAAGTTCCTTCTGCTGGAAATATGTGTCTCATAAATACACCTTTCTTTCCATGTCACATACTGTTTTCTGCTCTCTTACCACACAGGATGAACTTCTGGTTCCATAATCGCCCCATTCACACTTTACTCAGTCTACAAACTACAGCCTATTCTACAGTAGAGTGGAAGATAGCAATATATATTATTTAATACTAGTTTAGGGTTTGGTCTATAAATCCAGGACAACTGTACTGCATGAAAGACAGCTTTTGTGGCTTGCTGTGCACTTTCACATCTGTCAATAATTTTCTTAAGCAGTCTAGAGATGAAACTGCAAGATGCTCACATTTTACAGACTGACAGTGTTATTTTCTTCTTCTTAAAAAAAAAAATATCAGCTGAATCTCCTGTGCTATTGCTGTAACCTTAGGCTTTTACTCTATTTGATGTAGACTTGTCTAGGAAATTGTTTACGGAACCAGGAAAACAGATCGTATGGAATCTATTGTACATCTGTTCTGTGCAACTGCCCAACTAAACAATGGCAACATGTTGCTAAGCACATGGGCATTAGTAAAGTTGCCCTGACATTTCCCCTCAGCATTGCCATGTTTTCCAAATGACCAGATCCTCTTGGGCGTAAGGAGAGAGAGGTACTTCTCCTTTTTGGATGTGCATTCTTGTGGCCAAGAATAAATCACACTGGTTATCTCTGCTGGTTGCCTATACCATTCTGATAGAGGGAACAGTGAACAAACTGAATGTTACATTGCAAGACAGGTACAGTTTGGACTTCTCTCATCCTTAAAGGTTTCTGCTTGTTTGCTTGTTAAGACCAAAAGTAATGCAATATTCTTATTGTGGGAGATTAGTTAAAGAACAGGGAGTAGTTTCTACACATGTGATGTGCTCCAGGACAAAAGAGTTGCAATCACAGGCTGCAATTATAGGTTTAGTGATTACAATTACTGCTGTTACTAGCCCAGTATCGTGAGGACATGATGCAATCAAAAGCCTTGTTACCAATATTTCAGATCAGCACTGAAAAGACTGTTTGCAAACGTGTTTACATTTTACAAACGTTCAAATTTTTCTTTTATAAAGGAAGGATATGGAAGTGAATGATCTGTCACATAATGTATTTCATTTATCTCAGATGTTTGGTCTAAGCTGTTTCAGCAAGGGAGATGATGCTTGCAGGTGACCTCATAAAATACCTTTATGAAACTCCATGTGAGTTTCTTATGCAAAATGTGAAATCTGCTTGGCGTAGATAAAACTGAAAGCAACTGAGAAGGCAGTTAGTTTTTACAAATATAAAAAACAACCAGACTCATGGGCCAACTTTAGCAACTGAAATAGTACTTCATTGTATTTTTCCAGATTAATCTCTTCCACATCTTTTGCAACTAACCACTAACAGCAAAACAATGACTAGTGTACACAGAATTTTCTACATCACAGACACACAGCACCGCGTGATGTGGCATGCTGGCAGGGAGCGCAGCCTCAGCAGCAGGCTGGCGTGTTGCTTCATAGCATACCATGGCACAGACAAGACCGGCGCTGCAGCAGTGGCAGAGCAACAGGAGAGGAAACGGCAGCTCGCAAAAGGAAGGGTAACAGAAAAAAAAACTACAAGTGAAGCTGCCACAAAGACTTGGTTTTAGCTGGCAATACTTGGATATATTGCCATTTGCCCTTCTAGCAGATTATGACTGTACCCTGCACAGGGCTGGCCCACACTTGAGACGGTGATGGGGTACCGAGGCCAGCCCCTGTGGCCAGCAGCACACCAGAAAAGCTGTAATTTTCTCCCAGCTTTTACATTTTTACTGATCTTTTACTTTTTTAATGACACTAGAGATCTCAGTGGAAAGATGGACATTTTTCTCCTCCTCATTCCTCCTGCTGGTACACTTGTGCCAGCACTAGTGCTTGGCTAGGCACAAGGTAAACAAAGCTTGTCTATCTGAACATGAACAAGAGACAGAAACTTGCAGGGTTGTGTGTGGGCACATGATGACTTGCGTTAGATCCAGGGGAGATGGGGAGGGTGGGAAAAAAGGCAAGATCATCTCCTTCAGCAGCAGTGACAATTTATGTATGCCTTCAAATTATTTGTTGCATTTAGAAATATGCTGTGACTTTTAAAGTTTGCTAAATATATGTAGGCTTGAACAACATGCTCATTTGAGCTTGGTGGAAATTGGCTGGAGGCAGCCTACAGCAGCATTGTGTGACACCTGCCACACTGCCAGCACTTACCAGTTTCTGAGCTGGAACAAGCAAACATTATTTTATGAGATCTCAATATGCTAATGTTTGTTGACAGTTCTCATTAGGAGAAGGGATCATTAATCCACCATTAAAAGTGACTACCTTATCAGGCACAACTGCCTGCACAGCCATTGGCATCTGCCCCCCAAATGCAGAATGAACTCCAAGGGCGGATAGACTGCAAACAGCCACGCAAGTACTGCAGTATTTATTAAATTAATTTGGAGTAGTGATCTTTCTGTCTAATTAGTAACATTTTATAGCAAAAAATGCCACCAAAATGATCAAAAACTGCCTCTGAATAATATCTGCTGTCACAATTGTATCTATGTCAGAGGCTTTGGTCTCCGCTAGTATAGCTGTGTTAGGTAAAATATATTTGCAAGTGATGAATGATGCCTGTAGAAGTATGTAGCTGCAGACCAATCTTCAGCCTCCTAAGGGATTCTCTCTTCAAAATGGGGCTAAACTATCTAAGCCACTTAGACTAACCTGGGTGACACTTCGAAACCAAAACTGTTCTGTATCGATACTTGTCCTGCCCCAGTACTTTCCATCTTCTTGGAACAAAAATACTACAATGTGAGTACCTTTATATAACTTAGTTGAAATTCCAAAGTGTATTACCCAAAAGGTTTCAGTGCTGTAAGACTGAGCAAAGAAATATGAATATACTCATAATATGTATTGTTTACACTATTACTTTTTCAAAATGGCAGGTAATTATCCCTAAGTGGAAGGGAGAAAGAGGAAGAACAATAGTATTAACAGCATGTGAAAACATGCACATTAACAGTTTTGTGCTGTAGTAGTTACCTTGCAAAGTAAACCCCTCTTTATTTCATGGTGACTCATTTGTGCTGTTATAACCAAAAGCAGAAGTGTCTACACAGGAGTTAGCGTAAGACAGCTGGCATGGAATAGTTATTTTGAGCTGTTTCCTCACATGGAAATAGTTCTTAATAGCACTTCTTTACAGGTTTATCTCTAGGCTGTGGAGAAAGAAGTTATAGTGGATGAACATTATTATACTCCAATCCTGCAATTCTGAGAAGGAAACCATGTTATGGAAAGTATTTCTCTTTTGGCAAATGCTACAGAAGAGAGGCACTAAAGAACAAGTCAGCTCTGCAGAAGAATTTTCATCAGACAGAGTAAAGACAGAATCAGTGCTGCAAAGCATTCTGGACATGATTGCACAAATTTTAGTTCTTATGTAAACAGATAAAAATGCAGATTAAGATTAAGTTACAAACAGGATGTTTCTATCACTGCTGCTGTTTCTCTAGTTTATGTAAAGGACATTGCCAACCACCCAGTAGTGACTAAAATACCTGAAATTAATTCTGTGTTTTTCAAGTCACTTGCTGTCATTTTTTACAAAGCAGTGAGTTATCACGAATGACAGATAAATCCAAAGGCTTCAAATAGAACGGGTAATGTTGCGACGGAGGGAAGACACAGTCACTCAATATGAGTGATCAGCAGACTTCGTTTATTGTACCTTACAGTCACCTTTTATGCCTTGTTATAGTTAGCTCATACATATTACAAAAGTTAAGCTCATTATTGGTTAGTTGCCTAAATACCAAGCCTGCCCCTAGTTTCTCTTCTGTAGTTATCTGTTCCACCTGCAATATTCTTTTCCCACCAAAATCTTCCTGTTATTGCGTAACAAGGACAGCCAAGGATGGTGTATTTTTGCTTTACTTCAGATAAGCTGAGAGCGATGTGCATTTTTGTCCAGCCAGCTGGACTATGTCTATGTGACCCTTTTCAGCTAGCCAGTTATCCACAGGGTAATGTCTGAAGCCCACTGGTTCAACAGATAGGAGGTAAGATTATGTAGCGTACATGATTGTTACACTGTTCTTACCATAGTATCAATTTTTCAGTACTGGATGGCTAAATACTTTTCATTGGGTTTTTTTGGTGTGTGTATGGGTTTCCCTGTTCTTTTTTTTCTTTTTTTCTTTTTTTTTTCTTTTTTACCTGCAATCCTTAGCTGCCCAGGCAAACGATACTATGTTTTACTCCCAGCTTTTGCATTGTAAATCAATTACAGTATGGCACCTTCCAGAACAGAGACAGTAACAAACAGCTTTTGCCCTTGAGCCTCACAGCATCTCTGTGCACGTGGAAAAATACAGCACCTCCAACAGTAGTCACTAAGTCCTTGGTGGGACGCTGGAGTTGTATTATTCTGGCCAGCTACCTTGTCTCACTAAACCATTCTTTTTTGCTTCAAAAAGGCCTGTCTTGGGAAACAAGTGGGCTGGTAAACCAGGTCAATGCATGCTTGCATCAAACAGAAAGTAAGCTCTTCCCCAAAACTCACCAGTTCCTAGTTTTGAGTTCAGACGCCCCCAGGCCTGTCCTGCACAGAGCTCTATTGTCACCCATAATGTTATTTATCAGCATTGCTCATGAACTTCCTTATTGAATATGCTGGCTTCTACATGTGCATGTAGGCTTCTGTTCACACACACTACCAGTTTAGAAAGTGCTTTGTTAGCTGTGTTCTACAGTAGAAATAGCAAGAAGTTTGTGTGTCTTGTGCTGTGAAGAATACAGAACAGACAAAACCATCATCACTTCTTGTTCATTGCAGCCTTTGTAATGGGCGTCTCCCAGCTCACCTGTCTCCAACCTTGTTTCACCTTGGCTCACAGTCCCCAGTGCCAGTCAGTTCTCCGGGTCACTTGCCATGCACTGAGGCAGCAGCTTAGCCCATCATGGCTTCCAAGCTCCCAGCTCCGACTCCACGTATGCAGCCTATGCCTCACGCTGTCACCAGTGACTGTGCAGTGAGCCTGTTCAGGCAGTTCATCCAGCTTAGCTGCTGGCTTTTGGATCAATCCCTTGAATGTATGGCCAAGTATGGGGGTGGACAGGGAAGAAAAAATACAACTGACCCAAACTCAACATTTGTGAGCTGCCATGAAAGCACATTCTATATGAGAATACAGTTTTTGTAAAAAGATTATAAATCCAGCAGGATTCAAATTACTTACATTGGTATTTGAAACCAGGAGTCCAGCCAAGGAGTAGTAACATGGCACTTTGAAATAAACTGGGTAAAGCCGCTGGAGAAATACACCTGACATTTGAATACACTTGTTTGAGAACTGCCATCCTGACAGCTTCTTCACATCTCTTTTAAAAAAATAATAATATATTGAATGTGAACTTTTTGGTGGAGGAGGACATGACACTTTTCTGGGTACATCACTTGCAATGGCAATAAATTTAACTTGTTTTTACTTCATAAGGGCTAATCCTAGAGCAAAATAGAATCAGTTTATGTAAGGATGCAGAAGAGATTTGGCCTGCAGACGAATGGTACTTTCCAAAAAAATTAATGGGCTTTCCACACTATAGTGAGTCTACAGCTAGTCACTAAACATGTGATTGTTTATGACCCCAAAAAGGGAAGAGTTCAGTACATCAAAGAGTATTAAGTGCAAGCAAGAAGCTCAGTCATGCCATCACTTAGGTCTGCAGATCTACAAATTGCAAACACTGGTCCAAAGAGATGTTGTGAGCTCCTCAGGTTTCTACTATGATGGCGGAAGTGTTAATTTGGATTTAAGAACACACATCAAATACTGAAGGTAGTAATTCATTAAACAGATAGTGTGGACATACCTGACATACCTACCTATTACCCTGCAAAAGACTGATCATCAAGATCTGCCACGAAAACTATTTTATTTTTCCCCTCAGTCTTCAGTATTCAGGCATTTCTCCTGTTAAACTTTTTTAAAACCTTCTGGCCTAGAAATTATGCTTGCAATCTTTTTAAATGAGTATTTGGTGTCAGATTTGTGGTTTGCTGGCCTGTAGTGAGAGAAGTCTGTTAAACTCTGGAACAACATGCGTACAGCAAACACTAGGGTTGAGCTGGCTTTTAATCCCATCTGCTTTTGTTGGTAGTCCAGAACAGTGATGTTCTGACAGCAGGAACTCTCTACCATCAAGACTACATTTTAGCCACAGGCAGCTTATCCTAACCTGATCTCATGCCAATTTTTGCTTGTTTGAACTGCTCACTTTGCTTTTCAGACACACACGCAGAGAGAAAAGCTATAGCGCCCTCTGTTCAGCCTCTAGCTATTCCCTGCTATATTTGCCTATTCCCCTGACAATAAAATTACCTCATGATGTGTTATGACAACTGTTTTAGGCAGCTATCTGCAGATCAGTTTTCTTCTTCTGTGTAGTCAGACCAGAATGACTTACAATGGTTCACATTTAAGCTCATGACTGAAGGCGATTATTCTTCTAAGACTAGATAAAGCCCCTTTGAAGACTTCTGTGGGAAGCTGTGAAGGCATATCCAGGTTTCTGTCAGTAGCACTGCATGGGGACTCTTTTCAGTGAGGTGGGAGTAGGAACGTGGCCCAGAACTAAGTCATCAGTACTTCACCTCCTGTCTACTACAGCTGCATTAGCTCTTTCTAGTTTATACCGACTCATCTTGTGATAAGGCTTTCAGCTTAATAGAAAAGTTCCCCCGCCAGTTCTTCCTGTCCTAAATTAGGTGACACATAACACTAACAGAAAATAACTTTATAGTTTTAAATTTGCGTATTGGTATTTTCCTTACCTCATTTTTTGCATTTGCACTATGTAATTTTACAGCCAGCTTAAGAATCGCTGGTCTGATTTTCTTTTTTTTAATCTTCAGAGTAAAATACTTTATAACAGCTATGCAAGAAAAAATTCATTTGTAGCTTGAACTACAAATACAAACCCACAATACAAAAACACAAAACCATCTTAATATTGTGCATGTATCAGCAGGCCTAAATTACATCAAATGGCCATGAAGATTGTAAATATGTGAACAGCATATGTTTTATTTTGGATGGAGAAAACAGGAAATAACCAGCTAACACATCTGCAGTTGCTAATTCAGGAGAAGACCTCTTGCATGGAGATTCATTAGTTACTATGTTTCAATAAATTTCTAAGGTAAACTGCAACAACCTTGGATTTCATTTTACTGTGTAACAGATGCCAATAGGCTCTATCCATTACGACTTAATGAGCAGCGTGTCTTCCACCTAAATTCTGGCCTGTATCTACAGTTCCTTTCGTTTCTGAAGTCCAGGTACTACTAAGGCTGGAAAAGGCAGTCAGAGCTTATGTTGTTACTTTACCACCCCCCTCTAGCATGGTGCTCCAGCCTCTCCCCTGAAGGTGGGGACTCCAGAGTATAAGGCATACCTATAGGCGTGGGAACGCCCAAACGCCTACTCTGAAGCACTTAATACCGATTTAAATGGTCAGACACGTATTTAACGACTAGCAGTTAATTAAAAAAAAAATACTATCAGTCTCCCGGCAGAAGCGCCGCCGGCGCCAGCAGGCCGCTCCGCCCACGCACACACCCGGGCCGCAGGCCGGCAGCCCCACGCCCTCCGCCGGGCTCTCCCGCACCTGGCGGCCTGCCGAGCACCGCACGCCCGCAGGCCCCGGCCGGGCTCCGGGCAGACCCCCACCGAGCGGCCGGCCCCCTCCCCGCCCCCGGTACTGCTCGGAAGGGCCAGGCACGGGCTAAGCTGCAATTCGCGCGCGAGGAGCCGCCGCGGTGCGGCGGAAAAGGGCCGAGGCCTGCCTGGAGGCGATAGGCCCGGCCCCGCCGCCATGACAAGCGGGCTGTTAGCGTCTTAGCGCCCGTCTCGCCGCCCGCAAGCGCCGACGCCCCTTCCGGGAAAGGGCGGAGGCAGCTCCCGGGACCCCGCGGCTCAGCCCCGCCGGGCGGCGGCAGACGGGGCGCCCCGAAGGGAACAACGTGCGACAACAGCGCCGCCTGCAGGCTGCGCCCCGCCGCTCCGCCACGCGCCGGCTGGAAGGCTCCTCGCGCCCCGATTGGACGAGCTCCCGCCAGAGGGCGGGGACGCCTCACGTGAACGGGTACGGCGGCCTTTCCTGCCTGCCGGCGCCCCCTGGCGGGGGCCGGCGCCTCCCGCCGCGCCGGCATGGAGCGGGGCAGCGCGGCGGCCGGCAGCGGGGCGGCCCCGGCCCCGGCCGAGGAGGGCGAGGGCTGCGCGGGCCTGTGGGAGCTGCCGGTGGAGCGCTGCGAGAGGCGGCCGGAGTGCGGGCGCTGCAGGTGACGCGCGCGGCGCGGCGGCGGAAGGGCCGCGGGGCCGGCGGGCCCTGGCCCCGCCCCCGGCCTTCGGGAGGCTGCGTTGAGGTCCCGGGGCGGGGGGCGGCGCGGAGCAGCGCCCGAGCTGCGCGTGGTCGCTCAGCAGCGGTGCCGCTGAGGGGCCCGGCTGCTTAGCGGGAAAGAAGCCGCCCTCACGCCCACGCACACGCCCGCCAGGTAGCGGCTGGAGTGTAACCGGCCTGTCGCACGTCCGTGTGGCAGCGCTCACGCGTACCTGCCGGGGGGCGTGTCCGCGCGTAGGCGGCGGCGCTGCCGGCAGATAGAGCGCCCCTTCCCCTCAGGGAGCCGCCTTCCCCGCGGCCGGGCGCGAAACCGGCTGAGCCGCCGCCCTCGGCGGTGAAGATGGCGGGCGCGGGGAGGGGGGGGCTCGGTGGCAGTTAGAGGCTGACGACCAGGTGGTGTGAGCTTTTTTTTAAGAAGTCTCTGGTTCTCGCCCGGCTGCACTGGTTAGACCCCCGGGCTCCCTTCCCGTGCCGCCCGCGGTGACACGGTGAAAAATGTTCCCTGGAGTCCGTGGGGCGCGGTGCGGGAGGGGGGGGCGGTGTCTCCCGGGCGCCCTGCAGTGAAGCACGTCTCCGGCGCTTTGTCAATAAAACTACCTTTACCTAGCAACTTTACAGCAAACTTTGAAATCCGTTCAAGCACTGGGGAAGGGTTAATATAACCATGCGAACTCCGGTATCTTTCTAAAGCAGGCAGTGATTTGTAATCCTAAATATCTTGTAATCTGATTAGATGTCAGTGTATGTATGTCCTTTTAGTGGAGTGAGCTGGCAGTATGTTGTTCCTGAACTGAAAAGTTTGTGCAAAACCCCCAAAGAAAAAGAAAAATGCCAGCACCTATATTGATTTAACCTGTTTCTGTTGATTGGTAAAACAAGTAGAAAGGCATGTAATTTTACTAATAGTGTAGTAGTCTCTTTAAAGCGGCAGAGTTCAGGAATATATTTTTGGTGAGATTCCTGTAAATAAGTCATTACTAAAAATACGTGTAGTGTAAGTCATAACATTTGTAAATGTTATATATTAGGAAAAAAAGTAGTTATAGGTAATAGTTGATGCCCAAAGTTGAAACTGAGCAGATGCATGACACTTCACTTTTTCTGCTCTCTTTTTCTCCAGTGAGTTTTAGCTCAAGGAACTTCTTGAGTCAGGTGTGGCTTTGTGTTTATTTAATATGCCCCAGTAAATTTATTTTTTTTTTCCGTCTGTGAATTTCTCCCCCTTGAACCAATGCAGAGTTCTTCTGTCTGCAAAATCTGTAACATCTGGCTGGCGAGAAGACACCGCAGGCCTACAAACCCTGGATGGGAAGAGTTCAATTTTTGTTTATTTTGGTTGTGGCATCCACCTGCCTTTTTTGCACATATATTCAATGTGCTTATTCAAGCCAGAGGTTTACACCTTGAGTAATGTTACTCATGCTGTGGCTGCTTAGTTTCCTAGCAACCTTTTGTTAAATGACTTTGTCTTGCAAAGCCAAAGTTGCTTTTAGACAGCTACAGCACTCACTCCCATGTTTGTTGAATCCTTCAGAGATCTTAAATAGTTTTGAAAAGCAGGATTTCCTTTTGCAAAAGCCATGCCAATGCTTCTCATGTAAATCATGTATTTTTTGTAAGTGTTCACTAACCGTATTTTTAATTACTTCTACTTACATTAACAGTTTTATTTGTTGCAGATTTTAATTTTTTTGGAAGTTGTTTCACTTACACCATTTCTAGTCCTGAGGTGCCAAGGAACTGCTGAATGAGAGTTAACCTACTGTCATTCCTTATTCAGCCTTTTAACCTCGAGTTCTTCTAAAATGCCTACAGGGTGCTGCTGATTATTGGGTTTTTTTGTCAGTGTTTCATAACCCCTGCTCTTAATTCCTCCAATTTTAAACAGATTCTTTGATGAGTCATCCACAGAAATGGTTTCCAGAATAGGCATCTGCCTGTTTTCTTCCATGGTAGAACCAGATGGAAAGTACTTACTCAGCTTCTCATCACCATGTAGTATGAAAACACTAGCTTCGTGAAGAGCTCTAAATGCATTACACTTGCTGTGAAGAGCATGGGTGCAATGAGGACAGACAATGAAAGAAATGCAGGAGCAGAAAAACCAAGGAACTGCTTGCTTTTAAAGGAATGAGGGAAGTGGCAATTGTTTTAAAACAATGTTTTGATAGAGTTTGCAATGCAAAATTGAATTGTGCACTCAAGTCTGTTTTTGCAGTGTATCCTCTCCATCCTCTTCCTCAGGAATATAACTAAATTAATCTTCTCATTGAGCACAGCATTCTGTGGTATGACTTGGAGAAAACTAAGTCAGTGACTTAGAATACATTGTTGGAAGGAGTATTATGAAACTTGATTTACCCCGAACATTATCATGATGGCAGTGGTTGGAGACAAGTATCTTTAACTGAACCCCCTGGTTTTCTAAACTATAGATTTTTACTGTAAAGCACCTTAATGAATGTGATTTAAGAGTATTTTGAATCAATGTTTATAGTGGTGGTGGTCTGAATTCAGTACAAAAGCACAGAAGAATGGGTTCTCTCTGTCATCATCTGGTGATTCCTCGTAGGGGCCTACTTAAGGTTTTGGCGTTTTTTTAGTATGGCAAGACAGCTGATTGACAGCTTTCTAATGATTACTTAATCAGTCAATATGTGAAGCAGGAATGTGGGAGTGAAGGTAGCTAAGTTTTTGGATAATATATATGACTTGAGCATCCTGAAGGAACAGAATGTTTCCAAGTATTATGAGTTTGAGACTTTCTGTTGCCTATGGTGGTTGTGGAGAAAAGGCTAACATTTGCAATAGCTTATGGTAGAGAATCTGAATGAAATAGTGTAATGAATTTTTATATTTTGAAGGTTTTTGTGTTTGTGTGTAAGTGCTACTTAAGAAAAAAAAGATTGTGGAAAATTATTCTACTCAATAGGTGGTGTTTGAGATGGCAAACTGCTAATACAAATGAATTATGTGCAGTTGACTTTTGGCTATTTTATTCTCGAGGCTACATTTAATAAATGTTCTGTTTGTCTGCCAAAACCAAAAGGTCAGTATTGATGAGCTTTGAATCACTGATGGTTATTTGATCACTTCTTAAAGCTTTTCAGCTGATTTAAATGTTCAGCTTGCTTTCAGAAGTTAAAGCCCCACACCCAAACACTTAAATTGGAGAATAAGCTCAATATAGCTTCCAAGTTTCTGTTAGCGTGGAAAACGAAGTGAGCAGGCTCCACAACTGGAGCCATATAAGACAACAATTTGAATTTGTTGTGTGACACTCAGAGTAATATAACATTTTGAAATTGTGTCCTTGTGTGGGTCAGAGTTCACCATTTTATAGATACTTGGTGTGCTGTTAGGGAAAAAAGCCTTTTGGTAGGACAAAAGCAATAAATGCACAATGTCATGTTACTACAGATCCTGACTGTGCATGTGCAGAATTTTACTGTAGTGGCAGAACTTCTGAGAAATGTTTTCTGGAAAAACTAAAGATTTAACTATATCACTTATGATCTCTGGGGATTGCTATGTCTCTGTGGGCCATGACAGATCCCCACTGGAAACAGTCATCTATGTTTGCAGGACTAACTTATGTTGTAAAGTTAGGATAACAACCACTGGTGATTTTTTCAGATTCTGCTATGATACATGCTGTTGTACAGTATTTGTATTTCAAGAGGGGAAAAAACTGAAGGAATAATTTTAATCCTTTAATACAAATGATCCCTTTGCCTATATCTAAAATATTACAGCTACTGTAATTAATCTGGATACTGTGTGACTGCTTTTGATAGCATTGGTAGATTGATAATGCTGTGATGGCATAGTGCTGCTTCGTATTTTGAGGAAAAATAGTGTTTCTATGTAAGTGTCCCGTATTTGTTAATAATCCTGTTAAGTCTTATAAAGGCTGGGTCTGAAGAAGCAATGTCATCTTCCTTCAACACAATAAATGTATGTTGTTGCTTTACAGTACATTAATAATGGTAATTAAGTGTAAATGTGAATTTTAAAGTTTGACTATTAGAGAAAGTGAAATAAGCATGCATTAATTCTCTTAGCAATGTCTGCTGCAAGAAAATAGCTTCGTAAACTTTGATGTTCTTAAGAATGAACTCTAGGCATTTGTTTCCACTGCTCTGTTTATTGCAATTTTTCACTCCCCAAAAGTATTGATTCCTTACCACTGCTTAAATAAACTTTTGTAACTGAAACAATATGTTTCCCAATGGTTCATGACTTGTAAGAAGTGACTTGCTGTTCTGTAGGATATTTTTAAAAAAGTTTATGCATTTCCTTTTACATTTGCATTGAAAAAAAGAAAAAACCCCACATGATTAGGTGACAGGCCTCACCTGAGTGAATTTTATTATTCCAGGTTCTTAAATGGTGTATCAAAGGCAAATTTTTAAAATTTTAAAAAATATTATTAGCCCATTTTAAAGACCTCTAAATATTTTTGCTGAATTTACTCATTTTCAATATAGTTAAATGCATAAAGTGGGTTTACAAGTGTATCTGAGAAGATACTTGTCAAAATTTTGTGAATAAGGTGATTTTGCAAAGTTTAGAAGGAGCTAAATTTCTGCATCATCAGGAGAAAGGCAAAGGCTGAGCAGATGAAGAAAAAATGAGATCCATTCACAGGCACTTTAAATCTAGCAGCAACTAAAAGCCAGGTTGCTCCAGTGATTATTTTCTTTCATCGGGAGAGGTGGGTTCACTGTGTGAGTGGCAGGACTCTTGTAGGGTTTCAGGAAGGAGTTGCTGTATCTCATAATTTGGTATTAGTGTGTGTATATAGTGCTACTGTGAAGGAAAGTATCATCTAGTCTGTGGGGATCTCTGTTATTCGTGGTTGGTACAGCAGCAGTAACACGGTACTAGTAATAGAGCTCCTCCAAATAGTGGTGAAAAGAAGCAGTATTACCATCTCATAGTTTAGGGTAATTTTTTTCCACTTGAAATGTTTTCTCTTGTGCTGTGTGAAGAGGAATATCTGCTTCTTGTCAGGATATGTCAGTTGTCAATGACCACTTTCACGGTCTGGCAGGGTTAGGGTTCTCAGCTGCAGTGGTAGCATGATCCCTGTCATGTCACCGTTGCTTACATCACAGAATCACAGGATGGGTGAGGTTGGCAGGAACCTCTTGAGATCATCTAGTCCATACCCCCCTGCTCAAGCAGGGTCAGTGAGACCAGGTTGCCCAGAGCCACGTCCAGTTGTGTTTTGCATTTGTGCAGGGATGGAGACTCCACAACCACTCTGGGAACCTCTTCCAGGGTTTAGCCAATAAAAATGTTTTCCTGTGTTCAGATGGGAGTTTTATGTGTTTTACTTGTGGTGATTGCCTCTTACCCTGATAGTGCATGATGCTGAGAAGAGACTGGCTCCTTTTATCTTCATTGCCTCCCATCAGGCATTTATACACATGGATAAGATCCTCCTGACCCTTTTCTTTTCCAGGCTGAAGACGCCCAGCTCTCTGCCTCTCCTCATACAAAAAATGCTGCAGTCCCTTAGTCATCTTTGGCCATGTGCTGGACATGCTCCAGTAAGTTGCTTTGACTTGTACTGGGAAGCCCAGAGCTGGACCCAACACTCCAGACTGCCTGACCAGTGCTGAGTAGACAGCAAGGATCACCTCCCTTGACCTCCAGGTAGTATTCTTAATGCTGCCCAGGATGCTGCTGGCCACCTTTGTGGCAAGGGCAAGGACACTTTGCTGGCTTATGGTTTGCTTGTGGTCTGACAGGTCCTTCTCTACAGAGCTGTTTGCCATCCATTTGGTCCCAAAGCATGTACTGGTGCCTGGAGGTGTTCTTCCCCCTGTGCAAGACTTTTCTGTCAGGCCATTTCTCCAGCCTGTCAGGGTCCCTCTTGTCAGAGTCTGGTATTCCAGGATGAAGTTCTTTTAGATATTCCACACAGGGAAAAATCGAAAGATTAATATCAGATTTACTTATTTGAATATACCTGATGTCACACGAATTTTGATTTAGCTGAGTGATACAGCAGTGTACTGAAATCAAGTAGAATCACAATATGGCAATTGCGGTCTGCAGTGTATATTGGATCACAGCAGAAATGTGATTACTGCTAGCCATCACTAGACTCTGCATCCTAAGTTGCGGGGAAGGAGTGCATGGGTTGAGCCCGGGTCAAGCCCATTGCTCTCTTCAAGGTTCAAACATGAAAGGTGGTGTTTGCTCAGCTTTCATACTATGCTGAGCCCAGCCGTATAAATACTTAATTCATGCTGGTCTGGCTGGGTCAGGAAGATAATGCTGTCTATTGATTTTCTCAGTGGAGGCCATTTACACAAACAGTTGACCCATTCAACTGATAGAGCAGCTTAACTAAAGCAAAGGCCACCCTCAGCTTCCCTTTGTGTTGAAGTGTCCAGCTTCCTTTATGATAGCTTTGGTGACTTCCTACATTGTTTTCTGAGCCTTCTTTCCTTGAAAAGGTTCATTTATCAGTCATACCTCTGGATGGCAGCACAGCCGTGTACCTGCCACTCTTCCCAGTGTATAATCTGTGACGTTTAGCAACAGAGTGCGGTTGTGTGCACGCTGTACCAGCATCCAGGTCACTAATAAAGAGGTTAAATAGTATTGTCCCCAGTATGAACACCTGGAGTTCTCCAGGAGCAACCTGTGGACTTCATCCCACTGGTCACAACCCTCTGCACCTGGCTGTTTAGCTACTTCTCGCTCCTCCTCACTGTCTGCTTATCTAAGTGGTACTTTATCAGCTTATCTAGGAGGGTGTTATGGGAGTCTGAGATGCTGCCAGAAGAACAACATCCACTGCTCTTCCCTCATCCACAAGCTAGTCACCCCACTGTAGAAGGCCAACAGGTTGGTCAAGCATGATTTCCCCTTTGTATGTCCATCTGACTAGTCCCAATTCCCTTCTTGTCCTTCGTGTGTTTGGAAATAGTTTCCACGAGGATTTTCTCCACTAACGTCCCAGTGATTGATGTGAGGTTGACTGATCTGTACTTTGCTGGATCTTCTTGCCCTTCTTGCAGACAGGAGTGATGTGCTTTCTTCCAGTCTTCAGCAATCTCTCCGATTATCCAGAGGTGATCAAAATTGGTCTCACAATAGCATCAGCCAGCTCCCTTTGCATGCATGGATGCAGCCCATAAGGCCCTGTGGACATCTGAACATCCAGTTAGTTTTAAATGCTCCCTGACCTTGTCCTCCTCCACCAAGGGTAAGCCGCCTTTGTTCCATACTTTCCCCTCTGCTTTCAAGCGCCTGGGATTCCCAAAGGCTGGTTTTACTGGTAAAGACCAAGGCAAAGAAGGCCTTGAGCACCTGAGCCTTTTCCCTGTTCTGTGTCACCCGTTCCCCCGCACCATTCAGCAGTGGGCTCATGTTTTCAGTAGCCACCTTTTTTTTTGTGTTTATCTACCTGGCAGAAGCCTTTCCTGTTGCCCTTCACATCCCTTACCGGAATTAAATGCCAGGTCACCCTTTGCCATCCCTACATGCTCAGACAGCAGCTCTGTACTCCTCCCAGGTCACCTGTCCCTGCTTTCATCTCTTGTACATTTATTTGTTTTTTAAGTCTGAGTTTAGTCAGGAGCTCCTGGCTCATCCATGCAAGCTTCCTGCCATCTCTGCTGATTTCCTGCTTGTTGGGATGGACCTTTCCTATCTTTGGAAGAGGTGATCCTTGAATATCGGCCAACTCTTCTGAACAGCTTTTCTCTTCATGGCCACATCCCCTGGGATTCTTCCAAGCAGATCCCTGAAGAGGTTGAAGTCCACGCTCCAGAAATACAGAGCAATGGTCCTACTTTTTGCTCCGCTCTTTCTTCTTAGGATCTTGAATTCCACCATTTCATGGTCATGCCAAGGCTGCTTCTGCCTTGTTTAGAAGTATCACATTCAGCAAAGCTACTTTCCTTGTGGGTTCCTCAATCAGTTGTGCCAGGAATTTGTCATCAATGTATTAAAATCTCCTAGATTGCATGAGACTTGCTGCATTGTCCTTCCAGCATGTGGTGGTTTGACTCTGGCTGAACATTAGGTGCCCACCAAATCCACTCTATCACTCTTTTCCTCAGTTGGATAGGGGAGAGAAAATATAACAAAAGGTTCATGGGTCGAGATAAGGACAGGGAGAGGTCACTCAGCAATTACTGTAATGAGCGAAACAGACTGGACAAAATTAGTTTCATCTATTGCCCTTAAAATCAGAGTAGGATAGTGAGAACCGGAAGTCAAAACTTAGGAACACCTTTCCCCCACCCTCCCTTCTTCCCAGGCTCAACTTCATTCCTGATTTCTCCACCTCCTCCTCCCGAGTGGTGCAGGGGGACAGGGAATGGGGGTTACTATCAGTTCATCACATTGTCTCTGCCACTCCTTCCTCCTCACACTTCCCTTGCTCCATCATGTGTCCCTTCCATGGGGTGCAGTCCTTCAGGAACACGCTGCTCCAGCGTGAGTCCCCCATATATCTACAAGTTCTGCTGGCAAACCTGCTCCAGTGTGAGCTCTTCTCACCACAGGTCCACAAGTTCTGCTGGCAAACCTGGTTCAGGGTCACACCCTCCTTCAGGCATCCACCTGCTCTGGTGTGGGGTCCTCCATGGGCTGCAGGTGTCTTATTTTCTCCAACCACAGACCTCCATGGGCTGCAGAAGGACAGCCTGCCTCACCGTGATCTTCGCCGTGGCTTGCAGAGGAATCTGTGCTCTTCGTGCCCCTCCTTCTTCACAAACTTGGGTGCCTGCAGAGTTGTTGCTCTCAGATATTCTTACTCCTCTCATCTGCTGCAAATTGTTGTACAGAATTTTTTTCCCTTCTTAAATAGGTTATCACAAAGGTGCTACCACTGTCACTGATGGGCTTAGCCTCAGCCAGTGGCAGGTCCATCTTGGAGCCGGCTGGCATTGGCTCTGTTTGACACAGGGGAAGCTTCTAGCAGCTTCTCACAGGTGCCACCCCTGTAGTCCCCTTGCTACCAAAACCTTGCCAAGCAAACCCACTACACAGCAGGTATCAGGATGGTTAAAGCTGCCCATGAGGACCAAGGCCAGTGCAGGCTTAAGAACCTTCCCCGTTAGGCTGTTCTGCAGGCACCTCCTTCTTCACATGCCTGTCCACTCTTCACCTCTTTTTTTGGTTGTTGTATCCCTTCTGTTCCCATCACTGTGAGGCTTGCCTTTTTCTTCTTTACTTATTTGTTGAGGAATCACTCCCTTCCCCATGATTTCTAGTTTAATGCTCTCCCTAACAATAGTTTGGCCAGCCTGTTGGCAGAAGTAGTTTTACCCCATATAGAAAATGCATCCCATTTCTTTCAGGTAGTTGTTGACTCTCAAAAAGGATCTCATGGTTGTAGAAACCAACACTCTGCTGCTGACACCTGCTGCCCAAACAGTTGTTAACCTACAGGTTTTGTTGAGTCCTTCTGAGACTCTTCTTCCTCACCAGCAGGATTGACAAGACCATCACCTGTGCCCTAGACTGCCACCCCTAGTGCTCTCTAGTCATGCTTGATACTTTTCAGGCGACTCTAACAATGTCACTGGTGCCCAAGTGTAAGAGCAGCAGAGGGTAGTAATCAGAGAGCCAGATGAGCCTTGGTTGCTTTTCTACAGTATCCCAACTGTGAGCCCCAAGCAATCAGCAAACTTCCCTAGAAGACACATCATGGAGTGGCTCCATTCCCTGCAGCAGGGAGTCGTCTGTCACATCTTGCTTCCTTCTAGTGATCCTGAGTGGATGACACCAAGCCATCAGAGGTGCTCCATTTGACAGCACTCCCAGTTTATCAGCTATGAAGACAGTGAACCTATTGTGTAACTGCAAGTCAACAGGTGGGGCAGGAGCCTTCCTCCTGGTGTGAGAGGTCACCACGTCCTAGCCTTCATTGTGATAGGAGTTCTACCTTACCGGCTTCATGGACACAGGTTCTTTGTGCCCCTCTGCTGCAGCTGAAGGTTTGGGGTTTCAGATCCAACCAATCACTTTCTCAGGCTCTGTGATGCTGTGCACGGTGACCTCTTCCCACAGCTCTTCCACTATGTAGCACAGTTAGTGGACAGCTGCACCACTCCTGCAGGCTAGAAGACCACATGCCCCAGTGATAGGCCCCAAGCCCTCCCTGCAGCCTGAGACTTGCAGAGGTGTGTCCTTGTTCTGAAGCTCTGTATGAGTCTTAAGGGTCAAAAGGCAAAGGGATGGTTACCTCAGTGGTGCCTGGGAACCGTGCCCTGTGACCACCATTGCTGAGAGCAATGTTCTAATCCAATGTAGGTGAATTATCATAGAATATCTCAAGTTGGAAGGGACCTATAAGGATCATTGAATCCAACTCCTTGCTTCTGGCAGGACTACCTAAAACTAGACTGTATTACTAAGAGCATTCTCCAGACGCTGTTTGAACCCTGACAGGCTTGGTGCTGTGACCCCTTCCCTGGGGAGCCTGCTGCAGTGTCCAACCATGTCCTCGGTGATGAACTTTTTCCTAATGTCCCACATGAACTTCCCCTGACATGGCTTCATTCCCTTTCCTCGTGTCCTGTTGCTGGTCGCCAGAGGGAGGAGATCAGCACCTCACCTCCGTTGCCTGCCTTGAGGAAGTTGTAGGCTCCAACAGGGTCACCCCTTGACCTTCTCTTCTCCAGGCTGAACAAACCAATTAGCTGTTCTGCTGAGTGAGGTTTCTGCTGGACAGGCTTTTTACCAGCTTTCTGCCTGCTGTGGGTGGGATTATCAGTCTGGATGTAGGTGGTGAAATGGTGGAAGCTTGACATGGATAGGTTTAAATGCTGTGAAAGAGCACTGAGATAACTTAAGACTACTAAATCAGAAGTGTCCACATTAAAAAATAAATACATGTATCTTTCTTGTGAGATACAGAAGATAATAATGTAACCATTCATGATGAGGTTTTATTAATCTGTCATTCCTGACCATTTGACTAAAAGCTGAGCAGAAAGTAGTACCTTCAACAGACGAGTTGATCTCGGTGAAGTTAATAGGATAGTAATGAGGCAGTGGCAGATTAAAGATCTGCCAGAAGAGCACAAGTAGCTGGTAATTAAATTTAATTCTGTGATGTGGCAAAAACCTGTAGAAATACTAATCCTTTTTAAATATGAAACTGGCTTTCCAGTTCTTGGTTGCAGTCAAAGGTTGCATTATGATGATGCTATGTACATGACAGTATGTCAAGAGTGTCTGCAAGCATCAGCATTTGCTTAGGAAGGTATTTTGGTAGTTAGTATTCAGTATCTTGCAGATATGCCCAACCAGCATGTGTGAAGACTGTTGAAGAAATTAAATCTTAGGTCTACCTTTGGATTTGCATGGAAGGACTTTGTGACAGAACTCCAGTTTGAGGCTGTGGAAGAGGGGAGTGCCTAGCAGGGAAACACTAGCAGGGGAGTAATGACGTTTTTTAAAAGAGCTGTTTTCACCTGTTGCTGTTAATAGTGAAGTGGGTAAATTGTTCTGTGAGCTGCAGTATAGCTGAAGGAATCGGAAATGATTTCTTCATGGATTTTTGGCCTATGGAACTGATTTTTTTTTTCTTGTACCTTCTTTAATTTATTACTTTACAAAAAACATGGTGCATTTGCAATTCTTTGTGTTGGCCTAGTAATTGCATGCATAGGTTTTTGAAAATGTTGTCCAAATGTGGGGACATAATTCCCTGAACTGGTGAATTGATGAGACTTTTGTAAACTAGTTTCAACACAGACAAGCCTGATAAAATAGTTACAGGTCTTGTCACCTATAAGTTATATTTCTTCAAAAAATAATGATAAGTATTGGCAAAGGCTTCTCATCTCCTTACTGTGAATGTATGGTAAGTGTTTATTCGTGACTTTTAGTGATTTCTATATAATTTCAAATATATATGTAATTTAATACAGAAGGGTAGAGATGTAAGAGTACTTTCCGTAAGTGTAGGTATATAAGGAGCTGAGAAGGTAAGAGAGACCTGGGTGTAAATCAGGTCTGAACCTGCTTTGGGGCTTTGTCAATCCTGTAGCAACATGAGTGGCAGGAAAAAGAGCCCTGTTGCCTTGACTGAATTCTTTTGGTATTTGATTTGTGAGTTCATATCCAGCTTGGATATCTGTATATTCGCACAGAGAGGTCTGAAGCAGTGGCCTTGGAAAGCTGGGAGGTAAGTTAAGTTCTTAAGCAAGGAGGTGCTATTGGCCCGCCTGCCTGCAGACTTGGAGCTGATTATACTTTACGGACTAGTAGAGAATCCAGCTGCAAGACCAAAGAAAAATTACTGTTGTAAGTTTTACATTTAAACAATTTTGCATCAAGGGGAAAACATGGAAAACATTCCTTATAGGTTTTACAGGCTAATTCAGAATTATTTAACAATAAGTGCTTATTTTTGCAACTGCAAAAAGTTATTTTACAAACTATGAAGGTTTATTTCAGCATTAAGTGGTTATGTAGTTTTTTCTGCCATTGGAGCAGCAGAGACATTTTTGCAGTAATATGTCAGCTCTTCTGAAAAGACTAAGAAATTTTGATAGGACTGGGGGTGTGGAAAGTAAGAGTACACAAGCTGAAAGTCTGCCATTCAAGAATTACCTTTTTCCTTCCATATGTCTTTTGAGTTTTAGTTTATTTTCAGTAGAAGATTCTGAGGGAGTTTTAAGGACTGTTAGGAGGGACTCTTGAGAGGATATACTTAATAGTAAAATAGATGTAGAATTTACCAACTACAGATGAAGCTGTAACTTGTTTGAAATTGATGAACTAAGATATATGCAATCTATACCACATTTTAGGAGGAGAAGCTAAAGGTAAGTAGAAAAATTACCAGGCATTAGTTTTGAATTTGAATAGTTTTCTTAATGTTGCTTTAAGTGATTGTCATTTATACACTAAATTCTGTGGCTTCTATTAGTTAGAATTATAAATACCAAGCTAAGCATTGGTCAGTTCAGTTTATTTATGTAATGCATTTAGTAGTTAACTATAGCTGTGTCACAAACAGGTGGTGTAAGTTAAGTTGCTTAAAGAATCATCATGAAAGGTATGAGTGAAACCAAAGTAGTTTCTCATGTTGTTGTTTCTTTGACCTGTATTAGCAGTAATGAGTGGTGCCAGAACTGTTGATGAATTAAAAATTCTAGTGACTTGAATGTTACTTCTTTCTGCTGGTCTAAATTTCAAAGGCATTTATTAATTTCCTATTATATTGTGATCAGGTTAATGAGTAGCGACCTTTTCAGGTCACTGGTTTTGTGCTCAGTTGATGTGGGTAGTATCCATTATGATCTGCTGGCATTAAAATTAAAATGAGAGAAGAGAACTGCAGCAGAGAATAATCTTGTTAATTAAAGCAGCTCTAGTACCTTTGATGTGCTTCTTTTCTGTAATTACACCAAGTGCAACTTTGCCTTGGGGATGGTAGTGTATTGTAAGAGAAGCCATAGATGTTTCAACATTGATCAAACCTTCCCCATTTAATTACAAGGAATACTAAAAATACCAGTGGTTCCTTTACAGGAATTGCTATTGATTTTTATAAACATAACACGAGGTAAAAACCTAAAAAGAAAAATAAATGTATTTTACTTTTCATGCTGTGATCATTACAAAAGTAAGTGAGAGCTGAAGACTCTTATCCATATAACCCAAACAAGTGTTAGTTTAAGTGCATCCAAACTGTAATTTTTCTCGTAATTTCTGAGGCTTGTGTCAGAGATTGGCATAGGTGAATTTCACCTGGAATCTGGTGCTATGGAACAGAACAGTATTTCCTTTTGAGGAAGGCCATCCCTGACACAGCCCAGAGTTGTTTATGGCATGGAAGTACTGCAGAGCTTGTCTGAACATCCTGTGACTGATGTGGCCTTAATTCACCCAGATTCTTCTTCAGTTAAACTGTCTTTTTTCTTTTTTTTTGTCTTCTTCTTCTTCCTCTCTTGTTTTGCTCTCAGCCTCATTGAGTTTCATTTTTACAAGACCAAGCTCTCCTGTCACTTCAGATACACCAGTCAAACCTCCTTCCCTTCTTGAATCTGTATGCCTAGAATTTCTTAAGGGATTTTTTTCTGACTTCTCCGAGAATGAATTACCAGGGTGGTCTGATTTATTCCATCGCTAGTTTTTTGGCTGCCTTTCATTTATTAATAATTTTTTTTTTCTTGGTCTTCCATTTCAGTTGTGGAAGGCGGTTGTTGGAGTCCTCTCCTCCTTTTAGATGGTTTAATTCCACCATCTGATCTCCCATCCCTTGCAGTGCACCTGTGTGTCACCTTCTCATCTTTTAAGTCAAATACTGTCTTCTGAGCACTGGATTCAGTTTTGTCTTGGCTCTCTTATGGCTTTACCAGGATTGTACTTATGCTCCACAAGCTCTGCTGAAAAGTTTTTTTGTGAAAGTCTGTAATGCTTTTTGCTTGGAATGAATAATCCAGCTTCAAACTCCTGGGCCTAGTAGTTGTCTGTGTTGTTACTGGAAGCATAGTTCTCTGTTGGCTTCTAAGACATAGTCCTCTGGTGGTTTTTTTTTCTTCCATCTTTCTACATACCATTTCTGAGTCATACCAACAATGCCTGTCATTTGTTGTGAGAGTTTCTTTTTAAATACTTGTCCTCAATTCCTAAAGCTATTAAAAGATCTATGTCTGTATTGAAGACCTGCAAACTGTAACAGGAGGTTTTCGTGCAGTCTCAAGTTTGGCTTCACGTAAATGTTCAGCTGTATCAGCTTAGTCACTTAAAGGAGAATGTGTCCTTACTCTACTTAATTTTTGTCTTGCTGGGCACTGTGTTAAAAGAAAATGGACAAAATGAGTCCTGGAGGCCTCATCATTTGGCTTTTCTGGCACAACAGTAGTAGTAGACAATTTATTTTGTAAGGTTAACTGGAATTTTTCTTACCTAATAAGTAGCTAAGTACTTCCTGTGGCTGATGTTTATGTCTTTCTACATGTTTTTCTTAATTGCTACTATATCAATGATTGATAATAAAGTTTTCTGAGTTTTTGGGATTTTGTGATTTTTTTTTTTTTGTTTTTAAAGAAATCAATCAACTGTTACTCAAAAGCTTAGAGATTTTAAATAAAATTGGGTGTGCATGCTCCTTAGGGTTTGAAAGGAGTAGCTTAAAATGCACACTTTTTTAGGTGTTGATGATATCTGTTTATGCAACCTTACAGTGTGTGTTATAAAGTATTTTCATTTTCCTACTCTGTCATGGAATAGGCATTTTTCCCTATACTTCTGTTTAGTACCAGCATTTCCACGTTTCTGTTTATTTCAGAAGTCCATTTTAATGAAATTAAGAATAGATAAACTTGCACTAGGGATAGAATAAATGGAGCAAATTGGAATCAATGTGAAATGTTCAGGAATTATTTATTTTGATGCTTACATCAGATAGTAGAAAGAAAATGCTCCTTACCTTAAACAAAGTGTCTCCAGTTTGTGGGTTTATTAAGGAAGCCAAACAGTCTGGAGAAATTCACTGCCGGAAAAGTTAAGCGGAGAGAAGGTCAGAGTGTTAAGAGAAGACAGTGACAAACCATGGCTAGTTTTGTTAACACTGGTTTATATTCTTGACTGCTAGAGAATGATAAATCAAGCTTCAGTCACAATCACACTCCATTCCAAGATCAGTGATGTTTTTAAGCTTCCGCACACGTTTAGCAAGCTTTCTTGACTACTCCACAACTTGTAAGCCATGTGGCATTCTCCTCAGAATATAGGAAGACTAGCTAATACAATATGCATGGCCACCAAAAACAAAACATAAAACCTACAGAGATCTTCATAATACATTTATTTATAACAATACATAAATTTATCTGATGATTTTGGTTATATTTTATCAATAATTTACTAAAGAAGTATTTTTCACATGCTATGAAATTTTGGGATTTTTCTGGTTTCTGAATGGGCATTATACAGACTTACAGGACTAACAAACAGTTCATTTCTCCCTACAGAAGTGGAAAATTTTCTGGCTAGTCTTATCTAATCTGAGAATTTACTATGACATGGTTCTTTTCCATCTTTCAATAAAAATGCAGTGTAACAATGCAAACACCATCACTTGCTGCTGCAGATTAATAGATTTGAATTTTATGCAATGCATAAATGCACCTGGCTCCAAAACAGCAACCACAGTCATCACGTCCAGATTTTAGAGGAGTATTTCTCATTTTGCTCTTTTTGGCAGAGCTGGTGATGTCAAGGAAGAAATTCCAGCTTAACTTTAGCCTGAACTGGTAGCCCCAAAATTCAGAAACTATTCACTTCAAAGTCAAAAAAATATTTCCATTGTTGAAGAATATGTTTTAATTTGTGGAGGATACCTGAAACTGCACTGAGAAGTCATAAGAGTCTAAATTCCAGCCTACATCCTGGAGAAGCAAAGGAATTTAATTCAATTTCCACTTAACATTCTTGAAAACTTTAGTATAGAACTTGGCCCTTTCATTTAAAGCACAGGAATAATTCACATGTATTTCTGACTGAAGTGGCAAGAAGTGACACCTCCATACGTTCCTGATTAGTCTGACTTGCTGAGCAGAGAACTTCATGGAACAGGTGTGGAAGTCTAGTAGGACAGAACAAAAGAATGAAGAAGAGCAATCTTGATCTTTACAGGTTATTAATTTGTTTTAAAATAAAACAAAAAATAATGAGTTATGTTTTTACGAACAACAAAAAAAAAAGAGACTTCTTGTCCTGGTTTCAGCTGGGATGGACTTAATTATCTTCTCAGGAGCTAGTGCAGTGCTGTGTTTTGGCTTTGATGTGAGACTTTCCAGCTCGTTGGGCCTTGCCAACAAAAAGGCTGGAGGAGCACAAGGAACTGGGAGGGGACACCGCCAGGTCAGCCAACCCGAACTAGCCAAAGAGGTATTCCATATCATGGGACGGCATGCCTGGTATGGATACCATACCTGGCGGGTTGGCTGGGATGGGACGGGCAGGGCAGTATTTTACAAAGAAACATCTCAGAAAGGGTGATCTGGAGGTTCTTACGATTTGTTACTTGTATGGGACAACAGTAGTGGTACACCTTCAGTTCCATAACGTATGAAACTTGTTTTTTCTTATAGTTCCGAAATCAGTATTACACTTAACTGCAGTTTGGGAATAATCCCTTTAATTTTATTCTCGGTGTCTATTAGGATTTAATTTAGAAACTTGGTAATTTCTCTGTTTTTGTTGGAATTTTCATCACATGGAGTTTTGAGCCTGTAAAGTCATTAGGGTTTAAATGTGTTTTGCTGTTTTTAATAGAAGGGCTTGTTAATTGTACCCTCTAATAGGAAATTTCTTCATTAAAATACCAAAGAGATGAGCAATTAAATCCAGGTATGCCATTACTCTTGGAGACCTACCTCTAATTCTCCATGAACATTTAAGTTCTTTTAAGAAACCTAATGTATGTAAAAGCAGGCATCTAATGTAGTGCATTAAGTTGGTTTTAAGTGCCTTTTAGAATACTCCATCTCCAAGTAGATTAAAAAAAATGTTGAGTACAGCAGACTCTTATATGTATAGCCCCTTCATGCTTTATGAAACTGAAGCAGAGATTCTGATGTGTATGTGTGTGTTTTAAACTCAAGTACTTTCAAAGAGATCTAGACGGCTAAGTATCGTAGACCTTCAGTCTCTAGAACTACTTTGGTAATGTCTTTGACATTTATAACAGTACAGTGGATATAATCTGTCAAACCCGATTAAGCTAGTTATCCTTTAATGTCATTCTGTTATGAGCCACTGCTTTGTTTTCATATTCTGTTAATGTTTGCAAATACAGATTATGCAGCGGCTTGGAGAGGGGTCAGGGGAGAGATTTAATAAGGGCACTATCGGAGGACTAATGAAGTAATGTACCACAAAAAAAAAATGGGGGTAGGGGACAGAAGGAAGAACAGCATGTCTACCTTCTTTGCCAGACTGGTTAATGGATTTAATAGTATGTAACCAGTATGACAGGTTCTGAAATAGTGGTGGTTACATTTGAGTGGGTAAGAATACTAGTGAGACGTTCAACCATTTTCTACAGTATCCTGGTAGTCAAGCTGAGAAGATACAGGCTAGATGAATGGGACTACAAAATCAACAAAGAGCTGGCTGGGCTGTTGAGCTCTGATGATTGACAGTTCAGAGTCTGTGAGACAGGTGCTTTGGAGAGGTTTCCATGGGGGTTTATGCTGTGTGCAGAGCTGATGGACCTGCTCGTAGTGACCAGGTTGGTGGGGTGGAAGGCATGCACGACAAACTTGCAGGTGGCACCAACATGGAGGGAGCAGTTGCTGTACTGCAGGAGGGTAGAGCTGCCTTTCAGCGAGAAGTTAACAAACTGTCTTGTCATTAGGAACCTCACAAAATTTAGCAAATTCAAAGCCCTCTGCCCAGGGCTGAACAAACCCTGGCAGCATTGCGAGCCTGCATACTAGCTGTTGAGGAAACCACTCACCAGCAAAGAACTAGTGCACCAAGGTGGGTGGCAGGCTGGGAGGGGGCCAGCAGCCTGCCCTGGTGTCAGAAGAGGTCCTTTGTATCCTGGCTGTTTCAATGAGTGTAGCTGTGTTTCAACTTAAGAAAAAAACAAATTACTCTTTTTGAGGAGGCTGTGGAGTCTCCATCCTTGGAAGTGTTCAGATCAGGTTGCTCAAGGGCTTTGAAATTATTCTTGCTTTGAGTGGGAAACTGACCTCTGGAGGCCCCTTCCAATCTGAATAATATTATGAGTCTGTTCATAGCTTTGTACTGTTGTGCTCTCTCTGGGTTAATACCAGTGGCCTCTCTGAGCAGGCGATGCTAATTTTCGGTGCAGAATTCAACTGCTGTGGTCAGTCTCATTCCCATCGGTCTCCTAAATAAGGTACTTGGGTGCTGTCTAACCTTGTTTTTGTTAACCTTTATGAGCATGCTTGCCAAATATACTACATTAATTATAAAACCAATGTTTCCAAGTTACACAAGAAAGGTTTGTCTGTGTAGACAGACTTCTAGCTTTCTTATTTAAAATAAAGTATTATCGTAAGATCTTTTTGCTAAGAAATGCTGCCTGCAAAGTATATGAGTGGTCATTAGGTACATATCAGTATAATTCTGGAGTTTGATGTGGTGACTGCTATATTCGGCATTTAAAAGCACTTGTGCTTAATTGGTTGTATAGCTTAAAAGCAGCATCTTACAGTGACCCCCAAAAGCTTTTGAATAATTTAATGTACTTGATGCCTGGTTAAATCATTAAAATACTCTGTATTCAGGAAAAATCAACACATTTTAATGAAATATAATAACTGTTTACTGTTTAATAACAGATTTAAAATTTTGACATAAATTATTTCATTGCATGATACCAGAAAACCGGTTGATTGCTTTTTAATAAGATTGATGCTAGATGCAAATCAATGTTCGACAGACGTGCCTGCTATGCAGAGAAAGGACGCTAGAGGGTAGTGTAGCACTGGTAGTACTGCTGGCGGCTGCGCGGCGCCGGGAAGCGGTGTGAGCAGAAGATGGCTTGCACGCTGACTTTATTTCGTACGGTGTTACAATGGAGAGTTATCCTTCAGCTCTCTGAATATATAAACACAACTCCATTCTTCTACCATCTATGGCAGAAAAAGTGAATAGTGCACTGGAATACTTTAGTTGAAGATTCTATTTGATAGTTAACCATTTTCCTAACATTGGTTATTCATCATATGGAGCTCTGCTAACTGTACGTTTTGCTTACATTCAGTTGAAGATAAACTGAAGAGAATGGTGGATTTTCCTTTTAACAGGAGTATGTACTCTTTGAAGAAGTTTTGTCTGATAGGCATCCACTTTTATGGTAATGCTGAATAGAGATTAGAATGGGCTTTGTATCATATATTCATCTGTTTTACCAAACGGAAGTATAGCATTATGTTAATTGCATTTTTTCTTTTTTTTTTTGCCTTATTTGTTTTGATATTTGTGAAAGGAAAAAAGCTTAAATTTATAGCTTTAAGTGACAGGATACGGCACTGTGGCGTAGATTGAGAGAAAAAATCTTAGCTCTTCTTTTAACTTCTGAAAGTTCTGTGGGTTCTGAGCCTGCTTTCCTTAAAAATAAATGGTAGAATTAGCTTCTGACTTAATTTGGTTCAGAACTGAGCTTTTAATTTAGCTCCCCTTTCTCATCTCCTTGTTTTGAAGTAAGATTCAGACTTGTTTTGCTATTAGCAAATAAAGTATAGATATCAATAGGCTCTGTCTTTAAAATACTGCATTAATTAACCTAAACTTGCATAGGTAAACCTAAATTTCAAATATGTGAAGACCTGTTGCTTTTGTGGAGATAGAAAATCAGTTTTGTCTGTAGTTTTGTAACAAGAGAATGCGGTGGGTGTAACTTTAAATTCAAATCAAAACTGAAGAACTTCATGAACTGTGACATGGGAAGTTAGTGTTGGAAGTTTTCATTCTTGCATGCATTCTTGTCAGGTTACCCTTAATAACAAGTTGTAATTATCTGGTTTTAATCAAAAAAACAACAATAACAAAAGAACAATACAGGAAACTTACAGGTGATTTAACTTAAGATTTATAGACTGCATTTACACAGCTTCAGTTGCTGTTTGAACCACTGAATCCAGCTGAAATGTAGCGTCGCTAGTGCCAACTAGCAGCGTCTTAATCCCTTAGTTTCTCAAGCTGCTTTTCCCCTGGCTCACTGCAATGTTCATGATGATGCTTTATTCCACATGGGGTGCAGAAGAGCCTGTGTTCCTTCATGCCAAGGTGCCAGACTCAAGAAGGAGAGGGGGAGAAGGGCTGGTTAGCCACAATTTCTGAGAGTGCTCTGTGGGGAGGCTCTTTGGGCAGGCATGCAGGGGGGTAGCAAGCCTACCAGACCTGAGGCTGAAGAGAGGAAGCTGCCCACTAGTCCTGGCAGGTCAGAAGAGATCATCTGCTATACAGAAGTTCCATGTGTAATACATTTTTGGTTGTCTTCTGGACTGTAATGAAAGCTTGGTGCCAGCAGAGAATCAGCACTGACTTCTGTATCTGGTAGCTTTTATTGCTTTGGAAGAGCCCTTTTATTCTGCTGAAAACAGGCCGGGTAGGAGGCAGAAACAAACTTCCCTTAGGTTGTACTAATGCTTCTCTAGTTTATCAGTTCTTGTATGTTCTTTTGTGTGGCGGTACAGATGTTGGCAATGCACTGGACTGGTTTGTCTTGCAAATCTATATAAAAATGTAATAAAATTTGTGAGTACTAGTGTACATGTACAATTAAAATGTACATAACTATTTGTTGCTAACCTAAACAGAAGCTGAAATACTGCTAAAAATACTAATTGCTGGTGAGTCTGTTATTGCTTGTTGAAGTGCCATTCCACAATATTGAATCTAATATTGAATAGAATTTTTAAATTTTGGATGTTGCTGAAATTGGAGTAGCTGAGGCACACATGCAGCAGTGGGGGGCCGTGGGCATCGTATAGTCCAGCAGTGGTGGTGGACATCTGGATGCCACTTGGTGAGGACACCCCCTGTGTGGCGGGAACAGCCTAGGTCTGGTTTCAGCTTAGTGGTCCTTGCTTTGGAAGCTACACGGCAAGTACTTTCTGTTACGACCATTTTGGCTTTTCTGAGCTGTTTTATAGCTTGGTGATCTCTGCCCTATTCCAGTACATGCCTTTATGGTAGTTTTCAGCTTATTTTCAGTTCTAGTGAAGAAAGTAATATAATAGAAATATTTTGGACCAGGTTAGGACAGACTTCCCTAATACATGATGTTGTTGTAGGTAAATAGGCAACAACTCTAATTATAGTCAAGTAACTGCTCATACCTTTTCTCCTTTTGTGTCTACAAGCCTTTAGAAAGGGGAACAGGTCAGATTGTATAACCAGAGTTCATAAAATCCTGCCTACGCAAAGTTCAGATTCTGTATCTGTTCAGATAAAATCAATGGAAAGACATAAATTAAGGAAGGGTTAGAAATGAAAACTTCAAGCAAGTCTTTTTGGCAGTCTTTATTTTTACAAGAATTTTTATTATGTTGGAAATGGTTTGATGCAGCGTTTTCAAATGTAGTCACTTCTTACCCATCTTTTAAACAAGCGGCATATCAACTTAAATAAACCATAGCTGGACTGCACTTTATTACATAGAGCCAATGGCAGAGTTTCTCATTTTGCAGTTATTATTTCAAAGGCTAAAATAGTAACAGGCATTTGGGGAAACACAACTTTTCAGTTTGAAGCAAACATTCGATCAAATGTACCTTTGTAGTGTTGCAAAAAAAAAATTATCTTCAGGCAATTATATCCACAGACCTCATTTAAATTAAGAAGCATTCATCTAGGAACTTCATAAGATCTTTAAAAATAAACTTCTGTTTTTACTTTGTGCTGTTGGCTGGAGTGTTCTCTGCATATATACAAATGGATAAAAGAATCAAGATGCTGTTTCTGTATTGTTGGATTATTTCTTTTCTTTTCCTTTCTTTCTTGGATTGGTGGGTTCCTCTGTTGCCTGGGAAATTCGGAGCTTTTCCACAAGAGTTTTTTGGTTACAGAATTTTTCTGATTTGTTTTTTCTTGTGACAGACTCTAAACTTCTGAGACAGATTGGGAATTACAAAGCTGGCAATGTAAAAACTTCAGTTTAACTTCTTAATGTCTCAGTGGCTCGCTTTAAATGCCATTAGTGCTTCACCTTCTTCAACAAATTTAGAGCTCTACTAACCATCTGGCATCAAGTTTGTCAGAATGCCAGCTATTCTGTCAGACTGTAGAGCCAAGATGCATGAAAATGTGAACGACCTCAGGCTCGTTAGTTTTTGGCTTTCCTGGCCTTTTGCAGTGCTGCATAAATTAAATGCTACTTTTTTTTATTTACTGCTATTAGTTACAGTGGGAACCACAGCCAACTTCAATGTAAACAGTTGAAATAGTTGATACAGTGTTCTCCTATTGATTTGTTAATTTCAGTTATTTCCAAGGAAAGCCAAGGTCTGCTTATATATAACAAGTCAGGAAGATATACTGAGTGGATATTATGTTCTTTTCTTCTTTGTGTCTTTTCAGTTTTGTAACATTGGAAGGTTATTTGTAGTTTTTAGTATGTTCAGATTAGTCTTGTAAAGCTGCCATGAACATTCCAGGCTAAAAAATCCCCAAACAGACTTGTTAAGTCTTTTATTTATGATTTAATTGGTCAGGCAAAAAGGTTACTTGCCTTGGGTAACAGTCATGTGAGAACACTGCACAACTTAGAGCCTTTAATAAAGGTGACATGGACCTTGTTCACATTTCTCAAATACGTTGATTTTTGTCTGTATGCCTGCACAATGAAAGTTTGTAAAAATACTCCTTGAGGACCGCTTACACTTAACGTATAGCATTCATATAGGTGCTGTACTAATGCACCTACTAATTTGGTTAGGTAACCTGTTACCTTCTATTGTAATGTCAAAGTATAAAGGAAATGTCCAAATGAATGTACTACTTATGCATCGCCTGTCACTGTAGTGTTATAAACTTCTTTGTAAAAGCCACTTCACCCTTAAGTGGTAATTCTCTAGATACAACCATCTCTTCAATGCTTAATAATGATGATGATGCTTATACAACTATCTCTTCAATACATAATAATGATGATGATGGTGATGATGATATAACTATCTCTGCAATACATAATGATGATGATAATAACAGTAATAATAAATCTGTTGTGCGGTGTACTTAAGTGTTCAAAACCACTGTGAAAAATACGTTTAATGCAAAACAGAAGGGAAATGGAATGATAGATAAATTACTGAATACTTTAAAGGGAGGTTTTTGGGCGTTTTACTAATTTTAGGTTTTTTTACAAATACACTTTTTTTGGAGAGAAAGATACACATTTTAGTTATTTTGCCTAATTTTTCAAGAAATGCACTAGCTGATGTAATTTTCCAAAAGACAAGAACATTGTTTTTAATGAGAAATCTGAGCTTGTCATGAAATAAATGACTGCTTCCATCCCTTGCCTCTGGAGAGTTGCTTTTTTGTCCAGTTTTAGTCTTAAATCTAAGAAGAATGACATCTTGTAATCTTTGTAAGTAAGTCTTTTCAAATGTTTTGCTACAGGTGTTCAAGTCCAGAACAGCTCATCTTTGACTGAGAATCATTGTGAACTGATAACTCTTTGGTGCTGAAAAAGAAATGAGTTGATAATGTAAATCCCATTTCCAGTGGCTGGGTGTCAACAACAGAAAACTCCAAGGTCAAAATCAGCACTAACACAACAGCTTCTTTAAGACTTGCATTGGGGATGGTTTTGATGGTTTTGCTTTTTGAGATAGATTTTGTTATTTATATTTCAGTAAGAGCTCAGGACATACTGTTCCTGAAATGTGTTGGGTTACTCTGAGAGGAAACATTAAAATGGGACCAAATATAATCTGTGCTGTGGTTCAGAACGCTTATTTTGCTGAACTTTATTTTCTTCTTTTGTGTAGGAACTGGATATGGTCTATTGCTTCATATTTTTTTTTTGAGATCTGTGGCTGAACAACTTGGTTGTGTTGTTCAGTAACAGTAAAACGTGCACTCATGCTTAGCATGCTGATGAAGGCTGAAAGACCTGAGAGCTGCTTGAACATGGCCTTACAGCTGTGTTCTTTTAAACAGTGATTTGTGCCAGTAAACCATAATCAGAACAAATGGGTCAGACCCAGGGTTTGTGTGGTGGGGAGCTGAACAGTGGTGAGTAACGGGTGCCTGGGGATCAGCGTAACACAGGGCAACTGTGGAGCGATATTTTGTGGCTGATAGGAATAGTGGTTCTGGGATTTTCTGAATCAAAAAGCATATCTTCACGCTTTAATATCTTTTGATGAGGGATACCCTTTTTCCTGCTGTTAATTTTTTTGTTCATGTGATCATGTGGTAAGATGTACAGTGTTTTGTATTGATGAATTTGAATTCATGAACAGGTATTGAATACAAATTCACAAAACAGGTGCGGGAAGGTTTTTCCTTTTGAATTTACTCTCTGATGGTGTTGCTTGATGCCTCTGTCAATTAACTGCCTTATTTTTTGTTTTGAGTTTTCTGAATTCTGTTGCTCTGGGCAAAGGCCCAGGGTTGTTTCAAAATTGTAAGAGAGCAGTAGTTTTCAAATTGATACAAAAGTCTTGATTGAATATGATGGAAAATATAATCGGGGTTTTGGTCAGGAGGCTTGTAGCCCATATTGCTGAGAGTAGAGAGGAAAATGGAAAGAGGGGCAAGGGATGTATCTCCTCACCATAACATGTAGGAACAGAACTGCTGACAGCATATTCCGAGGGAATCTGAATGCTGGGAAACAGTGTTGTGATCTCTTAGGTCGTCACTAGTGCTGCATACCTTGTTGAGAGGCAGGGAGATAGTTTTGTCTCCCTGTCCTCCTTACTGAGCCTCTCTTTGTACCTCTTCTCTGCCCCCATCACATTGCCTTCTCCCACTGCTTCATTCTCTGCCCCCGATAATTCCGGTGGTGGAATACTAAGGTTGGTTCAAAGGCAGTTTTTATCTAAAAATACTGTATTGTTTGTTGGGTGCTAGTGTTGTATGTCATGCCTCTTTATACTGTGACCAAGCTTACTGCATTGGTAGTGTCTTGTGGCAAGAACAGTTGCTACGTTGTTGTGCTATTTCATCTGTACATCTATCAGAAAACTCATCTGGAAACTAACTTTTCAAATAGGATGGTAACCTGTATTTAATTGGTCACTTCTATGATCATGTTTGTTTGGAAGTCCGTGTTACTGCCTTGAATCTCTTCTGGCACAAAATGCTAAACTTGGTCTGGTATATTTTAATGAATTTAAGATGTGGTGCTGCACTGGCTTTTCTTGGAACTAGATGGAAAAGTTTTGAATCTTGTAACAGAATACACTGCAGGTTCGACGTGATCCAGTCTGATCAGGTGTTTCTAAACAGGTGTTTCTAGGAGGACTCTTCTCTGTTTCTACCTGGCACTCCAGAGCAATGAAAGGATGAAGCTGATATCTGTAGACGGTATACAGATTCCCTGCCATTCAAACTCAGTGCCTCTAGCTCATTAGCACAGTTCACATTCTGTATGCATCGGAAAACTGTCTTCCACAAAATGTAAAGACAACAAATAACTTCATAGCTCTCTTATGGTATAGTGGTAGAACTTTAGATTACAGGAAGTATTCCAGATTTCTGATCAGCTGAGTTAATTTATTGCTGTGTCAGACTGCTTGAAGTTGCTGTCCCCAGTTGTGTTGGAAAGGGTACAAAAGCCTTTGTTCAGGATAACTGTAAAATTTATCTAAATTGTTACCTTTTTACACCTAAAGGCAGTTTGTTTGCAAAGTTGTTGATGCATGTTGGTAGGTAACATGGAAATAATTTTTTTCCTGTTGTGTGTGATCTTTTCTTTGGATAGAATATTTTTTTCTGTGCACATTTTGACAGAGGAGGTTAGCAATATAATTAGACTTGTGCTCTTTAAATGCTTCTAGAGCTTATGAAGACGTCAGGGAGCTGGGGATGAGAAGGAGTATTTGTGTGATTTGTACAGGAATGCAGGTTGACTAATGAGTAGATACCATTATCAGTTTTGAAAGTTGTGTTTTATTAATATACTTATATAATTAATCACCCTTTAAGTTAAAAATTCAAAATTCAAAAGGCACAAACGATTTTCACTAGGATTTGTATTAGATGCTTCTCCATTTAAATATATCATTTTACTTGGGGAAGTGGGATACGTTCCATTAAATTCACTGGCTGCACCATTTAAAAAAAAAAAAACAAACCACAAGAAAACTAAACCAAAACTATACACCTGTTTTATTTTAACTTCTAATGGGAAGCAGGATCTTGGCAATATTTTTTTTTTCCTTTTTTTCTTGCTGGTGCTGTATAAGTTACCAAGTAGAGAAGGAAGTGCTTTGTTGATTGTTCCTGATACTCTCTCCACCTGTGTTTCTGATATGGTGTTTTTAATTTATATGGCTGTTGACTTTTAATGAAGTTTGTACGAATTTAATTTTAAATTTTTATGCTTCATGACCAGTGAGTTCCAAAGTCTTTTGGAAGAGCCTGGGGGAAAGGGTGGAAGCTGGAACGCAGTGGAGGCAGATTAACCTTCTATGCCTGATTTTCTCAGGAAACACCATTAAACTAAGACTTGGAAATTTTGCTTGAGTAAAGAATGTCCAAAATAATCTTAGAAGAAACCTGAACAGTGATGGTGACTTCTTGAGTTTCTCTGTATTTCATGAGAACTCTAGCACTTCTCAGAAAGATGGCTTTCTAAAAGTTGCTTTAAAGAGAAATTGAAGAGCTGGTAGGCTCTTGAGAAAACCTTAATCAGAAATCTGAGGCTAAAAACTGATGAGCTTCTATCATTTTACTTCTGATAAGTTTTTATTTCTTGATCTTTTCAGTGGGAGTCAGTCTTCTTTAGGCTAGTTGATTTGAATGGTTGTGAGGATAGTACTAGACATCTTAAAAGTACAATAGTGTGAACAGGAGAGTTAACCCAACAAAATATAGTCACTGTAATTTTTGTAACTAAGTCTGCAGTATGGTGTACATGATATTTTATTACTTCTGTGCTCCAGGGTAACTGAGCACAAGACTGAAGGACTACTTGCATTGCAACAGTGAGAAATACATGATAATGCTACACAGCTGTCTTGTAGTGCTTTAAAATTGCCCTGCCACATTAGCTATAAACTACCTGCTACTGAGAAAATAAGGGCAGCTCATAATAATTGAAGCAGAGGTAATGGTTGAATTGGCTCATCCTGTTAAATTTTAAAATAAAAGAAGAGGGAGAACTCTAAGTAATTCCTTCATTTATTATTTCAGTGTTATAGTTCACAGTTTTCCTTTTATTCAGTAGTTTAAAAGCATGTGTGAGCTTCAGTTAACAAAGCAGATCAGCAGAGCTTGTGTATTTGGGACATCAGCTCTGGAGTTTCTAATTTAAATCTGACCCATATTTACTAGGATTAGAGGATGGGCAAGTTTTCAGAAATCTGAAGTCTACTGTGTGCATTCAGCTATAGTGAACTTTTTGCCTGTCTTTAATGTACAGTTCAGCTGATGACCATGGCAGTTTGGCTCTTCTTGCAGGATCTATGCTTGTTAGCTGCAGAGCTACAGGAAACACAAATCCTTCTTCTGGCTGTACTGGCCCTGGGTTTGCCAGATGGTCCTTGACCATGTAGAGGATGAGATAATCCATTATTTCACTTCTGTTCAGCACGAGAGATTTTTATTTAATAGGGAGAGCTTCTTATCTTCTGTGAAAGTTGTGGCAGTTGCATTAGGTCACACGCTGTGTAGCCTTAGGGTGAAGGAAAGCAGAAACTCAGTATACTCAGCAAATTCTTTTTAAGATGGCAGTAAGTGCTGTCAATTACAGAAGGCTACTGCAAAGGAGCTGTAAGATTTTACCCAGAGAAGTGCAGAAGTACATACAGACAAATTTTTAGAGCTAAAATAGAAAAAGTAAAAAATTAGAGCCAAGTAATCTCAAGCCACTGCAATTGGCATTGTATACATTCATTTTTAATTGTGCAGAATGACTGAGAATAGAAGAATGGCCATCCTAGAGCATGTCAAAGGTCCATTTGCACAGCATGTTGTCACCAACCATGAACAGATGTTATGAGTGGGTACATATATCTAAAGAAGAAAGTGTAAGCATATGCTGATACTTCATCCTTTCTCCAACTGCCTTTAGCTCAGGGGACAGAGTTGGCTGTGGCTTTGTACCTTCACTGGTGGTGCTTCAATATCTGATAGATTTTTATTTTGCAATTTTTTCCAGTTTCCCTTGAACCCATGTAAAATTCTTGTAGCCACAGCACTGGTCAGCAAGGAGGTCTGTGGCATGAGGAATTATTCGTTGTGTTTGTTTTTGACCTTGCTTCTCCTGCCTTTTTTTGCACTGGGAGTGTAAACAAGAGGTTTATTTAGTAGCATAATAATGTTGCCTGTTCAATTCTTTCATTCTTTCCCAGTAACTCCTAACATCTGATTTGCATTTTTAAGAAGTTCCAGGCATTAAAGTGCCATTTTCACAGAACTGTTTAAGGTCTTACACCTAAATGTCATGCCGTATTAACCTCAGATCCTGGGGTTTTTCTATATATTGGGTTAGAATTGTTTCTTCCTAAGTGCATCATTTTATGTATATCTATGTTTAAACTTAATCCACTCTTTCTTTTAAGGTCCTTCTATAGCAGTAGTGGTTGATGTGGAGGATGCAAAATGTAATCTTAAAACTGTTTTTAATTTGTGTTTGTCCCCTAACATAAAACTAGCAAAAATAACATTTATTCTCAAATTTTGTAAAATGGATGAGCTTGTGCCTTGAAACTTCCAACACAGCTTTGTGAAACTCCTGAATATTCTTTTAATGCATGTGTGTAATGGACTTGTGTTAGTCTAAAACATGCATTAAAACATTAGTATAAAGCCAACATATGGTAACTTATGTGGCTTTTCTTCAGACTTCTCAGGTGGGTTTTTGACCTTGAAACCCTTGGTGTTTTGACCTAAACAGTAGAGAAGTCTGATTTACTTAAAGCAGCCATTTCTGTTTGGGCAGGCAAGGGTCTGGGGCCTGACCTTGGCAGTATGTGTTGGAACATGAAAGTGTTGCCACAAGTGATCGTAGTTTAAAAACATCAGCTTCCTCATCATTTTAATATTGCAAGCATTTTTTGTAGAACATGGGTTGGGCACGTTTAACCTCTTTATATCTTTCCCTGGAAATGTCTACAAATGCTGAGCATAAAATTGTAACTTGTTATTCTTTGCTTAGTCTGGGTTTTCAATTACCTACCTTTAGTTTTCTGAATATGGGCGTGAAAGTTCACACTCATTTGCATTCCCAGAACTATGCCTGTTTTCAGAAGGTGTTTGGACATAGAAGAAGAGGAAAGTTAGTCCTGAAGCAAGTGAGGACACCTATATTTGTAGAAAAATCATACAGAGGCTTGGGAGGAGTTTCAGACTCACTGTTTTCCAGGCTGCTGCATATTCACTTCTAGGGTATCTCTGCCCAGAAACTAGTAATCACTCTAGACCTGATACAACAGTACAGCATAGTCCACAGTTCCCTGTCCAGATTCAGTTCTGCTGGGAATATAGACTATATTTTTTGTTTGGTTTGGGGATTTTTTTTTTTTTTGGAGTGGTGTTTTTTTTAGTCCCACCAATGTGACATGTCACTTTGCCATAAGTGCTTGAACTAGAAATGCCATATTGAAAAACAGGTAAGAAACCACTGGATAGCTTTGAGCTGTAGTGAAATTGCATGCTGGTGAATACTACTGTAAAAATTATCCTAATTCACATTGTAATCCCCACCCACAAACCTTTTCCTTAATATTCTGAACAGTACTGTTACTGCCTGGAGCAGATTGGTACTTCAATTTGCAGAAATGGGAGAAAACTGATTTTCATCATCAAATAAGTTCCCTGGTGCTGCCCCTACTCTTCTGTAACATCAGCTGCTTATGCAGGGCAAAACTGTAGCAGAGTCTAAACAAAAGAAAAATACAAAACCTCTTTTCTGTCTAGGTGGCCTTTCTGAGAGCAAAGGCAGCTTTTGTAGTGGTGAAACAGAACTTCTCTTGTTCCGCATTGCTTTCTATCCAACTGATACAAGCTGGTAATGTCAGTTTCACATAGCAGTATTTTTTTTTTTTTCTCTTTGCACAATAACTGTTAGGTATCAAAGTGAAAGTACAGAAATAAGTCTTGTGCCCCCAGGACGGGGTTGTAAAATTACATATTCAACAAAATTAGGTACCTAATTGGGTGCTTAAAGTTAAGTAATATATATACATATGTAAGTTATTAAATTATATTTGAAAGGATTTTATTTGTCATGGTTTGTGCTCTACTCTCTACAAATTAAATTATAGGTAGAGTTTGTTCTGTAACTATTTGAAAATACTTGCTTTCTGGGTAATTTCCTTTTTCGGTTTGGTTGTTTTGTGGATTTCTTTTTTTGCTTTCTTTTTTTTTTTTTTTTTTAATGAGGTTAACAAAGCTTAAAAAAACTACTAGTGAAAAATCCAAGCCAGTGTGGAAAATACAAAAAGCATGTGCAAATGGGGGACTTGAAAATAAGAAAATAAGCAACTTCTATCTAACTAACTTCAGTGTAGTTAAACACACTGAGGTCAGAAATCACTAGAAGCTGTTTCTGTCTGCTTATGAAAGCTAGTAAACAGTGTAGGTCTTTGTATTGAAGTCACCACCTAACTGTTTCAGAACAGCTTTGTGTAGTAGATTTTCATGCCTGAATCTCTCCTCAGTAGAAAACATAATAATGGGGAGAACTGTAACAACTTCTCATGTTAGTGAAACCAGCCATTTAATAATAGAAACTAAGGAATTGCACTTAGTACAAAACAGAGTTTCTGCTAAATCTGCTGATCAAAAAGAGGATGAACTTATACTTAATAATGGGAGCACAGGCAATAAACAGCCTCCAGGGATATGTTCCTCTTCCAGGTTGTTAACACAACTGTTTTCAGAAATTCCTGTTTCAGTTGGTTACACATGAGAAAATTTTGGAAAAAAAGGCAGTGGTACAGAGCTACTGAAATTAGACCCACCAGACCTGGAAGCAACGTTGGTTTCAGTTCATTCAGAGTGAAGGTCCCTGGAATAGCTCACTGAATAATAAAATTGAGGAGTACGTAATTTTAGGCCCAAAGCCTGTCCATTAATACAACAGAGAGTGTCAAATTTATGCAGGATTAGCAACAGGAAAATGCCATACTAGAAATGTGAAAGAAAGATGGGCAGCAGCCCACTGGAATAGTGTACCGAAGAGTGTATGAGAATATTGAATGTTTTGTCGTTAGGCTGATTTCTTGAGTGTAGGCCTTTTAATTTAAAAATACTTTTCCCAGTGCTAATTTTGATCCACACCAAGTCCTTCCCTTGCATCAACACTCCCTCTACTGCTTTGGATTTAGGCTGTTGTTGCATAACCTTTAACTGTATACCCTGTGGAAAAGGGAGTAAGTAGTCTCTGTGTCTCTGTAGCTGAAGGCTGGAAGTAGGGGATTTAAACTAAAACACCTGTCAACTGTGAAAGAGAAGCTTATCTGTTGTTACTGCTTTTTCATAATGCTGCCATTTACTGATAAGTGCTGATGTTTGACTAGGGAAGATAGGCTTGGATTACTGTAGGATTACTCAGCACAGTTTGGCTGGGTGTGTGCGCTCCTGGACACAGTGTCAGTCTGGCTCACCATGAACTTGGTCTGGACCTGTATTCAGAATTCACCTCTGTAAACCACATCTGGTGCAGTGATTGCTTACAGTCTTTGATGTGTGACCAACATATAAACAACAGTTTATATGACAACCAATAAAGCTTATAAGGAGGATGTAAGTGAAGTTGTGCATTCTGCTGAAAATCCTGACTTTATATATTTTAAGCTCAGAGAGCTTTGCTTGCAGGCATGGTGTCATTTTAAGTGAATTCTAGTAATAGCGTCACTGTTAAGGAAATAGTTTGTTTTTCTGAGTTATTGAAGAATGTATGTAAGTAGCTATAGTGATTTTTGTGTGTGCACATCTCTGTGTGTGTGTATGTGTTTTTGGTGTAACAACTAAAACTACTCTAACTTTGAGCTTCATTCTTTGCTTCTGTTTATTCTTGATCATTCAGCATATTAGTTTCATACCAAGCAATATATAAGTTCATTTCTTTGGTAAGAGTTCTTTTGTTAGTCATTTAACAGCTACATGAAGTACACCAAAGGATTTGAAATAATTTTTATTTTGTTTTCTCAGACTTAAATTAGAAGTTCCTGATACGGATTTATTGTTTAAATATTACATGTCTACTACATATTTCTGCATAGATGGAATTCTAAAAAATGAACCCAATCATAAATATGGCATCTCTGTGGTTTTATGTGTATATACTTGTAAAATTTTCTGTTGTAATTAATCTATTATAAATGTATCAATTATAAATGTTATATATTCTATTAACAATATTTTGTGAAATTGTTGTAATACTAACTTGGTATGAAGAGCAGTAACAGACTTGACTGGGGTATGATGCTAGGAAGTTTCTTCTCTTGAAGATGTGAAAGGATTTTTAGAGTGCTTTAATCCCAGACAGACCACAGGAGGCGTCTCAACACCGTTCACTGTTCTCAAAACTCTATTTCAGTGAAAACCTTGCTTCTTTATTTTTAGAAACAGAAGAAGTTTCAAACAGAAAATTGCATCATGCTTAATACATTGTCATAAGGGGAAGTTCTTAGTGTGCCTCTTGGGATGCAGTATGTAATTACAACATATTTATACCATCTTTCATAAATTGCTGATTACTTGTATTGTTCTCTCACTCCCTCCTGTCTTGTAGCCGTCCTCAGAAGGTGTGTTTATGTCCGTTCCTGCCAATACATCCTCTGAAGGTCTCCATCTGCTTGTATATAATTCAGCATCCAGCAGAGGTGAGTAATGCTGCAGTAATTGTTGGAGTTCAGCTAGAATCTTAATGCAGCAAATGGTAGGCAAGAGGAAACAGCTATGCTGTTAACATCATGGAATGATTTTTCCTTTCAAACTTGATGATTGAAGTGCTCGTTCACCTGAGTTATTGTATCTTTTATTCAGTTCTTCTGAATTATTATATCTTCTGAAATGACATCTTATTTCTGCAACTTCCATTCACACAAGACGTCTTTCCTTATCTAAATAGTCCTGCTAGAATCAGAAGTTTACTTGCCTTGGTACAAAATGCAAGAATTAACCTTGACATGGTGTCTCACGGAAGTGCTCAGAGTTAATCCAAGGACGAATGTGTTTTGATTACAGCAGTGGTTTTTTATTGATGTTAGTGTTCTTTTAAAAAAATGAATTAAGCAATTCTTAGTGATGACTTTAGCTGTTCAGCCAATGAAAAACTATAGTTTCAGAACAGTATGTTTTGGTTTACCTAATAGAAGAATTTATGTTAGTGTTTTCTTGTCTGTTAATGATGGAGTTTGGTGGTTGATCGTAAGGGTTTTAGAAGTTGGACTGCAATTGAACAGATCTGGATAGATGGTGGGTCTACAAATTAAACCGTGAAGTTCAGAAACCTGTGCTCTTCTGGTCCAGCTGTTTACTTAGATTATACAGTAGCTTAATGAGCACACAGAGAGTCTTTGCATGAAGGAACTTAAGCAGAATTTAAAAGAGCATGTTAGCAGAAAAGTAGTCTTATTGCAGTGAACCAAAAAAGAAGCCATGACATATTTGGTCCCTAACTGGGAATGCTGTGATTTCTAATTGGCTATTTATAATAAGAATATGCTTAAGTACTTTTGAAATAAGAAGTATATGCTTAAGTCACTTGATGGAAAACAGAGGTTTAAAAATGTGCAGAGAACTTTGAATTGGCATTTGAATTGCATTGAATTTCTTATTCGTGGTGGAAGGTATTAGAAGTTCTCAGATTCTGTTTAGATTTCATACACCATTCCCATACCCTTCTGAAAATCTGTCTGCACTTTTTATTAATCAGCAATCACAACAGCTGTCTGTTATAATGGGATGCAACTTTTCCATTTGTGTATGTTACCTAGTGGTAATTCACATGATGAACTAACATTGGAAGACCTCTGCATTTGAAGATAATCCATCTGAGAGGAACAGTTGAATTATCTGACTATATGAGGGCACTGGGCTTATCAGAGATAAATCCAAACAAATGGTGGGAAGCTAAGAATGTCTTACAGTGGTCTTTGAAAGTGTTTCTTAGGTGATCACAGGTGATGTTGTTGACTCCAAAACAGCAGAGGCATATACCTGACAAAATATAGGTTCCCTTTGTTACGACTGCTCATACTCAAAATACCATCGGTCTTGATGTACAGTCCTTCTGGACTGTATCTGATACTTTAGTCTGCCATTTCATTACAGATACACTCTTAGGAGTCCGTTTCAGAAGTATCTTGTTAAACTAACCAGATAGTGAATGTCTTTCTGCTACTGCATGTCAGTGCTGACTGTCATCCTTCATGCGCTTCATTATCTATTGGCTTTGGAAGTCCATAGTGCAGTAAAGTTAGCCACCAACTATGGTTAAATGATGCTATTGAGACTTGTATTTAGGCAAGACAGTAATACAGGAAGTCAGGAGCAACATTTCCTGTCCTCCGATTAATATGACTATGTGTCCACATTCTTACTATCCAGAGGCCATGCTGCCAGATAGACCTGTGCAGGTGTCAGGTACTGTGAAAGAGAGAGGAATCACTGCAGAGCAGTGGATCCCAGGTGAGGAATCCTGCCATCCAGCTTCCATTTTGCATAATAGGTCAATTTGCATTCCATTTTTATTTGCTGAGGAATCTGAAAAGAAGTCAGCATTCCATGTCAAGGGGTAAATACTTATTTTCTGAACAGTGTTAGTGTACCATTGTTCATAATAAGAGTAATTTAAAAACTATATAGAAACCCGGTATCCCAAACCCAGCATGAGGACTAGTGGAACAGTGAAGGAGTTATTTGCCTAGCTGAATTTCTTTTTCTTCTTTGCATATAGACATATATATAAAAATAAATAAAATAATTTTGTTATTTTTCACTTCTCATGCCTGTTCTGAACCTTATATCAGGTCAATGGCATAGTTAGGTGTGCAGGCCACTGTAGACATTTGTCTTATCTTTGCCTTTTATCATCCTTGGGGTGATCTCCAGTGGCATAGGCCATTATGTACTTTTCAAAACCTGAGTGATAGGTGTAATTCAGAACAGAATCCTTAAGCATAGCAGAGAGTATCTGTTTAGGTTGTTCTGCTTCCCTGCCTTCGTTCTTTCTAGAACTATAAGAATTTTCAGTGTTAATTGTCGTGGTTTAACCGCAGCCAGCAACTAAGCACTACGCAGCTGCTTACTCGCTCCCACCACAGTGGGATGGGGGAGAGGACTGGAGTAGTAAAAGTCAGAAAACTCATGGACTGAGATAAAGGCAGTTTAATAGGTAAAACAAAAGGCAGCCATGCAAGCAAAACAAAACGAGGAATTCACTCACTACTTCCATGGGCAGGCAGGTGTTTAGCCATCTCCAGGAAAGCAGGGCTCCATCACACATAACGTTTACTTGGGAAGAAAAATGCCATAATGCCGAATGTCCCCTCCTTCCTCTTCCCCCAGCTTATATATACTCAGCACAATGTCATATGGTATGAAATACCTCTTTGCCTAGTTCAGGTCAGCTTTCCTGGCTGTCCCCTCCCAGTTTCTTGTGCCTTTCCAGCCCTGTCGCAGGCAAGGCCTGAGTCCTTGACTTGGTGCAAACACTACCCAGCAGCAACCAAAACCATCAACATTATTCTCTCATTGTGCTGTCAACATTGTTCTTACACCAAATCCAAAACAGAGCTCTGCACCAGTTAATAAAAAGAAAATTAACTCTATCCCAGCTGAAACTAGGACAGTGAAACATCTGAGGAGAAAACTTTGTGTGTATGTAATGAATTTATGTATTGATCTAATGCCAGTAATGAGCTTAGAAATGCTCATTATAATACTTCTGTGTAGTATTCTTTATTGAACTGTAAGAACCAAATGTGAGGGGAAATTTTTTGCTAATTGTCCTAGCAATTCAGAAAGAAAAATGAAAGAAATATGTATCTCCTGGCTTTAATAAATATTTTTATTAAAACTCTCCTGTTCATTGTAGATGGATAATGCTCTGGTAACCAAAAGTACCACTAATTCCCAGAAAAGAAAAAAAACCACAACAAACAAATGTGAAAGCAAGTGGCATTTTGTCTGGCTGGGATGCAGTTAGCTTTCCCCATAGCAGCCCTCATAGTGCTGTGCTTTGTATTTGTGGCTAGAACATGTTGGTAACACACCAGTACTTGGGCTACTGCTGAGTGGTGGTCCACAGCATCAGGGCTGTCCCTCCAAACCCTGCCTCAAAAGGCCAGTAGCATGGAGGCGGGCAAGAGATTTGGAAGGGACATAGCCAGAACAGCTGACCGAAGCTAACCAAAGGGATATTCTGTACCATAGGATACAATAAAAGTTGGGGACAGTGAGGGTGGCATTTGCTGTTAAGGCGTTTGACTTCCAGAGCAACTGCTACATGTGCTGAGGCACTACATCCCAGGAAATAGGTAGACATTGCCTGCTGATGGGAAGTGGAGAATAAAATTCCTTTCCTTTGCTTCCATGCATGGCCTTTTCTTTTCTTTGTTAAACAACTTTTACCTTGATCCACGAGTTCTTTTTCATCTTATTTTCTCCTCCCTGTCTTGCTGAGGAAGGGAGTGATAGAGCATCTTGGTGAGCACATGGAGGCCCACCAAGGTCAACCCACTGCGTAAGTCCTCCAGTCTTCTTTCTATTTATGTACTTCAGTGGTCTAATAATGAATAAACAAACTGTTGCAAATTATTATTAGAACACTGAAAACAAAGGAGAGAGTAACTGCTTACTTTCAAACCAGTAAATGGAAAACAGCTGATACGATAACAAATAGGTTATATATAGTCTAATTAAATACAAATGTTTTTTAATGAAGAAAATTATAAACAAATGAAACCCTTTTTAATGTTAGTTTGATTTAGCTGTTCTTAAGCTTCTGTTCTCAAACAATTCCTTTCAGCTTTGAGTTTTGTGTTTTATCTTCCTGTAAACATGGATTGGTTTTTAGATTGTGTCGTGGTTTAACCCTGGCTGGTAATTAATCCCAGCCATGCAGTCACTCACTCACTCCCCCGGCCTGTGGGGGTGGGAAGGAGAATCAGAAAGGAATGTATAACTCAAGGGTTGAGATAAGAACAATGTAATAATTGAAATAAAATTAAAGAGCAATATAAATAGTAACAATAACAATTACTATGAAGAGGAGGGAGAAGGGAAGAGGAATGAAATCCAAAGGGAAGGGAGAAAAGAAAACCAGTGACACACGATATGATTGCTCATCACGCTCTGACCGGTGCCCAGCCAGTCCCTAAGCAACGATTGACCAGCCCTGGCCAACCCCACCCAGTTTATGTATCAAGCATGATATCCCGTGGTGTGGAATATCTCTTTGGCTAGTCTGGGTCAGCTGTCCTGGCTGTGTCCCCTCATAATGCAAATACTACCCAGCAACAACCGAAAACACCAGCATGTTATCAACACAGTTCCTACACCAAATCCAACACAGAGCACTGCACTAGCCACCAAGAAGAAAATTAAATCTATCCCAGCCAAAACCAGGACACACTGGAAATTCCGTTTTCCCTGTTGGTTAGAGAATGTATTTATTTGATATGAAAGGTAATTCTGAAGTAATGATACGACAGTGTTGAATGTATCTGTTGATATGAATGATATGAGCGAATGACAGTGTTGAATGAATGAATTAATGAAAAGTCAACAGTTGAATGACTTCCCTTTGGCTGGTGATAACTCTTGGTTTTGCTTATCAGAGACAAATAATTGATTTTTTTTCCAGTTCCTTTATTGCCATTTCTGTTCTTATGAAGAAGGGTGTCTTCTGACTAGTGGAGTGTTACTTAATTACAATGAAATAAAGACAAGTAATACTGTACCACTGTTGATGGCTTATTGTGCTTTGCTGAGATCAAAGAAATCAATGGTAGTTTGAAGGATATTTCTCCCTTGCCTTGCTAGCACTTCACTCCCCAGGAACTTTGATCTTCGTCTGTCCCTCAGAGCCATCATGCTACTGCTGCTGTGCAAAGTGGTGGTGGGTATAGCAGGACAACTTACTCCTTCAACACCATGGTGTTTTATTTATAGAAGACCAGTAGATATGGATCAGACAGAGCAAAATTAATAAAGGTTTTAGGTAACAGTGATAAAAGTAGTAAAGTTTGGTAACAAGATAATGTGAGCGCTTCAGGCAGCTGCACATTGATGCTTGTGGAAGGTAGCAGCCACTCAGAGAGAACTGAGAGTGCTAATCAAGGCCTCGCATGTTCACAAATACTGAATTGTTGATACACAGCTTGTAAGTCAAAAGATGACACGGAACTAATTTCTTGCTGGGTGTAGGGCTTTTGTAATCCTCACCTGACTTCTAGTGTCTTGCCTTTTGCTAGGTTTAGCTAATAACCTTCCTTTGTTCCTCTTGTGCTTGAGAAACAAACTGAAACTTTCAGGTTTTGGTGTTGACTTGCTGTCTTCATTAAACTTATGCTTCCTCTTCCTTGATGGGAAAACAAAAATTTACATCCTAAATGTTCAAGCTCACTTCACAATACTTCTTGTCTAGACAAAACCGAGTGTGTTCCCAGCTGTATTAAATAAAGGACAGAAGCAATTTACTGTTTGCTAAGTAGATAGTTTGCTTTAGCTGGCAGTATTTCCCATTTCCTCTGTGTTCTGAAGCCCTGCTTCAACACAGCTCTCTTTAATGCTCTTCAAGATCTGAAAAGTCCCTGCTTCCCACCCATTGGTGGGACATTCCTCATCTGTGCCGCAAAGATGGGGGCGGATGCCTGATCAACACAGCCTGAATGGCACAAGAAGGCGTGCTCGTGAAGGTGTTGGTGCCATTGTCCTAGTTACTGTGAAGTGACAGAAGAGTGGAGATGTTTGTATTTCACACTGTCCTGATACACCTAGTGCTTTTATTTTTAACATCTGTTTGTGGACATCAGGCCCTCCTCTCATTTTCCGATATAGAGACATGAGCTCCCCGACATATTACATGAATATTAATGCTGTTTTTTGCCTACTGTTTGTTATTCTGCAAAGTTTCATTGTTGTTTTTGATACTGATAGCCTAGTTCAAGTTTATACTGATGATCGTAGATTAATTAAGACTAAGTTCAATATGTCAATCAAAACAAAACTATTTGAATGCATCAAAACAGGGTATTTTTTCTTGTAGATCTTTTTCTTCTCTTACCTGGTAGGATTTTTTCTGTCTCTGTAGCCAAAAGAACTTGGAAGTAAATGGAAATGTTAACAATCCATAGAAACCCTCCCTGATTTTATTCAAAAGTAACTTTTTTTTTTACAGGAAAGTCGGGTGTTAAGGACGGTACCTTTGCTAGCAGCTTGTCTCCCTCCAGACAAATGTAAAATTTTGGTTGGTCGACGTTTTAGTGAAGACAGGTGAGTGGGATTGCCTATGTATTTTCTGGTCCTCTGTAAGTTACGGAGTTTTTTTTTTCAGTGTCTTTATTAATAGCCAACAGTGTTATTAATTTTTATTTCAAGTGTGCACATTTGCTTTTGATATAAGCTTCTGATTTCCAGCGAAGATAAACTATGTATAATTGTCAGAAACACTTGATATGTCTTCCTCTAGGTTGTAGCTTTTACTGTTTCAGTTTTGTGTTCTTGGAAAGCTCAGGTGGTTATTCTGCAACTCCTAGCTTTTCGCATTTCTGTTCTTGCCTGGTATTGGGTTTGTCTTGCTATTCTCTATGGTTCTTTTCATATTTGCTTTGTCTGACAAACCATTTCGTGTTACTGAAATATAAATAGCAGTTTTTACTTAGGTGTGGAAGATTGTGTTTGAAAAGGGAGTTTGGTAGTGAAAAATTCTTAGGGAATGTATTTTTTCAAATACTTTCCTCTTTCTCTTAAAAATAGTTATGAGAAAGTATAGCTTTCAGAACTTTTAAAATTATTTTTTTATTATTCTGAGACCTTGGACAATATTGGTCTCCCATGGAATGTATTTAATCTCAATTAGGTGAAGCGAAGTCCTAGAAACCAGTTCTTGGTACAAATGCCAATGAAATTTTGCTACATAAATTTTCAGTAAAAGCAAATAAAAATAATGAATACTGCTGAAAGAAATTAATTCTAAAATTGAGTTTAGTCTTTGGAGAAAACTTTTTGTAGAGTTCAATGAACAAAAATGTCAGAAGGTGATTCATAATGGTGCTCCCACACCTTTGTGCTGCCTGTATAGTAACTACAGCATATTAGAAATACATTGCTTTTCTGTTAGTCTTCTATGATAATAACTAGAATAATTACCTAAGAAGTTCCAGGCTATAGGGAAATTGTCTTCCCATTAAACCTGAGAATGAAGCAACTTTTCATACTAATATTCACAGGGTGGAACACTATCAATACAGTCTGCTTCTAGTAAAACTCTGTATAATTTTTTTAAAGTTATTATTACAGTGTTAAAGTTTCTTCAAGTTTGAACCAAGAGATAATTCTCTAACCTAAAGGGTCCTCCTTAGGTCAAAACCAGTTGTGGAACATTTCAACCTCAGAATAGTTCAAACAGATTCATAATTATGTGTTTCCTATGAAGATCTTTTACCATAAAACATACTGGAGGTGGTGAAAGAAATGAAAATTTTCCTTAGGTTAATATGAATTTTGGTGATCTGACCTACCTGGATGCAGGGCTAAAAGTAATTAGGTAACAATCATAGCTCCACTTTGAAGTACCTGCAGTATGCCTGCTTTGTATTGTGGGTGTAAGTGAGGCTGCAGAAATTGGGATTGCTTAGTCATAGAGTCCTTTCCTACCTTCCTTGGGGGAGGAAGGATGAAAAGGGGAGAAAAGTTATTTTCCAGCTTTGTAACCTGTTATTTCTACATTCTTTTTTTCTTAGCTATAGATGCATTCTGCCAGTGTTTTAATCCATATTCCTTATTTGTACCTAGTACTCGGCTAGTACTCTGACTAGCTGGTTATCTATCAGTGTTGTTTTGGACTTCTAGCATCCTTTCAGGCCATAAGCTGGGTAGATGTGTTCAGAGAACTCACATTAATTCCTGGAATGACTTAAGTTCCTTCCCTGTTGTGATGTATTCTAGGAACAGGCAGCTGCAGAGGGGGGAGAAACATCTCATTGTTTACTGTGAATGGGGAGAGCTGCACTGGTCCCAGCCGGTCTCTTAGAGTGAAAATCTCTGTTAATGGGAATTCTAAATCCTCATAAATTGCAGTGGTTCAGCTCATGTTTTATGGCATATTAAACTAAACAGGGCTTGGTTTATTCTGGTTTTCTTAAAAGCTACACTGTCCGTAAGCGATATGTTGGCTGCTGTACAAGCAACTTAATCAACCTTGCCCCTGTACAAGCAACTTAATCAACCTTGCCCCATGCTTGGGGGAGACTTCTAACTTTGTTACTTTAAAGAATAAAAAGTCATTAAAGAGTACTTGCTGATACATTTTATAAGCAGCATTGTTTTGAAGCACATTAAGGCCATACCTTTGCCTTTTCTGAAGCTGTGTGATATTTTTCTTTGCAGCTTCCACCAGAAGGGCATGGATTGAAAGGGAATAGGAACAGTGTAACTATAATCTGTGCTTGCACTCATCGTCCATGTGAATAGTGCCTGTAGATGGAAGGGTAGCGTGGTGCACACCTTCTTCTTCTGCATACATATAGGAGCCCTACCGTGCAGCAAACCTGGGAAAGTGATGCCCTTGATGGTTACCCATACGTTTGTAAATTATCAGAATAGAATGGTAGTGGGCATATTTGTATTGTCTGAGAATCCAGGAGCTCTTCGCAACAACTCTGAAAAGGTAGCCTTTGGGACCATAAATAATTGTCATAATTGTCATTGTGGATCTGAGTGAAAATTAAGCCATTACACAGGAGCTAATTTTTTTTTTAAAGTCTCCATCACAACAGCTCTAGCAGTGAGCAGTGGCATACCAACCAGAAAACTGACAGTTGTTAATCTGTGGCTGTCAGAAGAGGTTTGCTTTCAGGTGAGAGCCAACATACCATCTCAGCTGGGTACCTCTTCAGTAGCCCTGTCTTGAAGGGGAAGGGAAGATTGTTACCCAAGTGTATGTAGGTTATTCTTCCTCATTCATCCTAGCATTACAGAATTGCATTTTCCTATGCTTTTTAATCAGCATTGAAGATTAATGAGGAGCACAGAGGGATTTCATAAGGAACTCCAGATAGAATTGTATACTAAAGAGTAATTGGGATGATTTGAAAGCTTAACATTTAGGTCTCTGATGTTTATGACAGTAAGACTGAAACTCAGGACTTTTTTTAGCTTGTGTTTATGTGGAAAAGTAAACATAAAACACTTCTCCCCTTCCCCCCTTCCCCCCTTCCACCTTCTTGAGTCACCTTTTCTTGTGGCTGAAAACTAATACACAAATTATGTAGATGATGTATACGTTATTCTTGATTGACCTATATTGCAGAAAAGCTAAAGAACCAACTTTTCAAAGTCTTTCCAGAAGAAAATAGCTAATAAAGCTTTTTGAAGCTTATGTCTACAATATATAATTGAAACAGTGGTGGTAACCTGATTAAGTGCTCATCCAGTCTTGTCCATTCTTGGTGCAGTCTGGCACATATTCTACTGGAAGTGTATACTATTTGCACAGTGAATTGAGTCATCAGATGGCATTCCTGAATTAAAAGACCAGTTCTGTGGTTATCTGTATGTTTCCCCCCCAGGTACTCAAAGACATTAACTTCTGACCTTTTTTGTATTGATTATGTTATTGTCAGATATTAGGGTTAATCTTTGATGTGCTAAAATGATTAAGCTAAAAGTGAACAGTTTGTCATGAGTACTTGCTGAATGGTGCTATTATAAAAACAGCACTTCTGTAAGTTGTTATTATTTTCTGTTGAATTCTTTCAATAGTTTTACAGTAAGTTGTTATTATTTTCTGTTGAATTCTTTCAATAGTTTTACAGTGAATCCAGTATTGTAGTATAGCAGGCAGGAGTGTGGGAGGGTAGGGTTAGCATCATTGCCAAAGTGGAGATTATATTTTATGTAAAAGTGTCAAATATTTCTTTGTATTTTACATACTTTATTAGTAGAGATGCTGAGCCTGTTAAATATAGGCACCTTTTAGACACTGGCCAGAAGGGCAGCATAAACAAGCAAAGAGCCCAAATCTCTTGTACTGAAATTTTCAAAACTTCTGTGCAAAGCAAACTTCTTTACTTGCATGAGGTCAGGCTGATGCCATGGTAACAGGAGTTTTCATTTTTTACTTTGTGAAGTGACCGTGTATAGTGTAGTGGACGCTGACAAATTGATAGTAAGGATTAGCCAGTCCTACCTCAACAGTGTGGTAGGACTCTAGTTAATTTCTAAATTGGCAGTAGTTTCAGTTATTTCTATTAATTTTTGTTACAAGGCTGTTGTTTTTGTGGTGTTGATATGGCAAAACACAGGAGTATATCAAATGATTATAACTTTGACAAAATATATTTCACCAATAAATTTCACTTAAAGACTTTTCTAACAGCCTTTACCTTAGAATTTTGAACTTTCTAGGAAGGAAAATGCAAAAGGTTTTTTATATTGATGCCTCAGAATATTTTTATTCTGTATTCATGTAACAAATGGATTTTTTAACTGTATGTAGTAATTGTAATGTCTGTAACTTAATTGCCTTCATTAGAAATGGTAGGAAATGTTTACGTGCATATTTTTTGCCATTGTATCTGTTTTATTTTGTTCCTCTCTCACTCAGAAACACTGCTTTTCTCATGATTGTAGTTGCTCTTTGCTTCATGTCTTTTTTTTAGTATTTTTTGTACTGACAGCTTGTGCCGTTCATATTGCTCCTTTTCTGCCTCTCAGCATTCAAATGTGCATAATTTCCTTTCTCTTTTCCCCTGCCTTCTTTAGTACATTAACATGTTAGAAATTACAGATGTCCTTTGTCTGTTTTCCATTCTTTGCCTAAGTCTTATGGCAGCTCAAATCCAGATAGCATTTCCTAATTTTTCCCCTCTTATTATTTCATCTGATTATTTTACAAATCCCTTACTGTTTCCATTAGCTACCATCTATCCAAGCCCTTTATGTTTGACTTAAAGACTTCTAGGTCTTCCTTAGTTGATAGTATCTCAAATTCTTTATCATTAGTTAGGATAACTTCTGCTTCATAGTTCGTGAACAAAACCTATCGATATTAAATCTGTATGTCTGGTTCAGAGCTTCCGCTTATTATATATAATTCTTCAAATGTAATATTCTCTTAGATTTATACATACTCCCACATCCCTCTGAGTATTTTTGAGCAGCTTCACCCTTTCTGCTCTTACTCAGTCGTCAGATGGTTTCCAGTTTTTGATTGCTGAGATTACCAGCCCCAGGGCTGCTTCCTGTTCTGCGCTGGTACGACTGGCCTTCATGCCCATGACAGACCTTACTTTCTCTGCTCACCTTATTCTTTCCTTCTTCAGTTCTGCTGTCTCTGTAGCTAAGAAATTATAAATTTTCATTGAAGTTAACCCAGCACATTTTGCAACCTCCACTGCCACCATCAAGACTTAAATTGTGGATACATGCAGTTCTTCCTCCAGCTCTTCTGCTGTCTTTCCTCAATACTTATGGTTTTTCTAGGATAATGTTGATAGGACATAGTAGTGTGGTTTTTGTCCTTGCCTTGTTGGTTTTCCTTCATTCTGCTCTGCACTGGCAAAAGAAGATACTTTTCTCATCTCTTGCTTTCTTCTAGCTTAAATATTTCATCTAGTGACACTTTATCTTCTTGGCTTCTCTTGGCCTAGTCTCATTCTCTCTATTACCTACCTTCCAAAACTTCTTTTTAATCTCAGGTTATTTTCGACACTTTCGATATTCTTGTACTGTTTAGTTTCTGTTCCTCTGTCATAATTTTGGCTTCAGAATGCTGTTCTTCTCTGTTTAATTTTGTGTATTGGTTTCATAGAGACCTAGTTCTTTTCTCTGCATTTGGTTTTTACTGATATCTACAGGCATGTGGTCATAGCTTGTCCAGGTGGTAAAAACTTGCAGATCTGTGCTCTTTTGGAATAGAAGGAGAGGTTCTAATTCTCTGATACATTCTGGTGACTGTTAAGATTAACTTAAAATTCTTGGCTTGACTTTCATCTGTTTCAAATATTATAGCATGCTTTTCTTTGGCCTTGATAGACAGAACAGTCTTTTCCCATGAAGGTCCATCCAAAATTGTGCTGAATAACTGTTTTCTCACCTTATTGGACTGCTTTGTCCTGATTGTTTCACAAGTCGGGATACTGTCTTTTGTTGCCAGACTAAAAATAAGTGTGTCATTTTCACAGGTTTCTTTTGCCTGGGGTCCTGTCATCCCTCTCAGTCTTGAAATGTGTGCTTTTTCCTCCTGTTAGTCAAAGATGCCTGTTTCTCTTTGATTGTTGCTTGAATTTGTTCCATGAGTCTGGTTGGATTGATTGATTGTCCTGGAAACACTTGTAGAGTTAACTGAGCTTTTTCGACAGAAAAAACAGAGACTAATTTGCCATAGATGCAGAATCCTAAGTCAGGCTCCTGATATACTGAAAATACTTGAAGTCAGTGCTTTCCATTATTCTTATAGGTTTCTTATTCCTTTACTTAATCTGTTATCAGGTTTGTTAATTACTTGATAGGGACTGGATACTTTGGTTTTTTTTTTTTTTACAATTCCTTAAATGTGAACTATCTCTGGTCTAAGAAAGTGAGGGTCTTCAGTGCTTGAATAATGCAAATTTATGCATTAGAATTTGTACCTGCAGCTTGCATAAGCAGTTGTAGCACTAGGTATGTATTTTTTATGCTAATGTATTAGGTAGTATTTTTAGTATATCACACGTTTGACGCTTTCTAAGCACATTAGTGTGTGCTTACAGATGCAGGAACAGACATAGCCTGAATCAAATTTGGTCATGTTCATGTTGGCATGGGAACACTGAGTGTCTATCCTTTTCTTCCTCCTTCTACTCCACCAGCTAAATTTGTGCTTTTACATAGAACTTTTTAATAATGAATTGTATTCAAACGATGATGATTGAACAATACTTCACTGAACTTTTTGTTAAAAACACTATAAGAGAGGGCTGACTCATGCATGAAATGTTTCATCTAGATTCCGAAGTTCTGACTTCTGCATTGCCAGCAGTAAGTTTAAACGTATGCAACCCCTTTTAGCAGAGCCTGTGTCTAGTGTGTTATGTTTGCACTGAGAATACTCCAGGAAAGAAAGCTTACTGAACTCCTAGTGGATTACAAAGTTTGCATGGTAACAATGATTAAGGTGATAAAGCGTAACCAAGATGCCCATTTGGTCACACTTGAAAGGAAGATCAAACCCAAAAGTCTGTCAAGTGAAATATATTCAACAATAAATGTGCTTTACATGATCTAAATTTCAAGCCCTGTAATGAAAATGGAATTTTGTTATTAGTACATATGATAGAGTAAGCAAGGGCAATTAAAAAATGAAAAGGTGTGTGGGAGGACAGAGGGGTAGTAGGGCATCTGTTGTCTCAGTTTGTCTAGGTAATTATTCTTTGCTGAATACAGAGTTAAGGTGTAGTTTATATAGTTGGGCATATAGTGGGCAGTATGGTTTTCTGAAACTGCAGTAACGTTTACATTTGAAGGATGTCTATTAAGATTCTCTTTATAAAGACATGATAGTTCAAAAAAGGGGAATGGAGGGCATGGGGAAGGGTGTGCTAATGTCTTTTCCTAGCATCATTCGTAGGACTATCTAACAGTTGCGGTACAATTTTTGAGCAGTAGGTTTGCTGTTCACTATGGAAATATTAGGAAAACACCTATAGTCTTGTATTCATGAATAAAATATAACTGACTGGATTCGTGTTCTTTTTAGGCTACTAATAAACTTCCTGCAGGCAACATTTTTTGAATAATAATGTCACTGAAATTTGAAATAAGAAAACTCCTTAACACCCATGTAGCATTAAGAAGCGGGCATTCCTTCATTGCAGAGCTGCGTGCACAGGGGATCGCTCCACCTAATGTGCATGCTGTATGTTTCATTCAAACAGAATTATGTAGTCCACACACATTTATGCATTATGTTTCTTGGAAAAGTCATTCTTATTCATTCAGTAGGTGGTACTATGTTAATTAAGTGTTGTACCTGCTCCTTACAGGTATCTCAGTGTCTTCTAAGGGGTCTCAAACAATAGTCGACCCTAGAGTTACAGCTGACTGATCACTGAACCTTTATTTACTGCCGTTATATGGAGTCCAGGTTTGTTTCGTTGGCGACCTATACAACAGTGTCCTCAGCCACATAAGTTTTAAATGACTCTTTCCCTCTTGACATAAAGTTATATAACCAGGGCTGGCAAAGCAAAACCAGGCTATATTACATGGTAGCTATAATAATGTTTGTCCACTAAACAGGAATTTCTGGCATATACTGAACAGAGATAGCAACTGTATCTGAAGTCTAACATGTCAAAAATTTGTTAATTAGATATCATAGTTACATAAACAGACTTGTCACTGTTTCTTTTTAAGTTTCATTTTATACTTCGTGATAGCTTGGGAGGGGTGGTTTTGCTTTTCCCCCCTCCCCCTGTAAAGGTAATCTTATTCTCAAACCTTTCCTCTTTGCAAATATTTACACTTCTGTAGTTTGCTCATTCTGGGCATTGTGGTAAAATTATATAGTCTAATGAATGATCACTAACAGGAAACCAGATGCAAATATCTCTATATCCACCACCTTGTTATTAGAACACTGAGGATGCAGTTACAAGTTCATTTGTATTGCTCTTTGAAATCAAGCTACACAAATCTCCACTACATTCTGTACGGTATGTTTGCCAGCTTTGCTACAGTTCAGTAGTTTAGATCAGAAATTAATTGGGGCCCTTGGGAAAATTTGTAACTTCAACCAGTTTTGAAGGAATAAAATCCAACTTTTGTTAATTGTATAAAGCTGTGTTAACTACATACTGTAGGTATGGCACTTTTTTAGTGCTTGTACACAAATAAAAATATTCTTACTGTATCAAATACCAACTAATTGAGCATTACCACTTACCAAATAATATAAAACTATTTACAAGATATGGTTCTTTATTTAGGTAACTTTCTTGTAAGTTTTTTTGTGTTGTGTACTTGACTGTTGGTATGTTCATTAAACTACATTTGTGCATTTTTACTCCTTATCTCAATCAACGAGTAGATGCAACCAGAGATCAACCTTTCACACATTTTGTTGGTTCTGTCTATAAAAGCAATTAATGCTGACTAACTGAACGTGTGCTTATTTACATCTGAAACTGTACTTTACCATATCAAATTTCAGAATCCTTAATATTATTTGGATAATATTTTCTCTGGGTAGGGTTTGGTATTTGGTTTGTTGGGCTTTTTTTAATATTGCAGCCTTCAGCTTTGCAGTCATTCTGTAGCAGCTTCTGCCACTCGTTTCCCCTCACTTTTGTCCCCTGCTCCAGTGTGGGTCCTCTCCATGGGCAGCAGCTCCCTTCAGGGTGTTTCCACAGGGAACACATCTGTAGCTCCCTCTTCTACTGAAACCTTGCCACACGAACCCAACACAGCATGTTATATATAAAGCAAGACCTTATCACTCTCTACAACTACCTGAAAGAAAGTTGCAGCGAGGTGGATGTCAGTCTCTTCTCCCAAGTAACAAGCAACAGGACAAGAGGAAATGGCCTCAAGTTGTACCAGGGGAGGTTTAGATTGGATGTTGGGAAAAATTTCATCACTGAAAGGGTGGTCAAGCATCAGAACAGGCTGCCCAGGGAGCTGGTAGAGTCACCATCCCTGGAGGTATTTAAAAGATGTGTAGATATGGTACTTAGGGATGTGGTTTAGTGATGAACTGTTAGGTTGATGGTTGAACTTGGTGATCTTAAAGGTCTTTTCCAACCTAAATGATTCTATTATCCTTCTGCTAATGTTTCTGTTCTTAAAGATTATGCTTCACAGTAGTAGAAGAGAAAGATTTGATATTACGGGCTTTTTGTTTTCAGATGTGTACTGTTGCTTCATGCGGGGAAAGAAATGCGCAAGTCAATGTAGGGACCAGTGTCCATGATTCACCAGCTGTGTAAGAACAATGCAGTGGTCTGGATTTGCCTTGGCAGGATAATGCCTCTGGGCCTATCTCAGCAACAGCTTTTTGAATTAGTGTCAAAATTTGCACTGGAGGTTTTTTTCTTTTTTCACATCGAGTGAGAAAAAAAATTATCTTGTATTACTAATTTATTCTCTTTGTTTCATTTGGAAATCATTTGTTTTGACTACTTACAGAAGTTACAGTGAGAAACACAGTTGCCGATGAAAAAAGGTTTCATTACTTTCTGGAAGTGAAATGTGCAACTTTTTTAGAGAAAAGTAATGGATGTCATTTATGTTAAAGGGATGTGGCATTTCTAGATACAGTAATTGCTGGTGCCATTTCAAATATGTGCTTTATTTCCTGGGCTTCAGATTCTAATTTTCTTAGGTAGTTTTGCTGTATTTAGAAGGTTTTTTTTGGAGTCTTTTCTCTGTACATTTCTCTGCATTGTTTTCTTGTTAATACCTTGAGCTAGAATTAAGGTATGACTTTTTGTACTATTCTAGGATTGTAGCTTTAGAAATTACTTCCCCTCCCTCGCTCCTGCTTGGGCTTAGGGTATGTTTGGATAATTTTTTCTCTACTAGGAGGAGTGGAAAATTTTTTCATCTCTGGTGGTGACACTTCAAGAATTCTTCATTGTAAAAGGCATCTTAAGGTGCAGTAAAAGGTGTATAGAAGTCTGTTGGAATTACTATAGTTTCTCTGGCTGTCTTTCTGTATGAGTCCTACATGCTGCTTGGGAGAGGAGACTTCTTGGTCTCAGTGTACTTGTTCTGTAGAGGAGAAGTGGTGTAGTCTATGATTATGTCTTCCAGGTATTGCTAGATACTACTGTCTAGGTTTCTCTGCAGTTAATTGCTTAAAGAAGCTGGGTATAACTTAACCAAATGATGGCTGCTGCTCTTCTGTTGAAAGAATATTAATTTTCTTCATAAGAAAACTGTGTATTGGTGGTCTTACTGTTTTCGGTGGTGCTAGATAAGCCATAAAATGTTTTGTTAAGTTCTACGTTGTATGAGCATTAAATAGGAAGGGTTACTGAATGCAGTATAAAGGAAGTGTCCTTCAGTTGAATGTGGAGACCTGTGTTTTAGTGCATAAGAATCTGTTTGGGTTGTTTTTTTGTGGTTTAAAGAATTTTTTTTTGGTGGGGGGTGGTTGCAAGGTGTCTTCGTCAAGGAAGTCATTAAATATTTGAGGAAACTGATATTGAGGTCCACTAAAAAAGCAAAACTTGCCAAGATAATGGCTCTGCTTTTCATTTCTTGACAAGACTGTGCCTTTGGCTGCCATTGCATTAATTTTCAAAACTAATCTGCCTGTGTTACCCAATATGACTGTTGGCATATTAGTTAGAAGAGTCACATTTTTAAATGTTGAGATTGGCTGAAAAACATTTTTCTAGAAAAAACTGTTAGTCCTCTAATAGAACAGACAGCAAATGTTTTTCCTTTTATTACTAGCATATGTTCTATTTTTGTTTTAATTTAAGCACAGTACATAAGAAAGAAGTAGTAAATTGAAATTGGAATAACAGAAGACACAGTAAAACCAACTCATTATTAGCCATTATTCCTTTTTATTCTAGTTTATTAGATGTTGCAGGCTAACTCTGTTTGTGACAGTAATAAGAAACTTGGTATCACATACTAGGGTCCCAGTACAGACAAATTCACCTCTGTTTTATTTACATGTTTATGCCATAAAAGCTGATGTTATTTGGAGGCACTGGTAATGATGGTTTTTAATTGGGGAACTTACCAGAGTTTTTGCTAACAATGTATTTTATATATAGGTTTTCATAGAGTAAAAAGGGTTATTTAAAAGATGTATTTATGACCATCTCCCCTAGTAAATTGTAAAACATTTAGTTGTAAAATTACAGGTTTCCAAACCTTAAAAATATTTCTCACTATTTGATCTTTTGACCATAGGTATTTTGTTTACACATTGATTTGTTTAAAAGGGAAGACACCACCCCCTCCACACCCCACCCCCCCCCCCACCCCCCCCCCGCTTGTATTAGAGGCTAAATGTCATTTATCTACAAAAAAGTAAGGGCATCTAATATGAAAACATTGTTTTCTGTCTTTCTGGGTAACTCTTAAGCCTCAGTCCTGATCCTGAGGGACTATTTCTGAATGCAGACATGATAGGGTGTTGTTGTCTTTATTTTTATTCATCTTGTTACCTTATGGGAATTATGGGGATCAGTATTCCTACAGTCTTCCAAGTGTGGGAGTCCTGAGTGAGGCAAAGGCACCTACCTAGGACCAAGGTGAAATAGTAAAAATGGTGAGAAAACCTGAGAAGTTCCCATTAGCCTCATGGTTTTCCACTGATAATAACATCTGTTCTGTAATACTAATACTGTTTGCTATTAAATGGTAATGTTAGATTTAAAGAATTTGAACACTTGTCTTTTGCACTGGCAAACTTTAATAGATCCCTGTTGAATTAAAACCATGTAGTTTGAGAGAAACTGAGTATAGATACGAAATAAAAATGTTTATGATACAAAGACTGGATTATAATGAGATAAGATAGTGTTTAAATTGCACATCTCAAGAGCATGCATCCCAGAAATAATGAAATACTACTTGTCTCAAGTACAATCATGAGGATGTATAAATCTGCTATGACAAAGTGGTTGGATACAATTCAGGCACAAATGAAAGATGTGAATAGCTCTGCTTAGCGGAGATTGTGTTGGACTAAATGGATTACACAGTCTTGCAGTGCCTGATGCATACCAAAACTAAGTCTGAACAGTGGTTTGTATGAGAAGCAAATATTGCACGTGTTTCTCTTACAGAGTTCAAGACCATAGTTGCACCTTAAAACATGGCTTTTAAATCGCATCATGGGTAACAGATAAGAAAAATTATACTGATTTATTTATGGAAAGAAAAAGTGCTTATCTTCAGATTTGATCTTATTTTGAATTCTTGCAGTAAAATTTTACTTGGATTGAATTGGAATACTGTGACTGTAAATTATGCAAATTGAGTTTTGTTGGGAATTTCAGCATTTTCTAAAGTCCACAAACTGCTAATGAAAACTCAAAGCTAGTAATATATGCAGCAGGTACAGCACTAGGAATTAATGTCCATAAGAAAATCATGTGTTACTAAGTTCATGTGAACTGGAAACATCATGATGTCTGTATATAGGATATTCCTTCAGCATATTTTTATTACCTGAAATCATTACGTTTAAGAACAACTAAAGACAAATACATGGCATTTGATACACATTACATGTGTATATATAGCAGCATAGTTGGAGAAGTAGGGATAGAAAGATTCTCAAGACGCCACTGTTACTCCCTTAAGAAAGTGAGATCAGTCACACGTAGCCATGGTATTAATACCATGTACAGGAGAGTGCGGAATTCTCAGTGGGTCTGCTTTAACATGTGAACTTTACTTACTACCATTAGAAAGCTTGTGAGGTTTGGTCTGTGTTTAGTTTGAATCTTTATTGCTACAGTTATTTCTTTTCTTGTCTTCTGTCTTCCTGTTGTGGTCTTGGAGACTATTAACTAGTGGGTTTTTTTGCCTTCTTTTCTCTGAAAGTTACAACCTTAGTTTATTCAGTTTCTCTGTCAAGACTTTTATCCTTCTTTCTGTTCTTGTCAGTAGACCTTCTCCAGCTGGTTCACACCTATACATTTGAGCTTTTGCTTTCCCCACCCCCGGCCCTCGTAAGAAAAGGCACTGTTTTTGAGGTGGCCTATTTTCTAATGTAAGGGCTGACTTATTTTTGACACTTGTTGTGTTGCCCATGTTATTCTGTTGAAAAGGTCAACTGTGAAATTCAATTTTTGCATTTTTGAATTTTGAATACTTATTCCTATTTTTGTTTATTACCAGTTTTCCCTCTGGATTGAAGACCAGTGTTGTGGTTCATGGTTTTTTTTCCCCCTCTCTGGTTTTAGTTAATGTCCTTATTTTTAATCTACTTTTCATGGTACTCACTTAAATTTGTGCTGTACTTTTATAACCATCCTTAATATCTTTATGAGTTTCTGTTGTATCTATATTCATGTTGGTTTATATCTCTTATATTTCAGATGGTTTATAACGTCAGTGAAGTGTTCAGGATTTGGCAAAAGTTCTTATTGTATTTCTTTTTCATCCTTTATGTTTTGTCCCCTTGATTTGTACTTCTTTTGTCTGTAGAAAATTATTTTTTCTTTCATTTATTTTCCTTTCATTTCAATTCCTTTCATACTTAGTGTTAGTATTGTCCACCAATTCTGTGCACAACTATTGTTTTTAAAATTCTGTTGTCTTTGTTTGGAAAGCTTGTTGGAGAGTCTCTGCTAGTTTTTAGCAACATAGAAACTGTTAGAAAATTCAGAGCCATCTGATCCTTCATATGCCTCTACTTTATTCTTTTCCGCCTTAGTTATTACTTAGAGACCCACAGAGAAAATGATAGATCTTGCTCTGCCTTGCTGGCTTCAGAGAAAGTAACAGCTCTTTTTACCGAAGTGTATTTTTCAAGCAAGCTCTTTTCCTATTAATGTCCAACACATAGGAATTTAAAGTCCTTTTAGTTCCCACCAAGTGTCACTTCTATCACCTGATTCACATTTTTATAATTATATTGCTTAATACTTACTTTACTTACACACTTATGCACAAACCTAAATCTTGCCTTACAGGCAGCCAAGCCATGTTCATTGTCAGGCATTTTCAGGTAACATCAACTAAAAACTGTTACAAACTGCCACAGGTGTAATATTTACGAAACACAAAGTTAAGCTGTATTCTTCCTTCCCTTCCCCCTGCCCCTGCCGATGACAATTAAGGACAGATCTATGGCTTTGAAGTACTAATCATAACAAATCTTCAGGAAACTTTTGATAACTGCTATTAAGAGTGCATGAATACATGTGACATAAAATAAATGAAATATTTGTTTAATTGATTGTCTTCATGGCTATGAAATTAACAGAGAACAATTTTGTATTTGAAATTCTTTACCTGGTCCACTTCTTTAACGAGAAAAGTTGTCTGTGAAGTAGTATGCAGAACAAAGTAATTCTAAAGCTGACTAAGTGTGGGAATACACTAAAGTAGAGTACCTAAATTAAGGGGTAAATTCTCATTGTCACTCAGGTAGGAGTTTATACCATTTTTTTTGCAGCTTCTTTGAGAAAGGCTGAGGAGGGACAGACTGTGCTAAGACAATTTTTTTCATATGTACCAATGTTATCTTCCTTTTTTGCCCTGATACAGAGTTGTGAATTCTTTAAAAGGCAGCCTCTGATCTGCAGGAAGAAAAGCGCTTGTTTAGAAATTCAGCTTCTCAGCCTTCTCTTGAAATTTGGTGGCTTCAAAGAGTCTGCCATCAGTGTATCTTTTCTGGTTGAAATAGAAGGTAAAATTAAAGGCCCCATTAATTCTCTGAAGTTAGTCATGCTTCACACTAAGGAAGGCTTCTAAAAAAGCAGTGTGTAAATATCTAGGATGGTGATGTGGCGTAAGATATAATTTAAAGTAATCTCCAACGCTAACTAGCAACCACAGTGCTGTTCACCCTCTCGTTGCCCTCCCAGTTCAGCCTCTTGGGCTTACTGCTGTGTGCCTTTGCCATGCTTAGCCTTGACATTGTCTTTGACATGTCTGCTGCGTTTGGGCCACAGTCACATTCAGGCGTTTGCAGATGAGGATGAGGTTTCAAAGATGTTCTGAACCCTGGTGAGAGGAAATACATTTGGAGGAGGAACTTCTTTCACTGAATTGTTCCTGAATCCAGGTTGACATAAACTAGCAGGCAAACTCATTTGCAGAAACACTTCATAAACACAGCTGTGTTCTGGGGCGTGCAGTCCAGCTATCTTGTCTACAGAAACTGCTGCCCCCAGCAAAAGCATCCCCCCTCATTCTGCGTCGCCAAAGCTACATGTCTTGCTGACAGGTTGTTGTATTTTACCATATTTGAAGTCACAAATGCTGTGAAACTGTGTAGTACCGTATGTCACAAGATGCCAGGAAAATCAAGAAGCCCACATTTGTGACTGTGGGCAGCTGCTGTGTGGAATTCTATCATCGTTAATCATCTCTTCCTTTGGTAGCTTGGGCTAGCTTATTCTGGTGTGACTGCTCATGCTTTTGCTTCTAGCTTGTTCTTGTGCTTATCGTAACTCAGCCTTCTGCTCCTAACTTACCTCTGTGTTTCTGTTGGGTCAAATTTCCCCGTGTGTACCAGTCCAGCTGGACTACAGAATTGTATTCCTAAATTTAAATAAAAGCAGCTTGAATTTAAAAGAAACAAGCAAACAAAAGCCACCCCAAAGGATACACTGGTCACAGAAGTGTGGCTGCAAGCCTGGTGAGACTTGGTGAATTCCCCTCTCCGCTTTTAGCAATTTGGAGGACTTGCAATCAGTGGTATGTCTTGGTACAAAGTTGCTTATTTACCTCCCAGTGCGGTGATCTAATGTGTGGACTGGAATTTCTGTCTAGTCATTCTAAACAAGGCAGTCTGGACTGCTAACTGACCTGGTACTGAGTTTGACTCCACCCTTGTTTCACAGGTGAAATTTAGGCAGGGATAAAAAGCAAAAATATGTTTTCCTGGGTAGCACAGGACTGAGGCTCTGGGGAGAGCAGCTTGTGCTGTGGCTCTGAGGAGTTTCAGCTTTAATATTTCATGAGTCTTCATGAATACAAACATCAGCCTTAATGAAATTTCTCCTCTATTTTTAATAAGCCATACAATTTGTCTCAAATCACTCTTGTACTTAAACAATGGAATAAATTATTTGTATTAAAACATTGTTTTAATGTGTTTTTATAGTGGGATTATATGCAGTAACTTTTAGAAGTACAGCTGTGTGAAGATGAGATCTAATTCCTAGTCCTTTTACTTCTATGCTGTAGTAAGCTTAAGCATGTAAGTGAAAGCTTATATGGAAAAAAAAAAAAGATGTACCACAGCACGTGGATCTGATTTTCAAAAGAGCTCAGCAAGCAACAGCTCTATTGCAGCATTATAATGAAATAGGTAAATTTTCACGATTTTTTCTTACAAGTTTCCTTTTAAAACATCTGACTCTTGTAGAGAAAATCCTGCCTTTTAGCAGTATTTCAGAAGTAGTGTGTGGTTAAATACTCTGTATTACAGTGTTTACCCAAAGCAAACAAATCAGAAGCGTATTCTTGCTAAGAGGCTGTGAAAGGTGATGCTGTTGATAGGTACTTGCCTTGTGAATGCCTTATCACATTTTTCAGTTAACAGATTTATTTTTATTAAGCAGATACAAATTCAGTCTTTTACTAAGACTTCATTTCTTTCACAGATCTAATTAAGTGCAGCTGAAGGATGTACATAAAAACTGTTTTGAGGGACGAATTCTTAATGGTAGTGGTATGTGAGTAAAGAAGTCTAAATGCCTTATGTATGAGCAACACACTTAACAGGAAACAAAGCCTTAAACCTCAGCAGATACAAAACCTGCAGTGGAATTAACAGGATGTATCTGTATAGAAATACATACAAAAATTCTTTTTGACTTGTTTTATACAAACTGTATCCTTTCCTAAACCATTCATTGGTGTTTATGTTTAGCTTTCTTCCTGTGCTGTTCTAAGGAAGGAAGAACAAGCGCGTTTTATGAATGCCAGACACATGTTTTAATAAAAGTTACTAACATGGACTGTGACTGTTGGTGCGTACCATAGCGTACAAGGGGTTGCACAGCATATATTCCTGAGAACCTGTTCCTATGAAAGGAAAGAATACTAAATAGCTCTCTGCATGGGCTCAGTGGCACTCTAGGATTAAGTGTGTGGGTAGTAAACTGAAGATAGTGGCAACAGCTACTGGTTTGTAAAGTGTTATGAGTTCTTATGGCAGTGTATGCGTAATCCTATGTTAAATTTGTTGGACAAGTTTACAAAAATTGTTTGAACCACCACCCTGCCTTTGCTTTTGCATATAAACTGTTGTAAATGGAAATGACTGGAAATCTTGGTTGAGTATATATTAAAAACAGTGGTTTTCAATGGATTAGTATTTCAAAGACTAAGGCTTCAGCTGTAGTGTTCATAATATGAACTTGTAGTTCTTCATAATCATTATGATTTTGGATTAGTTTTAAGAATTTGTTATTTATTTTTAATCATCAAAGAGATGTTAACAATTTGGAAGCTCTGCTATCCCAGAATTAGGATGCTTTGTTCTTCAAGGAACTGGGTTCTCAACATGAGCATCTGAAAATTACGACAGATTTTCTGGATTTTAATCTTGAATGCTAGGCAGCCTGTAATGAGATACCCCCTTGCTTCTGATTTGTGTAGCATGATTCTTGGTTAAATTAAAGTGATACCAAATTACCGTAATGTAAATAGGTTTGAAAAAATAGTGGGCAGAGAAGTTGCCATGCTTCTGTTTGCAACAGAAATCTTAGAAATTTCCTGTCTCTGTTTACTCTTTTTACTGTTCATTTTGGAAAGAAAGATTTATTTATTTATTTTGTTATTAAATAATGTTGACAGTAATGAACAACATAGTGTTGAATCAGTCTGAACTGTTTGCCTGGGGATGGGAGGTGAGGATGGTAAAAAATTGGAATACTACCTTTGGGCTTACTGGTTTTGATACACTGAATTCAATTTCTCTTTCATTTCATATAATTCCCATATGGTTTTGTAAGAGTCTTAAACTCAGGATCTCAATGTCTTAGGCACTGCAATTCTGCCTGAACCTAAACACTGGTAAAATTGTGTTTTCACATAAGTCCCCAGAGAGTGATAATGGGGTGCACAGATTTGAAGTACAACTAGCCTATATCAACTCAAATGCTGTTCTTAACCATTGCTTTCTTCCCTAGCCTTCCTCCCACCCACCCCTTTATGAGAAAGACATTCTTGCTTGATTTTTGGAGGACTGGTGCAGGAGCCCAGCTCCTGGGGCATAAAAGCTGTGGGGTCACAATGGCGTTAGGAATTCCTCTGTGTGAACTTCCGTATCTACATCCTGCCTGTGTCTGTGTCCATGCTCCTGCACCTAGGGGTTCTTGATAGTAGTATGGAGAGCCCACTTTGTGTGCTGGCTATTTTTAACCTTGTTCTGATACATCTTATTTTCTTTGGTAAGCTGTACTGGCTTCCCTTTCCACTTCAGAGCATAGTCACGTGCTATTTCAACTACATACTGCTCTTCTCCTCCTCCTACATCAGTTACTCTTTATAACCTGTGAGGTAATATGCAAAATTCATTTCTTACTCTTTGTGACATACTTCATCAGCCAGCCCTTGCTTTGCATTTCTTCCTGCTTTCTGATTGAGGCAGTTCTGAAGACTACATGATGATACTGCTGAAATTGATTAAAGTAATGCAGTCTTCGTTACAAGGCCAGTGTTTCTCAGATTTTCCCTTAGCAGCGTACTTGACTAGGTGTTTTTTGAGGCTTTCAATGGCAATGCCTTTCATACATTTTTATAAACTTACACTGGTGTCCTAAAAAATCTTCAGAATTTCCATGTATATGGAGTGAACACTTAATAGACAGTAGTTACTCCTCTGGTACCATTGCCAAATGTAGAAGCCAACAGGAAGGAAGAAGGGAATGTACAGTTTGGGAGTTTGAGGACTGTAACTCTAAAGTAGTAATTAAGAAAAAAAAATTAAATAGGTAAATTTTCAAGAATGTCCTGTAGATGTGGACTGTGAATTGCTGATGCTCTTTATATATAAGGTTCAAAATGGGATGATTGTAGTATTTTTTTGTGCCATGTGCTTGAATAAATTTTGCTAGAATACATACATTAAATTTCGGTAAACAATTCAAAACACCTTAGATTTTAATAGACATTAAAGACTTAATGATTAAAGCATCAGAAAATATTCCTGATATATTGCTTTATTGAGCTTTCATTGATTGATTTTTGGGTGATTTTATCTTCTCTGCTTTTGACCTGAGGGAGAACCAACAATTTCTGAGATGTTTAAAGGAGAAAGTGGTAGCTGAGTGATTGACTTTTCTTGAAACTTGAGTAAAATTTGGAGATGAGTGGGAGTTAGTAACTGGGAATATCTGGAAGTATGTATCTGTCATGAAAATTTTAAATAATTACTGTTATTTTGTGTGTCTGTGCATTGAAGGTATCCTGAATTAGCAACTGTGTGCAGAAATCCCAATACTCTAATTCTGTATCCTGGAGCTGAAGCAACCAATTTGGAAGAAGTTGCAGTGATGTCTTCTAGTCCATCTGTTATGATCATCATTGATGGAACATGGAGTCAGGCTAAAGATATATTTTATAAAAATTCTCTATTCCGGCTTCCCAAGCAGGTAAGTTAGAGTACGTAAAATAGAATTTTGTCTAATAGGTGCTTGCTGTCTGACTGGCCAGATTGGAGTGGTTTTGTAAGGATGAAAATTGTGGAAAACTTCCTCCTTAGCTGTAACCAGCTGAACATATTAGGAAAACTGGAACAATTTAATAAAACAACCTGTAAGATTGTTACAAACTGACCGTAAATACTTGGGGTTTTCACTGTGTCACCTGAAACGTGTTTTTATTTGTTTGGAGTTAAGGCATCTAAATTCTTAGTGAATCATTTTTCAAAACTGAAAACTGGTTTGTGTAGAAGATTTTTGCTTGTTACCTAAGGTGTTACAACATGTACAATGGAGTAAGCATTCCCCTCCCCCCGGCCCCGGCCCCGGCCCCTGCCTAACTATTTTGTGTTATGGTAGTAGAAAAGCTGAAAGTGGAATTTTGCAACCTTTTATGAATATGTCACACTCTTTCCTGCATATTGATTTGTTTTCCACCGTACTAAAAACTGTCTGACTTCTGACAATTGTTCCTTAGAATTTAAGCAGAACAAATACTGGCTACATGTGGTTTGGGGGTTTTGTTGGATTTTCTGGTTGCTTTATTTTGTTTTGTTTTCCTTAGCAACATCAACACCCACCCACCTGAACTGCTAATAAAGCTTAAGTGAGCGGTAGTTATACAATTACTACAGCTGTCACTGCCCTAGTGAAAATACCCTAGATTGTAGTACAATGATAATGACATTAGGGGACGTAGGTTCCCGTTGCTGCATTGTGAGTGGTATGATGCTACTTTTCAAGGAATTTTTTAGTGGATAATTGAGTGTGGCTTTGACATAAGAGTTTTGAAGGTAAAACTTGATCTTATGTGACTTAGCTGCTGTTGTTACTGAGTGTTTTTCTGCTGTTACTAGATTGAACTCATTTATATTTATGTTATATAAACACACCAGGTGGCATTTCTTTTTGTACTACAATGGTGTGTCAGAGTTAAATGCCCAAAGTACAGATTTGCTAGAAAAGCCTCTAATTTCACACACTGAAGTTTTGTATCTGCACTGTGCGTCATTCATAATCAACTTGTAAATCCAGAAGCTGGAAAATGTTATTGGTTGGATTCTTTATAAATCTTTGAAAGGAAATGTAACCTTTTGTTTTTGTATTTTTGTCATATGGTTGTCAGTGGAGCATGGAAAAACATGAAAAAGTTAATGTCATAAATTTAAATTTGTTTGGAAGTCAATTTGCTGTCTAAAGTTTAGTGCTGCCATTGCTTTTGGTTTCCTTTTGTGTTGGTTCTTACAACGAGATTCTTGATTTTGCTCCTGACTAGTTCTCCTGTGGTCATATTGGTAGGGAGCTGGAGTGTGGCAGAGCACACAGCTCCTGGAGGGGTGAAGGGCCTCTGGCTGTTTTGAAGGAAAAGATGTACACCTCCTTGAACCTATCAAATGCAATGAACACAGCTCTTGTGTAAATAACTGTCTTAACTCCAGTCTTTGTTCTGGTTTGTAACTAGTTTGCAGTTCCTCATGTATTATGCTTCTTTGAAACTTCTGGGAACTGCAAGCTTTTGGTGTGAATTCCAAAATACCCAAGTACTCTGAAGTATTTGTTTCCATTGGCTAGCTTGATTTGACTGTCCAAAATAACATGTAGGAGCGGTTTTGCTACAGATCAAAATGGGGCAGAATTTTGTCCTGATCGCTTGGGTTCTTGTAGATGGCATGATGCCCGTTAGATATTTTTACCCCTATATTGGTATAGTAATGTGTCTTGGAAGATTTTCAATATGTATAAAAAGTAGTGTCCACTGGGCAGTATAAACAAGGCTTTTGTTTCTACTTCTTAGGTATTTCCATAAGACTAGGATTTGTCCAGATGTGATTTGTTGACAAAGCTTCCATTTTCCTTCAGGGGCATTATGGAAAGTATTTTGTAGAAAGAAGTATTAATACCAACAGCTTTACTACTGAGAAAAATTCTCTTTATTGTCGGTTCACCTTTCGATTAGTGAAAAGTTGACTGTCTCTTCAGGAGGGGAGAGGAGGTGGCAATTTGTAAACTTAAAAATGAAAGCCTTATGACTGTTATGTTAGAATAGCCTAAATGGAGTGCTGTTAGTCAACATGCTGCTAATGCAGAAAAAAAGCTACGGTATGGCTTATAAGTAATTTGCCTTAGGGATTGAAATATGTTTTATATCAAATCTGGGAGTTGCTTTTAGTCTTTTACTATAGTATAGCAATTAGGTTATATTGGTGTAAATGAAAAGGAAGAGTAGATTCTAGGTTTTAGTCAGATTATTTTGGCCTTCAGAGGAAGATGGTGAAACAGATGGAATTTACATCTATGCACTTATGGGATGTATTTCAATTTAACTGCAACTTTATGAATAGATTTTATGGAATTTATTTCAATGCAGTCCATTGCAAATTCTGCAGAACATTTGTCATATGCTGAGACACCTGATGGTGGATACATGACATGCCTTTAAGTGAGAAAGTGTTGCCATTCATAATCTCTTTAGTTGTGCTCTACCAAATCTGCAGCAAAAGTGAAAAATCATGAATTCTGTAAACTGGCAATTCTCAATTGCAGAGTGTATTCCTGAGGTAGGAAAAGCAGGAGAAAATGCTTTTTTAAATCTAGTCACTTGGAGGGAGGGGTAGATAGATGAGGAAAATTGGTTGTCATTCTTGTCTGTTCCTTTTAAAACTTGCAAAAATAGTTTTACCTTTATTATCCAAAACCACTAATTATGTAATTGTTCCTGTCTTTTTGTGGCTTGGGGTTTTTGGTGGTAGTTTTTTTTCTCTCTCTTTTTTTTTTTTTTTGTTTGGTTTGGTTTGGTTTAGGGTTTTTTTTGTGTTTTGTTTTTTTTTTCCAGCCGAGATCTACAAAGATAAGATCCAATGGCTGCAGATAAACTCCACCCCACTGTTCCACAACAGCCCTTTTCTATTGACTTGTACTGTGATTAGTGTACCTTTCTTGGAAGCTAACTTGAGGAGTAGTTTAGCTAATCTAGATGGCCTTCTGTTTTGCTTCCCTTCTCTTACATACTTGCTGCTGACAAAACTTCCTCTCAGTGGGTCATGTAAGACAGGTAGTTTCTGCAAAAGCTGGAACAAACAGAAGTGTATTGCACATTTTCTATTGCACTGGTCTTTTTGTCCAGTCATTTTAAAACTGCCTTAAGTTACTTATTTCTGTTGTGTGTAATTCAACTTTGTTGGAAGTTCATGTCACCTTCCTCTATATCATTTTGCTATGGTGCCTGGATTTTTTGGTAGTAATACTTGGCTCATTTCACTTTATTTCTTATTACTTAGATCTCTCTGCTTCACTCTTGCATATTATTGCTGAGAGAAATAAATCAGGAGCTAATGAGCTAGTGAAACAGTGGTTGATTACAACTGGTACCTGTTGAGAATAATCAAGAGAATTAAGTAACATGGGGTGAAGTCCTATTTCCATCTGGGAAAGATACTGGAAATAAAGTATTTTCCAGATACCTGCTTTAAACAACTTCATGCTGGAATTTTGTTTGTGTTATAGTTTCATTTTTCCTGTGAACCATGCTTTTCTTTAAATGGGTGTAAAGATGATAGTCAGTCATGCATAAACCAGCAGAATTCATCAAGTAATAAAAGATTAAAAGAGAGACAGTTGATCCAGTTTTGTCCAATAGTTCAACAGTTCTTTTAAGCTCAAAACTGCACTGTTCCAAAGAATGAAATTTTATATATTTGTAATGTAAATGTAGGGGCATAAAAAGAATCTGTATTATGTGTAGAACTAAAAGATTTGTTTTAACCTGCCAAGCATAGTGTTGGGTAAACAAGGTGCAGAAAATGAATAATACTTCAGAATAAGTTTTCTTCTTACTAAATCTTCTGTATTACAAATAAATTAATTTGGTCGCACTGATGTAACTAGAATGTCACCTGAGGTGCCTGTCAGAAACACCTGACAAGAAACATAACATATGAAAAACATTCATCCTGCTGACTTACTAGTCATCCAAATTCTGCCTCACCTATTTCTGATTGCAGCAAGGGTCTGAGAGGACAGAATTGAAGTTACTTATCTAGTCTGTACATAGTCATTCTGGAAGAACTCAATGTTAAAAATAAAATCCTTAAAATTCTTCTATTTTCAAAATCTAAGTGGCTTCAACCTTCTAGTCAGAAGTACATAATGTTCTATTAGGCCTTTTGGATTATATGACTGATTTGATCATACAGCAAGAATGAAAGGATACAAGAGGTCCATAGAAATTCTGAAAGCTATCAGGTCTCCGATACTCAGGCCTTGCCATGTTGTTTGAGAATTTACTGTGTTCCTTTCAGACTTTCTGATACATTTTATAATTAACTTCTTCAGTTCTCCATGCAGGACCACTTCTGCAATGCTTTTTTTTTTTTTTTGTTTTTCACAGGGGACCAGAAGTCTGCTTTATTAGAATCATAGAATCACCCAGGTTGGCAGGGACCTCAAAAAATGCATCTGGTCTGCCCTTTTGTGGGAAGGGAAGCCTGGATGAGATTACCTAGCAACTTGTCTGGTCACATCTTGCAAACCTCCAGTGATGGGGACTCCACCATGTCCCTGGGGAGGTTATTCCAATGACTGATTTTTCTCACTGTAAAAAATGTTCTTATATTGACATGAAACCCCTCCCATTGCAACTTTTTTTTTTGTTGCCTGTTGTTGTCTCCATGTGGCTCCCTGTGAAGAGAGAACCTCTGTCCTCTCTGTAGCTGTCCTTTAAATACTGGAATACTGTGATGAGGTCCCCCTGAGCCTTCTCCAGGGAGAAGAGACAAGAAGTATTGCAGTGCTAGATGAGATAATAGTCAAATATTGAATATGATGCACCCTCCAAGACTGAAGAGACTCCAACGTTTAATTCCATTTTCAAGTGTTGACACTTTGAGTCTTAGAATTATGTCTGCAGTACACTTGAGAGGGTTGTTTTCCTGATTGTGCATATGTTCTTAAGACAGTTTTGAAGAAATTGCTTTAAACTAGTCAGTCTTATATAAATCTCAGTAGCAATCTTACCACAGCAGTGGGTGGTCACAGCATGTGCTGTTTAAGTGTGGTTATGATCCTGGTAAATGGTGGCTTAAACCAGTGCTATCAAGTACTAACTGAATTGAACCTAGCTGTGTAAATTCTTGTATGGCCTGAGCATTTACTGAAAGTCAAAGGAATGTGGACTAAGCACATCTGTATTTTGGCATTTTACCTGCTTAAATTTTTTTAGGCCTTGTAGTGGAGTGTAAAGTGTTAATTAGTATCCCTGAGGCTTTTAAAATGTTTGCTCTATTAAAATATGGACAGAAAAATTATGGATCGTTTAACATATAAATGATTCTTCTAGAAGCCTAATGAAAAATGGAATTGAAAAAGACTTTGTAGTAGTAGGATGAGTAAAAATAGTGTAATGAAAGTAAAGTAAGATACTATGCCAAGAAACTTTTGGAAAAGTGAGCAGTAGTACTGACTATGCTGCATGAAAAGTTTTTCACTTTTTGAGATAGTACCACTAAGTGGTGATAGAGATGAGCTTCAATATTCAAAACTGAAATATTAAACAATTGCTGGATATTCTTATAATTCCTGATAATGGCTGATACTTATGCTTGTCCCTACATATCTGTCTGATTACATATTTTTTTCTAAAGCAATTATAGAACGTAACAATATTTATTTGTTAAAGACTATGAATTGCTTTTTAAGGGTGGAATGATATTAATGATAAAATGGCAAGCAGGGAGAGGCTGTTAGTGTTTTATGTGCTTAGAATTCATATTCTGAGAAAGTCCAATTAGAATTGATACTCTTCTTAAGCCTTCTTATTTGGTTCTGTGATTTTGAGTGAAATGTGTTTTTCCAATATTTTAACAATTTAGTAAGAACTACTGATATTTAATAAGTATTTAAAAAAATCTAGTAAAACCCAGTTTATTACTTTAGGTTTCACTAAGATATTAAAATGTATCTGTGTACTACAGGAAATTAAAAAACTGTGCTGTTGCAAAAAAATATGCTCATACTGTAGGAAGTTATTGCACCAGAAAGACTAGGTATAAATTAAATTTATATGTGAAATTGTAGAAACTTAACTTCCTCGTAAGTTTTCTGGTTTTTAAAAAGTTTTGTTTCTAGAACATTTTACAGATGTAGGAGCAAAGGTAATTGTGATGATATTAATCTGGAGCCCATGAACACGAACATGGGTAAAACATGATAGCCTTGGAAGTTTAAGAGTCAGTCTTCCAGATACTAGCTGCTAACAGGTATTATGTACCCACACTCCTTGCAGTGTGCACCTATGGAGAGGGTTTAAGATATGAAAAAGTGAGCTATTGGGTATGATTTACCACTGGGGTGAGTCACAGACTTTCTGAGAAAGTTCTGAGGCATTGAGTTAGGAAGCAATGATGCAAAAGATCATACTCTGTTCTCTTGGGGAAAAATATGAGTAGACTGCAGGAATACCAAAACCATTCCTAGCAGATTTGCTTCTTTGTGCATACTTTAATACTGCATTGCATGGATCACAGCCTTTAACACTTGGAGTTACAGCCTGTCTGAATTAACACTCTGTACTTTTTATCTGATTTTTTTTTAAAAGAAAAAATATTCTACTGTCTTTTCTTTTGATTGGAATTGCATTGCAACTCTTGTTTTAAAGGGTTTAAATTCTTAGTGCAAATGAAAAAACAGTGACTCTTGAAGTATTAAGTTAAAAGCGTATTAAAGTATTTTTTTAAACTGTGATGGATAGTTTGGTTATTACTAAATGTACCAGAGCCAAATTCAATGTTTGATTTGATTTTAGTTGATTTTTCTTTGATAATTGCTATTAATCAATTCATGTGGAGCTGTTTTAATGACATTGTTGGAGTTCTCAAATGCAGAAATAGGTTCCTGCAGGGGGAAAAAAAATCAAAATTCCCATGTTGAAGTGTGACCTAACTGGCTTTAGTCTCTTAGATCAAGTTTAAAGGTTATGTTTGGTGGTTTGAGTGTTATTTGTGTTATTTCAGTTTTGCTTGTGCTGTCCTAGTAGTAGAGTGCTAAGTCAGGAAGTAGTCATCTATGAGACAGGTAGTGCTCAATGAAGACACAAGTTGAGCATGGAGCTGTGCAAAGGTTACATTTAAAGTGCTATGTACACAACTGTGTATTAAACTAAGTTTGGTCATTTTGTGCTGAGATGAACTAGAGACACTTGTGCAATCCGTTATAAATTCTAAGTAGTTAAAATCAGCAGTCAGATGGTAAAAGTTTACAACAAAACTGTCTGTAAGCAAACACCAGCACTCTACAGATTAAATTTTGTTCACCCTCTGACTGTGTTCTTTTCATCTTTCTCATTGAGCTAGACAGCATGGGCAGCACCGTAGGGGTTTTTTGTCTTTTTCCTATTCCTATGTTATTTCCTGTTTTCTTACATTATAGTTCATATTTAAATACTTTCTAAATGTCCTCTGTCTGAATAGAGTTTTTATTTCATTTTTGAGACTTTGGGTTGATAATGCAGTTTTGAAAGATTAAAATGAGTAGACTGTCATTACGTTTGGAATTTAAGAAGGCGGGGGTTTGTCCCACAAAGAGAATGAGGTAGATAATGACAAGATCCAAAGAAAGAGGCTTTTGAAAGAAAAGAGTGTATGATTCCTGCAGATATTGTCAGTAAATGAAAAAGAAACCATTATAACTAAAATTTTTCAACAAATGGTGATTTGAGCTTTTACTCAATGTTCTGTAGGTAGAAAAGAGCTGTTTTGGTAATGAAGCGATTAGCAATTCTTAATTGCAAGGTATACTACAAAGACAAAATAAATTGGAGGCATTAGAAGATCACATTTAAATGTGCTACTTTGCAACTTCACTGATTTTGGGTAACACAAACTTCTATATTGAATGGATTTAAAGATACTATAGGATATTTTAATAAATTGTATTGTTTTAAATTAGTATTAAAATCTTAAGCTTTTTAATAAGAAGCTCTTTTAAGCAACAGCTCAGTCAACAGAGCTTTTTTCTTTGAAGAGAACCATTGAAGAAATTTCAAATAAGCTCTTCTGGAAGGTTTCAGAGGAAATCTATTTACAGTTCTAACATATTCAACTTTATCAGAAAGATTTAAATGTATGTCTTGATCCAGAATCTTTCTTACTATCTGGAATTTTTACAAATGACAAAGCATGAGCTTGAACAAACTTCATAGCAGAAACTTATGAGATGAATGACTTAAGGTGACTTTTATAGTTTTTAATATGATTACATTGATTATGTCTTGTACTCCATGAGTTGGCACCCTCTAGAGAAGCACATTATCCCAGGATGTTTTGCGTAGCCACAACTGAGGAAGAGGCCTCAAGCATTAAAGTATGCACTGCAGGCTTTCTTGCAACAGCTGTTGTGGTTTGCAAAGGTGATACAGAAGAAAGTATTCCGTTAACTTGGAGCAGTGGATGCAATTAGTTCAGAGGGAAGACGGAGATGGTTTGCACAGCAGGCATGCTTGGCACTGTTAGGCTGGTGGTATATTGTACAAAGCAATCACAGAGCACTGTGGGTGAAGCTGCTTCTGTTTATGAGGGGATAAGCATAGCATAGTGGGAACAGATGGCCAAAAAAAAAAATTGCCCTTCTACTCCTTCAACAACAAAAATAGGTTGAAAAAACTAACCTAGTGACAAGCACACATACAAACATGTAGGCAAGCTATCCCAAGTACTTTGTCTCATCAGAAGTGGGTAATACTTGAATCAGTTTTATTTATGTATAAGGGTTTTTGGGCCACTGTTGTGAATGCAAGCATCTGCTATCCAGAACCTGAATGGATTATTTCTATCACTTGATATTTTTATTTGATTTTTTAAAGAGCCAGTTAGAATTTCCTTGGAATTATTATGTTTGTGCAGTACAGTTGTAGAAAAAAAGCATTATACATTCCCTAAAATCTTGCAAAGTGCTACAGTCTTGATTTGGAGCATTGTGAGAGAGGGGAGAGGAGAGGGTAGGAATTCATATACTAGTGATCAGGTATCAAAAAGTTATTTAAACTGAATGTAAAATCATGTATGAAAACTGGCACTGTTTCCTTGTAATTTTAAGCTGACATCCATCTAGCCAACAGTCAAGAGAAATATGATCACAGACAGTCAAGAAATGGGCATAAATTGTAGTCCACTTTTAATTATTTTACTTCCTGCATTGTTATGTGTAACATTTATACCTAGTAATCTGATTTCTTGGCATTATGTAGTCACAAAATACTTTCTGAACATCTCATAAGAGCATAGTACATTTTCATTAAGTTAGAGTATTCCAGTCATAATGTAGGCATTTGCACAGGTTGTATAACTTTTTACTTTAGCTTAATTCACTGTAAGTCTGAACGGTGTGCCTGGCTTGTGCATGACTGGGCACAGTTTGAGGCTGGCGGTAGCTTCGTACACACTTTGAGTGTATAATTCTTTGTTGATGCACTCCTGCTACTTAATGGGCATAATAATGTCAGCAGCATAATGCCAACAAATCATCCTGTCTATTTATACATTCATCACAGCATTGCTGTTATTCAAATATTCAACACCTCATTTTCTTTTCCCATCATGCCTTCACAATTTCTGACACATCTATTTTGTTTTCCTTATACTTCCTTTGTTATATGAAAATTGGTATCATCAGCTAAAATCTGGTTTCTTACAGCAAATTTTTAACCCTTGAGGTTTACCGTTCAGTTTGCACTCTGTACTTCAATCTGTTTGACTAGGGGTGAGCATTTGTGAGGATATGCTGGTACCAATCCAAAGACTAGTCCTCAAATGAGTTGATATTTTGATATCTGAATTAAGATTATGCTTGTGATCTCTCTTGCTGTTCCCCTCTCACCCTCCTCACCCTTTTATCCCTGAGATGGGATTTATTTTCTTAACAAGCTTCCTTGGAGACCAGGATTTGACTTTAAGACTTTCAACAGATCTGCGTTCAGTCTTGCTTGAGCTTTTAAAAAATAAGAGGTAGCTTAGAAGTCAGGAAATCATCAGTAAACTTAACTAGTAAGTAATTTAACAGTTACAAATTTGTGTATTTCTTCTCCTGCACGAGGAGTGAGAGTACCAAACTCCCGCTTGAGAATATATGGCGGAAGCATCCAGAAATGACAAGAATGTATGTGTACAGACTTTTTTTATTCAGAGGTTTTGGCAAATGCTGTCCACAGTAATTTTAGTATTTTGAGGTTTTGAAGGCTAGAGTTTTTGATCAGTCTTGAGAGCATCTATTTGCAATAATCTGTGGAGAAGAGCGACCTTTACTAGTCAGAAGTTATTTTGACTCATACAAATGAAACTCTCTAAATGAACATTTTTAATGAGAACCATGTTATTTAAAATCATAGTTATCATTTTGTTGTTCTAGACACCTGTCAATACTTAGCACAGAAATGTCTGTGTGTTAGACATCATGATGTGTATATAATGACATGCAGCCCCTTCTAAGGAGGCAGTCATTCCTACAAATGCTTCAAATTTTCAGAACACTTGATTCGAACGAAGTTCTTGAAAGGAGGATGAAGTATCACAGAATGACCTTTTGGCCACAAAATTTATGTTCAGCTCTAGAATCATCAGTTCTCTGGGGACAATCATGCCTCATTGCCATCTCACCTAGTCAGCAGTGAAAACTTGGAGAGTGCGGGCATCAGGAAATCTGAACATCTCCAACGGTCTAAAATTGTCAACAGATCTTGATAATTCCTTTAGTACTGTAGAGGAATGAAGCTGCGTTAATTATCATTGATAATATACAGCTGTGGGCTGGCTTCAGGGGTGGTGGGTTGGCTGATGTAGACAAGATGCAGCTGTGGCTGGTTCTGTTAAGGGGTTGGGCAGCCAGTGAAGAGAGAGCAGCCAAGGAGGAGAGTGGGGGAAGCAGAGAGAGGGAGAGTGTGCCTGGGATGAGGGAGACTAGAAGGCAGCAGAGGGACTGGCATGAGGGGTGTGTTGGTATGAGATGGTAAAAGACCTTGTTGCAGCTGTCCAGTTTGGAGAGTGCTGTGATATAGTACTGCATGTTATTGACTGTGTTTCTGCTTATCCTTCTACATATCAAAGGAGGCTGCAGTAATACCTGTACCAAATAAATTAATGGAAAAGATGATAAAGAGTAGAACTAGAAGGTTCATGGATAAATATGCAGTATTAGGCTAGCCCAATGCAGCTGTTGAAAACAGATGACATATCTCACAAGTTTTCTGCAGCTCTTTACCCACCTTCTTCATGGCTCCTTCAGAAGCAGGCTGACTGAAGCAGTGTGTGGAGGCTACTTTTCGCAGGTGCCCTCATTAAATACCTTGAATAAAAGGACTCATGAGAAGAAAAACTGTGTCATGTAACAAGTAGTAAACAGGTCTGTTTAAGCAGTAACTGGTAGTGATTGTAATTTTATTTTATGGTTTGTAGAGCTGTCCTCAGTGGAGCCCCCAGTGAATCCTGCTGTTCAGCATATTCTGAAGTAATGCAAAGGAGGATTTACTAGTTAAGTGATAAAATTTCGTCATGACATTAAGTTATTTAGAGTGGTAATGAGAAGGGACAGCTGTGAAAAGTTCAAAGACTATGAAGCTCAGTAACTGGACGTTAACATAGCATAGGAAATTCAGTGTAGATAAATGGTAATAAAAGCATACACCAAATGTTATTCTAATTTTACTTTTTTTTTTTTTTTAAAAAGCTTTTAATTGGACACTCATCAACAGTGAGATTTTGGGATTATAATGACAAGTTCCATGAAAACCTCAGTTCAGTGCCCAAGAGCATTGAAAAATTACGCTCAATGTTAGATGTACATCTGCTTGCTTGCATGCATGCTGTCTCTTTCAGGCCCACAACCCTCCTGTGGGCCTGAAAAACCCCTACAAAAATTCACAAACAGAAGAGGTTCGAACAAAGTGAACAAATGATCAAAGTATGGGATGAGTTGTATATAAGAAACAACAAAAGTGGGCTGCTCTTTAGCTGGAAAGACAACTGGTCCAGCATGATAAAGATTTGTAAATGTGTAAGTGACACACAGAGCGAATATGGACCAATTGTTGGCTATTCTTGCCAACACATGAAATAAAAGGCATCAGAAGAAATGAGTAGTGGGAAATTCAGATGAAAAAATGGTAGTTCTTCACACGTGTATCAAAGCAGTGGAGTTCTTTATAGTTGGGTTTTGTGTATTTTTGAAGATCAGAAAGTAATTGGACAAAATCATGGAAGAAAAATCTGTCAAGGATTAAATTGTTATTAAATGCCAAGGGGTCACTTCCAGCATGTGATGTCCCTGAGTTGCTGGAGGCTAGCAAAACATCCAGAGGAAGTACTTCTGTGTGTACTTTATTGTAGGCTTCCGCTGTTTATGTTGTTTTTGTCCCATTGGGGAGAGATGTAAACCCATACTTGGCAATATTCTGTTGCCCCATACCTCCCCCAAAGGAGGAAGCAAAAAGAATAAATTAGGTATAAAGATTAAATAATGTGGGGGACACTGAGCCAGGAACAGATTGACACTGAGGCCCTGAAACTTGACAGGGCCATAAGTGGGTGGTGGCAATGTAAATAAGAAATAGCAACTGATGTTGAGAACAGTATAGCCCAAACCTCAAGAGAGAGGAAAGACAAGAAGTCATTTTTTCAAGGGTCTCCAATCACATAATTTCGCCATGCTAATAGAACTACTGTTGGATCTTCCAATATTAAAACTTGTTAAAACTGAGAATCTATTGTCCTTTTTTGTTTGTTTTCTTGAGGTTTTTTCTGCACAGTAATGCTCGTGTCTCTTCTGCAAATTCACTAATTTACATGCACCTTCTGTCTTTTGTTTTATTGTTGTCTTTATACATGTTTGATATAAAGTACTTCTAAGAAGACAGAAAAAAGTTCTTTTTTGTTTCCTATCTGTACAATTACTTCTGACTTTTCTTAATCAGGCTTTCTTTTTATTTAACCTTCTCAATGGTCTTTTGTGTTACTGGTCTGCTGTGGTTTTGTTTTGTGTTGGTTTGTTGGGGTTTTTTGGGGGGTGATGGGGTGGGGTGGTTTGTTGTGTTTAATTTGTTTGTTTGTGTTTGACTACTGGACTATTTGATCTAAAAAGTCACTTCTGTGATTTCCCAGATTCTGTACTTGATCACATTCCTCTTTTTATTTTAGATTTCCACTCCAGTGCAAGCTATGTTTTCCCATCTCTCCCCATATCACTTTATTTTTAAAGTAACTATTTCTTTGATTAAAGTCTTTTATCTTCTTCTGTGAGAAAGCTGAGGCAAACTTTTTTTGACCTCACCACCATTCATAAGGCCAAAATCTTTTATAGAAACTATTTTGTTGCAGATTTTTTTAATGAAAGTTCCTGCTATTGATAAAGGCGCTTTGCAGCCATTCTGGAAGAGTGGTGGTTCAGCAGGGTTAATTATAAATCAAGGGGACAACTAGCACTCAGCATTTAATAAGAAAAATTAGGACCAAAGTTTGTTTCTGTTATTCATATGACAAATCAGTTACATTTATTTAAGTTGCGTTTACTTAGTGTTTTACTGAGCAAATAAAGGATGGCAGAATTTGGTCCTTGCTTTAAAATTTCATTCCACAGTCTTTCTCATACCGCTGAGCAATTACTAAATATTTGTGTAAGAAACTGCTCAATAGTGTAACTAGTTGCTTTCTTGCAGTCCTTGAGCTTGCAGACTTGGGCATTTGATAGTAGCTCTTGCATTCAGTTAAAAAAATATTCTCATTTAAAGGCAGAACCCAAGTATCTAACCACATTGTCTGAGTACATTTTGGAATTCACATACACGCAAGGCAGTATTTCAGATACAGAATCAGATTTGGAATTGTTAAATTGACATGTCCTTAGGCAATACCTTTGTGGATGAGATACTTTCTGCTTTGAAGTCCCTTCACCAAAGAGACATGGAACACTTCTTTACTATGAATTTAAGAAAAGGAAAAAAAAATATTTGTAGTTCCAGTGCAGAAATCCTAGATTTTATGCCTTTTGAAGTTAACTAGAAGTGGAACTTCAATTAGTTGACATTCTGTTAAATAGTAGTAAATAAATGTGGTGGTAGGTTTTATGCAAGACTCTCAACATGCAGTCTTTCTAGACTTACTTCCATGACATGTAATGTTACCCTGTCCAAAATTTATTTGTGCTTGAGTCCATTCCAGCTGAGTGATCTCTTTATCCCACTCAGCTATAAATCTTACCTGTTTGTATTTTACAGCATTGGCAACTAGTTTGAGGTCTTATACAACATATACAAAAATTTCTCTTGCTAATCCTGAAATAGATTTTTTTTTTTTCTGATGAGGCAGGCATGCAGATACAGCAACAGCTCCTAGTTTGTTTTGCCAAAGGCGGGTGGGGGTGGGGGCGGTGGGGTGGGGTGTGCAGGGGAAGATGTGATTAACTCCTGAACCACAAGACAAAATTCTTGTTACCTAAAAACAGGGGATCAGTTTTTACATTGCCTATAAGCTTCCAGAGATTGCTTTCTGTCCAAAAGAGCTCATTGTTTCGAAGTGAGAGGGAGACAGTGTCACTTCATAGACTGGGAAAAGGAATGATACAGAGCATAAGGGATTTCTGCAAGGTCAAAAGTGAGCAGGGGAGTTGATAAAATGGATCGAAGAACTTTGTAAATCTTCTGTGTTATCCATCTGTCAATTCATACAACTGTCAGTTTCATTGTTTGCAATTAGTTAAGCATTTGTATTTTTACAGTAGCAGTTATTACAGATATACATATAACTGTGAGTGAAATATATAAATTCAGAGTTGAAATGCTGAAGTTCCTTGGGCAGGAAGTGCTTACAGTTTGAAAAAGTAGGTGACTAGCACCGGTAGCTTCTTTCTTTAGTTAATATGAAAAATTATATATGGGGAATTTTGTTTTTATTACAGCAGATTTTTGTAAGTCATAACAGACAGGTGCGTATGGGAGCAAAAACAAAAAACTGTTTATTCCATGATCTGTCATTGTCTAGAAGGCTTTGTTATCTTGGAAAAATAATTTCAACTTTTCTTAATACAGATTTCTTCATTAAAATACAGACTGCCTCACTAGTAAAAGAAATTTCTGATAATTTAATCTCAGAAAAAAATACAATGGATTTTAAAATAGTTTCCAATGGATTTTAAAATAGTTTCCAACTTCATTTCAATAACTGTGGTGTGAACTGTAGGTGGAGTGCCATGGATTTATTTTACATAACTGTTCTACATCTATACAGAATTTTTTTTTAATAATTACTTTTAAATTTTTACCATGTAAATAACCGGGAAAATGCAATTAATTGGATCTTCCTACAAGGCTGAAGAAGAATAAAATCCTCCCCATATCGCAGGTTCTAGTATATGAAGCACGAGTCACACGTGCTTCAGCTTTTGCAAAACTGTTAAACTGAAGATTAGGTGGGAGACATGTTTCTTCCAAGTATTGTGGGGAGTACTGTGTAGTCATGCTTTCTAATGCAGGGTTGGACCTTTTGCACAACGCTTGATGATCTACAGACAGGAGAATTGTTCTCATTCTTTTGGTGCTGCACTCTGTGGCTAAATTAAGGAGAGGAGACAAATTGCCTTTAAAATAGCCATTAAGAGTGAGCTGGAGCCACACTGTTAGCTAATGCCATTAAACAAGTTTTGAGAAAAACACAGCTGCAGGAAGCAGAACCCTGCTGTGCTGTTTCATTACTGCTGGGGTTGTATGGGTGGGCTTACTTTATTTGTAGCATTACTTTTGTAAGTTTTTCAGGTTTGAATACTATCCTGCTACACCAGAGGTAGGCCTATTTTCTACAGGTCTGATTTCCCTCTTCCTTTGCAGTCCCAGCATTTCAACCTATTTGTATTATCACCTTTTCTGCTGTCACCTCTCATTTGTATAATTTTATTGCCAGCTTTGTTGTGGCCAAAGCTGCTTTACTGATTTTGGTGTAATTTCAAGAAATCTAACTTATTGTCAATAAACACACTTCCAATTACTGATTCTGGTAGTAGGCAAAAATGCATTTAAGAAGGCTGTCCTTGTCCCTGTGAAACATCTCCTCCCCATTTGTTCTCTAGTCCCCTCACTGCACACTGCACTTGACCCCTCCAGAGCACGGAGAGAGAGCACAGGGGGCTGGGGTAGCGCATGGTGGTTCCTCCGCAGGTGGCAGTCCCTTCAGCGTCCCACCGCTCAACTGCTGCTCCTCTAGCCGCTGCTTTGGCTGTGGCATCTACTTGTATGCTGGTAGTTTGGCTCCTGTCTCTCCTCTCCTCCTTCTTGTCTGGTGTGGTCTTTCTCTTTTCATCTGCCTCCTCTCTTCGCCTGCTCTGGCCTTGTTCCTTTTTTCTTTCTTTTTTTTTTTTTATTTATTTTACCACTCATTCTTAAATATGTTTTTGTGCTACAGACTTCTCTGGCTGGGTCATAGTCCCCACACTTGACTGATGGGCTCAGCTGTGTCCTGTGGTGGATCCATTGAGGAGTTTGCAGCCTTGGCCTCTTCTTGCAGTTCTCTCTCCTGCTGCTCTACTGCTACCAAACCCGTGACAGTTATGCCCAATACATTCCACCTTTCTCAACAAAATGCATGTTAAGTTCATTATGAGCACTGCTTTTAGGGTCACCATAATCTTAATAGACATGTCTTACAAACAGGCAAAAGAAATGGGTTGTGGTAGCGGTGTCCACATGTACTCAGTGAAACTCCACGTTTTGCTGCTGCAAAACACCAAAATAAAGAGCATCACAATGGTTTTGACATCTATATGCACTGCAGTCTCCACCCTTTGTCACTGTGGATCAGGGTATGGGTCCTGGTCCAGTTTCAACATTTCAACAACCTCCGTCCATTGTCTCTACAAACCACTCATCCCTACCATCACAGTTATTTGTGTATTCATCTATCATGACTTCCAAAGTTTGTCTGTCTGGGGGCATGTCTCGTTTGTGGAGGAGGTCAACAGGATTGATCCATTGCTCCACATGTCCCTTCATCAGCTCATCCCAAAGACTTTTTCTCCTACAGAGGACAGCATTTACAAGTGACGTAGGCCTGGATTCCCCAGGAATTTGCTCTTTGGAGCCACCAGTTGTATGTCCTTGACTCACTTTTCCTACATCACTGTAACCATTTGTGGTGGGTTGACTTTGACTGGCTGCCCAGTACCCACCAAGCCACTCTGTCGCTCCCCCTCCTCAACAGGACTGGGGAAGAAAATACAATGAAAAGCTTGTGGGTCAAAATAAGGACATGGAAGTCACTTAAGAGTTACCATCACAGGCAAAACAGACTTGACTCAGGGATATTAATTTAATTTATTGCCAGTCAAACAGAGCAGGATAATGAGAAATAAGGAAATCCAAAAAACACCTTCCCCCACCCCTCCTTTCTTCCCAGGCTCAAGTTCAAATCCAATTTTTCTACCCCTCGCCATGTCCCCAGGCAGTGCAGGGGGATGGTGGTTGGAGTTTGTGGTCAGTTCATAACACTCTGTCTCTGCCACCCCTTTCTTTTCACACTCTTCCCCTGCTCCATTGTGGGGTCCTACCCCACATAGTCCTTCACGAACTTCTCCAGTGTGGGTCCTTCCTACAGGCTACATTTCTTCACAATTGCTGCAGCACGGGTCCCTTCCTTGGGTTGCAGTCCTTCAGGAACAGATTGCTCCATCATGGGTCCCCCATGGGGCCACAGCTCCTGCCAGCAAATCTGATCCTGTTCCTGTGCAGGCTTTCTCCACAGGGTCACAGCTTCTTTCAGGGAACACCCACCTGCTGCAGTGGATGTCCTCCATGGGCTGCAAGTGGATATCTGCTCCACTGTGGTCTTCCGTGGCCTGCATGGTGACAACCTTCATCACCATGGTCTTCACCATGAGCTGCAAGAGAATCTCTGCTGTGTTGCCTGGAGCACCTCCTGCCCCTCCTTCTTCACTGACCTTTATCTGCAGGGCTTTTCCCTCACATATTCTCACTCCTCTCTCTCAGCAGCTGTTGTACAGCATTTTTAATCATTTTAAAAATACATTATCCCAGAGGTGCTACCAGCATCACTGACAGGCTCAGCTTTGGCCAGTGGCAGATCCATCTTGGAGCAGGCTAAATCTGACTTTGTCTAACATGGGGGCAGCTCCCAGTGTCTTTTCACAGAAGTCACCCCAGCAGCCACGCCACCCCCCACCCCCCCACCCCCGGCATTGCCACAATAAGCACAATACACTATTGCAGAGGTGTCTTCCTGGGGCAATGGCCTCCCTCATTTAGATAACTTCACTCTTCTAAGTGAAGGACTGGAGTGGTGTGAATGGTCTGTGGTGTTAATTCACCATCAGACTTCTCTGTGTTCCTGTCCCAGATGTTGCGGTGCACATCTGAGACAGCACCTTCCCTCACTCTGCAGCCTGGGCAGTAGCTTCCCACACAGGCACCTTAGCACTGCTGGCTGCTGGTTCCATTCCAAGCTGATCACTCACTGATGCCCTGCTATTCCAACACAGACTGTTTTGTTGGACTCCCAAGCTCTGCTAAGTGGTCCTGGTCTTCCTGTAGTGATGGTCCAGCCTCCAGGACACTGCCAGGGCATGGGCTTGAAGCAGGACCTGTCCATTGTGGAGCTTTCTGGAGTTGTCTGTATCTGGCACAGGGCACCTCCTCCCACCAAGGTCTGCCCTGCTGCCCCCTGCTACCAAAACTGTGCCATTTAATGCGTGATGCACAAGTTCTAGGTCTTCATCACTGTGCTGAGATCTCACTTTGTAAGGGCTCCCAGACAAACTCAGAAAGGCTTGAGGAGCAGCACAAGGATGCCCTCTATCCCGTGGGCAAAGTAGGAAGGTGCCTTCTGGATTTTGCCTTCCTGACTTCATCAGACTGCTCCAGACAACCAGGGTTGGAATTTCTGAGGAGATACATGTAATGAGTGGCAAGCTGTAGCCTATAAAGTTTTCCTTTTGAGGTAGGTTGTTCCAAATGGCTGGTGCTGACTGCACAGAACAGTCAGCAGGTTGCTCTCAGATGATACCAGGCGTTTAGTTCCATGCACTTCTCGCTTTTGTACCAGGGAAGATGAGTTTAGGGAGCCCCTGGTGCTGGAAATGCTGTTTTACTGATGTGCTTTCAACTCATTTAAACAAAACAAAACAACAACAACAAAAAAAAACAACCCCCAAGATTTTTGTGATGTATTCCCAAGAACGATGAGCTGTTAGCTAAGGCATCCTAGCCAAATTCTTCCCGGAATAATTAAACATTCTCTTAAATTCAATTTCCCCCATTTTTCCTGTTGAATTAAGTGTTCTTCGTTATACAGTTTTATGGGCTTGAAATGAACTGGTAAATGAACTAGAAAAAAAAGTGACCTACTAGCAGGTGAGGTAAATGCTATCATATGCTTTCTTTTTGAAACCTTTTGTTTTGCAGCCAGTTACTCGTATTTATACGAGATCTTAGGAATCCTGTGGTAAAATACATCATCATAAAGCTATTAAAATAGACTGCACATTTGTAGGTAAACATAATGGGTTTGAGCCAAGACCTTCAGGGCAATTTGTTCATGAACTGGTTTGTGGCAATAAGCTGTAAACCTTCAAGGTACCACACAAATAATTCTTACTCAGCACCGCATTTATAAAAGGATCATTCCTGCTGAGTTTATTTACTCCCTTCTGTCTGACCTTTGTGTAACATTCTCACTCCATGTGTAAGATGGGCACAGTCCACTAAATAAGCTTCATTTTGCAAACAATATAATCAGGTTGTTAAGAACACTTAGTGGTAATTCAAAAAACCATAGTACTCCAAAAAATCCCTCAAAATACTTCACTGTCCATAGAAAGGAAAGTTTTACATAGATGTTACCGATGACAGGATACTATGGTCTTTGATGTTACAAACTGATTAATTAGAAGTTTTACTACCAATTTATAGTTGATGTGCTGTCTTCTAAAAAGGCACCAGAAATTTTCAGTGTCAAGGTTATATGCTATCCTGAACTCCAGTCAATGAAAGAGAATTTTGGCAATGTTTTTGGGCAGGGGGAAATTTTCCTTATTTTCAACTTCTGAGAAATGTGGCCCAAATCCATATGTTACCATTTGGAAGACAGTGTGATGAAATATTTATGAAACACTTGTGCATTTCTGTTTGTTTCCCATTGTTCACTGACCATCTTGTAATATGCCTGGGCAGTTGTCAACACAAACTGCTCTCTGAGTTTCTAGAGTTTTGATCTTTCACAAAGTCACTAACATAAACATCTGCTCTAAGAGTTCTTTGCCAATTTACCTTGTTGCTCACATCAAAACTTCATGCTGTGCAAAGTGAGTAGCACTTCATGGATTTACTTAATGGTTTCTGTGCTGCCTCTGCTGGGTGAGCATGGGTTCACAGATACTTAGGGATGCCTAAAAGTCAGTCTTACCAAGCAACTTGCTTGAGATAGTGTCATCCTAGGGAATTTTTGGAAGAGCATTCTCATCCTTCTTCTGAAGAAGTCAGTGAAGGGATGCTCAAATTATTGGCAGGACCTCGCTGTGCACTGTATCTGCAGTAAGAAATGAAGGCACTGCAATTGGGGTATGGAAAGCAAGGTAAGGGATCTTTGATCAAACAACCTGGCTCAAAACACTCTTGCCATTATTTTTGTTTAAAAGAAAAGAAAAACAAAGTTTAAAAAGCTGTTCCTTTAGGGGTCCATCTGCTTTTCAATTCTAGTGGTGCCACTAGAGTTACTAGGTAGGAGAAGCCCATTGAGAGAAATGAGGAATTAAGACCTAGGCAGGAAGTGATCAAATGCCATCTGGTTTAAGGTAAAGTGTATGGCAGATAGGATAATAAGCGAAAGTGTCAACAGGTGTAGGACATCAAATTGTAGTTGGCAGTAGGGTCTTCTGCCAGCAATTCAACCTGCACCAATGATGGAATTATCAATACAAAATTGGCAGCACGCGTAGTTGAGCAGAAGCTGAAATTAATTGTTATCTTTCCAGTAATGATGGGTAAAGTCATGAATGAGTCGATAAATAAACTGTAGTGGTTAAAGGTGTGTGAATAGTTATGTTGATGTGCTTTTTAACAAAAAATGGTTTTTGTGGTCTAGTCCTTTCATATTTTTAGGTAATAAAACTTTCTTTGGGGACTTGCCATTTTCAAGCGTAGAGGATTAAAGAAGGAGTAGCAGTCTGAAAGCATGTCCAAATATCAGAAGAATTTCTTTGCTGAGGCAAGCAGCTGTTCTAAAATGTAACTTGCCATTTAGATGAATTCCTTCTAGAGGAGGGTAAAAACTTCCTTCTAATACAGTTAATGCTCACTGATGTGAGTGTAATACAGTTTAAGATCTATAGGTAACTGTCTGAACACCTTGAGAGTGGATTGCATTTAATGTAAAAATAGAAATATAAAAACATCCATTCATTTACATACAGAAAACACCCAGAACAAAAGAGCAAGCAAAATAGCAACAATCACTGTTGTCATCTGACTGTATCTTAGTTTATTCCTTTTCTGATGTTTGCTCTCTGAATATTTTTTTTTTTAAATCTCCTATTTAATGAGCTGAGATGCAGAGAAAAATAGGCTCTTTCATCCTCCACAGTTATGGGACTTAGGCAAATTAATATACAAGGACCAAATAATAAATAGTGCCAGCTAGTAAATACATTTTATCACTGTCCTTTTTTTGTCCTCCTTTTTATCTTTCTGTTTTCCTATCTCTTTTTTTCATTTGTCACAATTTCCAATTTGCATGAGAGAGAGATTAAATACCAAATTTTGCCATAAACCCTAAAGTAAATGGACAATACCCAGTTTAGTTCTGCAAGGGAAGAGCTATGGTGATGAGTAAGGGGTGCAAGCGGGCAGAAGGCAAATCAGACCCCAAGGCAAGAAAGGCCAGATGACAGTCGTTGCAGTTGGGAAAACTAGTAGTGTATATCCCAGAAGGTAGTATGCATTCAGCTGTGCATCACCATACTAATGGAATAAAAATACCTTGTATTCAGTGACTTCTTCTATAAATATTTTTCATCTATATGTGTGTGACATTTGTGATTTTACTAGCAATTCCACAGGAGACCCCAGTTGTCTTTAGGCTGTAGAAGTCTGTGAGCTTTCATAGTATTTTTTCGTTTGTGACTCATCTTGGTGTTTTTAAATTGTGTAATTTTTGTTTTAGCAAGAAAACTTGTTTTCATTAAAGTAGCTCATACTTTCTGCTGTGTGATGACTTGAAAGATAAAAATCATTAGAATCTATTACATTTTCTGAAATGTTTGGTGTGCTCAGGTTTTAGCTGCTGTCTCATTACAACTGAAACATTAAAAAAAAAAATTTGAACCCTAAAGAACAAAGTGTTTTATGCAAGGTTGCCAGAAATTGCTGTTTGAGAAGACTGAGATCAGAGAGAGAGAACTGGGAATTACTTTGGGTCAAGACTTCATGCATGGTTGAGATATGATGCTGAACAATCAACAGAAGTCTGTCCTTCTGACATTTAGGTTAATTTGAATGACATCGGTCCACTTTGACATTTTTCAGGTCATAAGTATATGTCTATTACCTCTCAATACAGTGACATTTTCTTTGTGACTGAAAGGTCTCAGGTAACTTGCCAGATGTCGGAAGTACATGCTGTTTTCACTCTCGGGCAGAAACTTTGCTTTTAAGTTTTTTTCTTTGTCATTTATTTCATAGTTATTGTCAAAGTGTTTGCCAGATACCTGAATATCCTGCTGCTAGAACACTTCAGGAACAATTGCAGGTTTTGTACCATCATACCTGTGCTGAATTTCTTACAGGATATGAACACTTTGTAAAAAGGCAACTAGCCATGTTTTTAGTTTTGATTGAGCTTGCTTTCAAATATCTAGATCAACTGAAGGATTTTCCTTCTCTTAGTCTGTCTTTACATGTTCCCTTGTGCCACTACCAAAGTTCTTCTCAGGAGCTTCTTCCACTGCTTTTTCCCTGTCCAAGGAAGTGCTTACTACTATCCGTATATAATAAGAAATAAAAAAAAATATCAGAGAAAGCAAAAGTAATGTGGTGGTTTTAAAGAACAATGTCATTGCATTGATGCTAATACTGAGGTATTTAATTTTCCTTTTCAATTTTCTGTTATTTGCAGGTAATTAAACTTAAATGGCTGTGACAATACACGTAATTAAATTTTCTTCCTTCATTTCATGACCCCATTCTCTAGATCTGTACTCTACTCACTGACTGAATTTACTTGCAGCACTTTCCTGTTGTATTAATTATTCAAAGAATAGTGCTGCATAAAATATTGATCTGTTGCCTGACATTCATTTTTTAAATGTGAGCAGAGCAAGACAGACACTACCAGAAATAATTTCTGGATTTTTCTTTCTCTAAATACAAAAATTACAATGCATGGAAATTAACTAAAAATGCATAGTCATTTTATGAAGTGCCAGGCATGCCCTGTACAGCTTGCACTTAAATATAATTGTTTTTACATAGCAAAATGCAGTTGCAGAACCCAAAACCATAACCAGATGGTATTGCAATTACTGTGCAAAATATGTAGTCCAGATATTACTAGGTCAGTCCTATCTTCTGTTACGCCTTAGCTGTGAGGACTTTCCTTTCCTTACAATTTCGCTGTCTGTTAGCTCCTAATTGTATGTAAGCCATTTGGGTCAGCCCCAGGCTGCTTTCTTCTACAGATACCTGAACTACTCCTTTTAGATTAGAACTACAGCTTGTCTGGACTTGGACTTTATTTCAGTTATCTATTTTAACTGAAGACCATACTGGTCTGCTTTCTTTAAGGGTAGTAAGGCCTGGGGGTTTTTGTAGTGCTTCTTGTGCTTGTGAATGTTCATACAAGAAACACAGGGCAAACAGTGAAAGGAACCTTGATTTTATTTTATCCATTTATGTAAGAAAGATTGGCATACTTCTTGTGTGCTTTTTTTCTTCTTGCCATATCCATAGTTTTTTTAGAAATATATCACACAAAAGTGTCACAAGGAAGAAGCTCTTCTTCTTATCTGCAGTAATAACACTGTTCCTGATTTGTCTCCAGTTTCTCCATCATCCCTTCCCTAAGCCTTCAAAGTGCTTTACAGCATTGGGTAAATGTCATCGTACAGACAGAGACGGTGGAGCTCAGAGAAGGAAGGTGGCTTGCGTGAAGTTGTGCTGTGATTTAGCGAGCCTGGGTTATTTCCTGACACCAAGTCCAATGTCTTGTCTTCCAGGGAAGAAGGAGGTGTGCCTACAAACTCTCTTCAATCCCCTTCCAGCACTGGAGGCTGATACTTACCTGTCACTGCCAGCAGCCTGGTCTTGACCCCATAGAAAATGCTGTTTTAGATAACTTCTACTGATGAAGATTTTCATTAATGTGAAAGTTCATGTTACTTACCAAGTTATGTACTTGCTTTCTGCAGAGTAGCAATACTGAAGAGATTACTTCTTTTTTTAATATATATTTAGTTACTGTTTCCATCTTATTTATTAAGTGTAGGCCAGAATATCCTGTTTTCTTCTCTGCAAAAAGGTTCTCAGTCAGACATATGTTTATTTTCCAAACTTATTTGGGCACTTACTTCATACTACGCTTTTTTCATGCATGGTGTAAGTGATGACAAGCATCATTGGAAACTGTTTGAAACACTGTGATTCTGTAATTTTATCCCTTCCCTACTGTATGTAGCATTAGGGGTTCAAAGTATGCAGAAGTGCATAAGCATCTGACATAACTTTCAAAAACATTATTTACCTTGGTGATACTTACAGACTACCAAGGTTTGCAGGTGCTCTGCTATCCTATTTGACAATCTAAAGGGGAGATAATTTTGTTTGACTTTGCAAGATGTGACAAGTGCTAAATGGTTGAATTCTCTTAGCATCTTTGAGAAGATGCTAAAAAATCGAGTTCTTACAAAAACTGTAGTGACAGATTCTTGGTAAAACCACTTCAGAAATGATTGCACAGGCAGAAGAAGGGCCTGCTGTAAACAGTTTTGTAAAACAAATGAAGTGCTAAGGAAGCCACCGCAAACTGTTCCATGTTTTTGTGTAGGTGTCTGATTTCATAGTGCATTAAAGAGAGAGATAGTAGCCTAAGGAGTTGTTGGACTTTCTCAAATCTGCATACATGGTACTAAGTATTTTGAATTACCAGCTTCTCCTGCAAAGAAAAATTATGCTTTGTCACCTGAATCTTACCTCAGCTTCATGCAGCATCATGTGTAAAGATGATCAATACAGACATACAGATTAGATTGCAGATATATTTAGAAAAGTGAGGTATTTATTTTAGTGACTATTTTTAAACTTTAGTAGATATTTAGCTTGCAATTCTTTCAAGCATTTAATGAATGGAAGTTTCATGTTTATGTATCAAATTCTCCAGTCTTTGCACAAGCTAAATTACAAAGTGGGAAGCTTGCTATGTGAGAAGCTTGTCTTCCACAGATAAATGATACTGTCGGTAATTTTTTTGTTTACGGTGGTTTTTTCTGCCATAGTTCATTTACCACAATTTTTTACACGTTATAAATGTAATGTTATTTTGTATGATGATAAAAAGCTTTGCCTTTATTCTGATTTACTTTTTAAAGGCAGAATTTCATTTTTTTGATCATTGCTTCCTTGCTGAGCTCTTGGGAAAGAATCTCTATTGTACAAATTCGGCTAAAACAGTGTAGGAACACCCTAAAACCTTAAAGTCTGGCAAAAGTGGGGTGGAGAGAGTGCATATACTTGTGGGCACTTTTTTGCCAAATTTCTTCTTCATTTCACTTTTCTTCTTTTTCCTCAAAAATTTTCTGTAGGAATGTGCTGTAAGAATCTCTGTCTGTGAAGGAGACATTCCTTTTGCAATTTTATTTTTCTTCCTATCAATCAACTCTGTCTAAAACTGAAAGCGAGGAACACAGTAGAGAAATACTCTGTACAATCTGAGTTATCCTCATTAAAAAGATACTTTAATAGGAAGGACAGAATATTGTGAAACACTAAAAAATATTTTTTCCCAGAATGTACTTGTGGCATTCTCAACTATTTTTCTATATATCAAATTACAGGATACTTTTCTTTTGAACTTGTTTATACACTAACAAGAAAGAGCCATAATGAACTACAGAGGTGATTTTTTTAGAAGAGGTGTCTTGGAAGACATAGTCCTGGAACAAAGGGACATCATGTGGGATTATGTTCAGATGATGAATATTAAGTCATTCAGTCAGTAGCTTTACTGACTTCTTCTGGACTATTTTATCTTCAGCATGTAATACCCCACAGCAATAAAATCTGGTTCTTAAATTGTTTTGGTTCCAGAAGCAAAGAAAGGGCATTCTTGAAAGTGTATAAACATTTAATATCTTTTCATACACTAATGACATATTTGAAGAAAGAAATCTGGGGCACTGCATCTACACAAGTGTGTTTTTTAAGGGTGTGAGAAGGCTTCCATTTTTGACCTGTGAAAGAACTAATCTGAATTCCAACTCTGAATTCAGATTCTTCTGCACAGGCAGAAAGGAACATAAGTAGGTAGGACCTACAGAGAGGCACTATTCAGCAGAAACCATTATGCTTCTTTTGCAAAGCCAGAATATTACATATTTGCCACAGTTCCCATCGCAGCAGCAGTGAGGTATCCTGAGGCTTGTTGTAGTGATAACTCTGGACTCTAACCTGTTGCCATAAATAGCCTGAGAGGAAGGGTTTCTGGGATACCCAAAGAGAAGGATTTTGGGGTTTATCGGAAGTTTTTGAAGACAATGTGCAAAGTATCTCGTCACTTCATAGAAATTGAACAAATTTAAGTTTACCTGAAAGTCACAGTATAACCTACGACTTCTTTCACCATTTTACATGGAACATACACCAGAATGTCATGGATATGCCTAAATATTCAATCAAAAGACATGCAAAGGGGCAGAGGTTTTTGTGGCATCTATGTACTTTTTCAGGCTGCCCATATGTGACAGTTGCGTGGCAGTTACTCCCTCCAGTATTTAGAAACAGAGTGCTCTTAAGATGTCACTTTAAATTAAAGGCAAGATTTTGAACAAAATAACTTATTTATATTCTTAATCTAAATTTCAGTAGCATGCTGAGACTAAATTTATTCAGACTATCTTCTCTGTCACAAAGGTAATTTTATATTACTGCATGACATTTCTGTAAGAGATAAACGTAGTTTGTTTTGACATAAGGTAAAAGGTGTGTGTGCCAACTGGATACTGAGTGAAGGATCTTTCCCATGCCTGACTCCCTTTTCTGTCTGGATTATTTGTGCAGTAGCACAGACAGTGCTCTTCTTTGGCACCTTAAAAGCAATTTTTTCTTAGCTTCTAGAATAATGGGTGACATGGCAGGATATGGTTGTAGTCTTTCTGGGGTTTTTCTGTGCCTTTTGAGTTCCTTTAAAAGAAAAGGGCTTATGATATTTTTTCTGGAAGATATTTATTAAAGTAACAGTACATACAAACAACAGCTACTACTTGTGTTAAGCAGCATGATGGATGGTGCTTGTTTACTTCTTTCTCTGAGATTTGAGCAAATTAATTCCCAAACAGGAATTCACATTTTATAAGGGCATTGTCAACATAAGTGAAAGAGGACAGGATCTTAAAATAAGTATAGGTTTTTCATAGAAGCCACAGAAGGATTTGTTCCTCTGGCTGTTTTGAGGTGCCTGTAGTCTAGTTGCGGAAAACAGGACAGACAAAACCAAGGATTGTTGAGCGTGTCCTGTGAGATAGATATACTAACTGTATAGCCTTTCTGTGTTCTTGGGGATGCACTATTTTCCAAAAGTAATTTTGCATAATGCTGGCTTCTCTTTGGAGAGTAAAGCTAGTAAGAGTAATGATGAAGAAATTGGCATAGAGAAGGTGAAAAGATAAGGATATTGTCATTAAGGAGGGGACTGAAGATAGAGCTTTCTGCAAGAGCGCCAGTCCTAATATTTAAATTAAAGCAGAAATCAGTTGCCTGTCTTTAATGGTTTAAAATTGTAAAAATTTCAAATAGGAGATCTTTGACCCCATCAAGATAACTTCTGCTTCCATCAGTTCTGAACAGCTGAACAGAATCAGCTGGATCGTCATATGCCTAGGGCATCTCCAAAGAGGGCCCTGGAAGAAGAAAGCAGCCCTGAGAAGTACTGAAGGGTCACTATTTTTGCTGTGATTCATATCCTTTGTAAATGCTAAGAGAGTGGTATGTTGGCAGAGAAGCCAGTGTCTATGAAGTTAATGTAAGAGTTTGTGAGAACTGATGAGGTTTGGGCTTTTGGAAATGTTGGGTCTTGAGTTACAGGTAGACATGAAACTTGATTGTGTGTGTTCCTTCATGCCTCTGTTGGCTTGGTTAAGTAAGCACCCAAACTTCTTGGCACTCAGAGAATACATACGCTGATTTCGGTGTCTTGGCTAAATTCCAGTGAGTAATTGCATTCAGCTTATCTACATTCCTCTCTTTAGTTGAATTGGTTGAGATAGTTTCCATCTTCTGTCTAATGCTATTGTTTATTTTGGTGAGTGGTGTTAAATAGGCAGCTGTTTTTTCAACTATTTTGTCACAAAGTGAAATTGTTTCAAAGTGTGCATATGATTTGTAAATTACTTTGACAGAAAAAAAGGAGAATTTTTGTATTGTAGTGTCTTTGTCAATTTATGGAGAGTTGGTTATAAAATATCATGGTTGTTATTTTGAAGTGTGCTTAGATAGGACATTTATGTATACTCATTCTGAGTTTTTGAAGTGTAAAGTGAGGGGTAGACGATCAGATTTTGTTTTCATTACCTGTGGAGGAACTTCTCCATAACTTTAAATTAAGCTTAATCAGCTGGATTTAAGATATGCAGGTGACAGATATTAGAATTAATACAACTAAGTAGTGCAGAAGCTCTGATGAGGCTGTTGCAATGCCCCACCTGAAACTATTAACTCTACAAAAAGCAAGACAAGTTTTAGACCTGTTGGCATGAGATAAGTTGTCCTACCCAGTCATGCTTGACAATAGGAAATATTTCGTATATCTATCTAGGCATTTTTTTCAAGAAGATATTAATCCCATTTCTGAAGTATGTATTAATTACATTCATTTGTTTTGGTTTCTATCGTGTTTTGGCTTTGTCTTACCATTCAGTTTATGCTCTGACTTGGTAGAGCTCCTCCTTGTGTGTTTTATTCATTCAGTGACTGTACCTACTTTCTGATAGACAGTCAGTCACCTGGTGAGTCTGTCTGATTTGTGACAGACAGAGGCTACATTGACTGTATTTCAGGTGTCTAAGGATCATTTATTTAGATACTGTGCTGCCCTGGAGTACAGAGTAGGGTAAAATGCATGTTTGTTGAAAAAAAGCCTAAGAGACAAACTGTAGCAGGGAGGTGTCCTGCTCAGGTGTTCATCCCCACATCTCCATCACTGTGCTGCCTGGCTGTGGTATTTTCATATCATCCCAGTGAATATGTAGTTTTTCAGAAAAATGGATGGGGACCACTTGTTTCCATCCTCTCTTACTCTTCCCAAGAGAGAAGAAATGTGGTTGCTGCTGTGGTTTTTAGAAGTGGGAAGTTATCCTGTTGTACATTGACAGCTGTTTGAGAGCTGCACTTACAGACTTTCTGGCTCCACAGTGTAACGCAGAGTGCAGGCGGCTTTTCTTCTGTAGAAGCTGTCTTGCAGTCACGAGTAGTTTTCCTTTCTGTGGAATGCTGATGATCTTAAAAGTTTTCCAGCATGACACCCAAGAAATGAAGTATTGAAACCAACAGAGAACTATTCCCAGTTCCTACACAACAACAACGACAACAAAAAAACCAACCAAAAAACATCAAAAAAAGTGAGGGCCTGTTGTCCATGCCCGAGTGGGAAGTCAGGGTGCCTGCAGGTAGTCTGTGAGATGGTTTCAACCTCTGTAGAGAGACTCTATGAAGAACGTGGCTGTCAGCTGTTGAGGAAAAGTGTGGATATATGCTTGCTCTGCTGCTCAGGATACATGCTGGAGAAGCAATGGACTGAGTTTATCAGGGTTTTAAACACCTATCTAGGAGTTTCTAAGTAGGGACTAAAAACTCCCTCTAGCATAGATCTCTGTATACTTGAAATAACAGGCCTACATCTCTGTCATGATGGAGATTCATATGTGGTCCCAGTAAGGGAGCATCAAAACAAAGCAAACCTTGAAGAACAACAAATGAAAATTTTAGATTTTGGTTTAATTTTCCTTTGCATTTCATTACATACACTGATGTCCAAATTTTACATTTTCTTTCCTAAATGATTTTATTCTCTTTTGATTCTTCAATACCAAATTGAAGAAGGTAGTTGATAAAGGCTAGGATGTATCCAATAGCTTAATTCATTAGTCTGCTCTGGATCTGTTCCCCAGCATGTGGACTGAATTTGCTGTTGAATATCCAAGTAACTGTTAACATATTTCATACAGTACATGAAAATTCTGTGGTATGACTGGAATTAAAGATTGTATGATAGGCTTCCAGTATGGTGTAATAGCAAGCATAATCTGGTGATAGGGTGCTAGATATAAATTCTTTTCTTTTGACACTCAGTACAGAGCTGGAGGCTAAAGACCCTGTGTTTGCAGACATGAAATAATCAACTGTTTAACTATCTTGGTTTTAAATGTAAAATAGCAGGTTAAATTTTATAGTAAGTAATAGGCATTCATTGAGTAGTTTGTCATGCATTGTGCCAATTCATTTGCAGAATTATGCTGAATAGCTGCAGAAAATGAAAATTAGTTTTAAGTGGACATGGCCATTGACTTTGCAGGAAATAACTGTATATCATCACCTGTAACCATGACTTTTAAAAATCTAAGAATAGTATGTTCAGGAAAGATACTTTTGTATGTGCTTTGAGACCAGTGGTGCATTTTTAGTTTAATTAACAGCTGGTAATAGTATAACCTGATTAAAAATACAGTGCATTCCAGGTGATTATTATGATAAGCAACCTTAAAATAGCAAAAACGTCACTCTTCAGTCAGAGGGGCAAAATGGAAGATGTGATATTAAAATTATTTAATTAAAATGACACCTCCATTATTACAGTTATGAAAATAATACAAATGTGTTTTTATATAATGCAAAGATCATAATGTTAGTATGCTGTATTCTTTACATAACTAACATGCATCCATCTTCTCAATTTCTCAACCCAAATATGTATACTTTGGCTGTAGAAAGTGGTCTCTCCAAACTATCTAAAACAATCATTGCTAGAAACTTTTAAAACATTCTGAAATGTGATGTTTTGGTTCTTCAAGCCCACCCAATAACAAGACTAGCATTAAGAAAAATATAATAATTTTCCTTTGATAAACAGGTTGGGACCTTCTGTCACAAAGGTACATTTTTCTGTCTTCTCCTATGTTTTGAGTGTATTGAGCTTTTATAGCTAACTTACTTGTCCTTTCCAGAATGGCTTTCCTCTTCTCTGGTTGCCTTCTTTTTTATTTATTTATTTTAAATTCCCGTTACGTTAGGGTCAGATAAAGCATTGGAATTCAATCTTATTCATTCATGTTTCTTCAGCAGATTGGATTTTCCCTTTTATAAAGGAGATACTTAGAACTTTTTTAAGAGTGCGTGATTGCATGTAAAACAGATGAAGGAAAATGAAGCATTACAAATAAAAGTAAACATGAGTGAAGTGAAGAGGGAAGATAAAACCTCTGGCAAACAAAATGGGAGGAATATTATGATGGCCATGGGGAGCAGTCATTCATTTTTTTTTTTTGAGAATAAGGAAAAATAAGACAGTTGTTGGGATGAAATTAAAAAAAAAGAAGATTGACTTGCTTTTTTGTAAAGAGTCCTTAGGGTTTTTTTTACTGTACTACAGGTTTGGTTGTTTGGTTGGTTTTTTTTTTTTTTTTTGAAAGGAACTGATAATTTTTGATTAAGAATAGTGGCAATTTTGCTAAATTATTAACTTGTTTAGCAAATTATGCTTTAAACGTATGTGGAGATGGAAATTTTAGGAATAAGGAATAATACCTGAATTTTCACACAAAGTCCAATAATGTAAATTCTATAATGTTTCAACTGCTGTTTATAAACTCAGTAAAAGCTTTTAGATCTGAAAATAAACAGTGTAGTGTTGAATTACATCATTTTTTCTTAAAAACCTTTAACTTGTGAGATAGTGCAAAGTGATTGTCACTTGAGGCAGAGCCAATAAATCACTTTCAGACATGGTTCAGGTAAACAAATTGTTCTAATCAGTTACCTAGTACATTATTTGAATAAATGAAGTTTCTAAAAGTCTTTCATTCAGAACTTGACAAATAATATTTAACCAAGGTAAACAGTGTCAGTGGCTATACAGTAATTGGACACTGTACAGGATCATTGTGTGTTTAGTGTGAGCAATAAAACAAGCATAAGTGAAAAATTGCATTTCTGTTGCAAGATTTCCATGGTAATTGAAATCAGTTTCTAATATTTCACTCAGTCTTTCTTTAACAAACAATTCTATTTTCATTACGTGTACAGTAACAAATGAGAAGTTTTTGTCTCTGGTGCTGACTTATGGGTATTACGATATTATACTTAACAGCATGAGGTCATTGGCTGCTGGGAGACACAACAGCAAAAAGGAAAGAAAAGCAACTGTTCACAGAGGGGAAGGGGCTGTGTTTTGCTTAGTGTAGGGAAGAAGTATCTTGTTTGCTATACTGATCTGTTTATTTTAGTAGTTCCTGCTGTTTTTCAGGTGCAGTTAAAAACCAACATTTCAAGTCAATATGTAATTCGTACACAGCCAACAAACACCTGTCTGTCTACACTTGAATGTGCAGCTGTTGCTCTTACTATCATGGAAAAAAATACGATTATACAAGAGGTACGTAATTTTTCTTTTATAAATAATAGAGGGGCAGTGAAGGTAGTTAGCTATCAATGTCACATTTGACAGTCAAAATCTTAACATTTTGATGGTTTTGTTGCCCAGTGAACTAAACCAAGAACATACCAACAGAAACTAGTTTTCTTCAGATGTTTATTAACTCAAGTATGTTCAGACTGGTGTGACACTTTCTTGTGTTCCAAAAGTCTCTATAGTTTTCCTGTTCTTTATTCAACATTGGTGCCAGATTGCTGAGGGAACTTGTTAGATACAAAGGTCTTGAATGGTTGTTTGGCTATTCCTCTTTTCAATATGTTAAATTCTAGTATGGTATTTTCTGTTCTATCCCCTAATGGAATTAGATTGGCTCTTTTGCCTCAGAGGGTTGTCTGAAGATAAACCTGGACAACATTCAGGGCTAAAAATATTGCTTTGATGATTTTTAAAGTACCAGTTAGGTCAGGTCATGTTCTGTAGCAGATTGTATTTGCTGCTGCGATGTCCATCAAGGCTGAGTGCAGACTACTTATCTTACAGACCAATTTTACTGTGGTAGCCCATTTCTGTATGGAGTAACAGATTGGTTATGGAAGACAACTGCTACCTTCCCAGCCATCTAAATTCCTCTCTTTTCCTTTTCTTTCTGTTTTCCCCTTCTTCTTTATTTGTCTAGTGCTTTGCACAGGCACTCCCACTTTTACAAGTTTTCACTGTGCAATATTCGGGTTCATTTGTCTCGATGTGACATTTTTTTCTGTTTTATTACTAAATCTCCCTTTTCTTCTTCCCTATTTTTTCTATTTGTCTTTTCTTTTCATTGTTTCTTTCTTGTACCATTTACTCATTTTTAACTCAGCAGTCCTAATGTCCTCCAGTTCCTTCTTTCTTTCTACCTCATTCTTCTTTTCCATCATGTTCTGTCATCTGTACTACTTTCTTGCACACTGCTTCTGTAATTCTAAATATGATGAGCGACTCACATTCTCTTCACCTGTACATTACTTTTTTTAAAAAAGTTGGTTTATAAGGCACTAAATACATGTGCCTTATAAAAACAAATGCCACAATACAAAGTAAAAACCTATAGAGATGACAGTTGGGGTTTTAGCCCATAACAAACAGAAGTACTACTGCGTATATTGCAGGGCAAATAGTGCAGAGGTGTATTGTTACAGTTACCTCTTCCTGTGATGTTTTTCTGAGTTCACTTGACATTTCTTGTTGAAAAACTTCAAAACATAGACTGTGTACCAGGCTTGTTTAATAAACTAAATTGTACGAAGGTAACATGCTAGATTGACTTCTTTAAACAGTTGTTTTTGAGTATTTCTTAACTATAATATGTTGAAAACTACTTTGTTTTATGTACTATGTTAAACAACGGTAATTAACTGTTAACTGTTATTAACTGTTCAGTTGCTGTAATGTATGGAATTTACATGTTGCACTCTTATGTTACCAAAGTTGTACTCACTTGAAAGTACAATTAGTATTTTGTAGCAAAGGAAGATATTAGTAAACTTGGCAGAGATTGTAGCCTATAATGACACTGATATCTAATTTTAATGAAGGCAGAAAACATGATGATTGATTGGTTGAGTAGTCATTCATTGGGACTGAATAATGTGCCAGGCAGTGTTTGGAAGGGAGTTTTTGTGCTAGGTCTCAAAGGCTTTGTGCCATTGACTTTCTTGTGTTTTTTCCTAACGGAAAATAAATAAAACCTGAAGCAACTTAAAATCAGGAGTGTTTATTAATTTTAAATCATACATGCTATAATAGATGTTAGAAGGTGGTGTATGTGTATATACACCTTAAAATGTTTATTTACCTCAGTTGAGAATTAAATTGTCATAGAAACGTTTAGACATTTTCACCAGTCTCTTCATATTCTAATACTGGGGAACAGTATTACTTCAGGTACTATCATCTGAGGCTCTTTGGAATTTGTAAAATACCTTTGGATACAAATTGTTAAAAAGAAAAAGTATTTCCAAAATGTGAGAAACTTAAGATAATTTGGAGATCAGTATCAGTAAAGTTTATATCTCTCTTAAATAGGATATTAAAGTATTTAAATACTCTTTAATTTGTGGTTAACTTCTTCAGTTAAGACCTGAATTTAAAATCACTGGGCTGGCAAATGACATTGAGAATAACTGGTGCTAAACTCTAAAGAGTTTCATTTAGTTAGCAGTCAGGAAGGATTAATTTTCTTTTTAGCCTGTGTTGGTCTCGGATTATTTACTGGAGTCAAATAACCATTATCTTTTTTAATAGATCAGTATTTTTAAATGATCCTCTGAAGTCAAAGCATAGCAAGGTGATCTTTGACTCTCAAAAACCCAAATGCTAATCCAGTTTGAGACAGGCAGTGAAGTGTATTACTGCATGGAAAGTAGTAAGTTGTTTTCTGCAAAAACTAGATGGCAGAGATGATCTGAATACGCCCTTACAGCTTGCTTGAAGATAGAATTCTTTTGTAAGCCTGTCCCACTGATCTCGCACAGTCCTGGAGCTGTGGAATGCAACCCAGTGTGTTTATGTCTTCCTGCCAGCCAGCTCACAACTCTTAGGTGTCATCAGAGGAATTTGGGACTTAACAGTTCTTGAGTTTAAGTTTATCCCAGGTCAAAGAATACTAATTGGACATTAGCCTTTTCCTTGCAATTGTGATCCCACTAGTCTGTGATGGAACAGGCTATTAAGTTAATGCCCTTCTTAATCTTTTGTTGCTGACATTAGTAATATCAATTTAATAAGCCTTTTGAAAAAGACCTATGAGTAGTTTTGCACTGTAGACCCAGGTCTGCAATCTGATTGTGTACCCGCAAGGTAGTACAGAAGAGTCTGTGAAGAGATGTAAAGCTCATCCATGTATTCACTACATTCTAGTGTCCATCCTGGGTTGCTCATATCCTTCTCCATCAGATAATGAAATTTTGATACTTGACCTCCACCTACTAAAAAAGTTTCCCAGGTCAAAAGTTGCCTCTGCAGTTGGCATAGTGTAGAATATGCCACCCTCATGTCTGCCTCTGTGACACTGGAGTGTCGCCTCAACATTAAATCAATTGCATTTAGAATGAGACTGGGACAAAGTGTGTGGCCACACAAGAAAACATGGCTTAGAAATCGGAAGTCTGTGTAACATCTTTTCTAGAAACCTGTGTATCTTTTTATGACAGTGCAGCTATCGTATGCTTGTATGTTAAAAGAAGGTAATGATTTACTGTAGAAGTTAAACCTATGAAAAATTAGAAATACTGAAACTAAAGTGGTTTTTGTGTATTTACTTTTTCCTTTGGTGTGCTAGGACAATGCTGGCATATTTTTCCTTCATTAGGACTTCTGTCTTACTCAAGTCCAGGGTGAATGTTTTGTTAGTGTCTACAATTCCCAGTCCTGTATTCTGTTTCATCTCTTCCACTCAGAATTGGCCCACCCTACTTTTCAAAGACAAAATTACCAGTTTCTCAAAGATGCTTCTGTGAAAGCTGCAATAGCCAAGAGCTTCATAAGCATTCATGCACTTTTTTTATATGCTCTCTGAATTAAGTGAGCACTATTCCCAGCATAGAAGATGGTGAATTGAAGTTGAGAGCAATGGAAGTTAAAAATGGGCACTTAGTTTGATGCCCAGTATAAGTCACTTATTTTCCTGTGCTTGGAAGAGTCACATTCTCAGTAGAAACTCAGCTCCTGCTCACTGCAGTTGCATTTGTGATTGCGTTACACTTCTGTGCGTGTGGCCCCACAATAATGAGTCAGGCAACCAAAAAATGAAGAACCTACAATTAGGAACCACTTGTGATAAATTTAGTTTGTGTGGCTTCATTAGTCCTACATAATATCGCTGGGCAGAAGCAGGGATATAGTCCAGCCTCCAGGGTAGCAGCCCACCTGCACTGATCACGAGTGCCTCCTCTTTCCAAAACTCAGCCTCAAGGTATCTTGGTGCAAGCACAAACAGCTTAGTTATTGTTACTTATTTTATTACAGCTTGTTGGCTGAGCCACAGTAGTTGATTGTAGTCCATTGCTAAGGTCAAGTTAAAGCCATAACTTACAGTAATATAGCCGGGGCTGAAGTTGGGATCAAGTGGGTCCAAGGAAGGAGTAAGGAATGACAGGGGGTGGGTGGATGTATGTTTGCTATGTGGCTTCTTTTTAGTACATCTCTTACTCAGCTGCGTTCTCTGTGTATCCAAAAGTTATATTTTATTAGCATTTATCATCCAAATTATATTTTATCAGAATTTTTAAGTAGCTGTGAATACAGAACCTGGAATGATTTTTGTGTCTAAAACAGCTTACTAAAAGGTTGGTGATTTTGTCTCCCCCCCCCTCTTCATCTCTCTGCAGACTATACTCCGTCCACTTCAAGCCTTATGCTCTTTCCAGCTTCAGCATGGTGCCCAGATCCATCACAGCAAGGAGCATCTTCTCAAGAACGGCTTATATGACAAGCCAATGCCAAAGAATAAGCGTAAACTCAGAAGAATGGAGCTTTTGGTGAATAATGTTAAAATATAGAAAAGCTGTACTGACAGTACAGTACGATTTATTTGCAGCTAGCAAATGAATATGAATCTGGATTTGATCCAAATGGTTGACTGTACTGTAATAAAACAATTTTTAGGTCCTTCATAGCCAGGAGTTTATCTACCAACGTGGCAAACAGTAATGGACAAGCTTTTTCACTTTTACAGTAGGCCAGGTGCCTTTGTTCAGATGATAAAAGATCATTCTCTTTTCCTATAGAAAAGAAGAAGAAAACAGCATAATTTAGAGTTACATTATCTCTTGGGTGACAAGTATGATCCTCAATCTGACTGGATAAATTTACTTTGGAAAAGCTTTTATCAGTACGAAAAGACAAGGAATATGAATGTGATAGAATGGTAAGGCTTCAGCATTTAGAAGCATATTGAATTTCTGCTGAGCATTTTAACTTCAGTATCTAATTATAGTAGATTTTCAAACTGTAGTTCCTTGTATTTCTTAGTTCAGATGAACATAAGGCAAGTTATTTGGATAGTCCTTTGTAATTTTGATATTTTTATTTCTTACATTATTAGAATTCCTTTTCATAAATTTATATGCATTTTACAATGCAGTTGGGTTTAATTTGTCTCTTAGACTTAATTTTTAAATTAAACCCACATATGTTTTTACCAGAACCTGAACACTTCTGACTTAAAAAAACAAAAGTGAATGTAGATAAATGATTTTTGGAATTGTAACTCAGATGTCATCTTCCGCAGAAGGTGACATTTTATGGGTATGGATATGTCATACCCACACCCTGACATGCAGTGGTTATGATTCTAAAGGAATTAAGCAATCCCAGTGTAAACAGCTCTGTAAGAACTATTATGCAATGACAAATTATTATGTCTGGATACAACCTACTAACATGATTGCACATCCATTATATTTCATGTGTTTTTTAATTAGTTCTCTTCTAACTGATATAACTGTACCTCTTTCTAATGGGAATTGCTAGAAGCAGAAGAGTTGGATATTTTTAGAACCTTTGTGATTTTATGATCTGGAGGGAAAAAATAAAATAAAGGTTTTGATGTTCCTTTTTTCATGTTCATAAATGCCTCCTTCATGAAACAGATTGAAATACTTAATGTTTGTCTTTACTATCGGTTCCACTCTAGGTAACAACATGGAGCTAATTGGGTACTAATTAGTCCTAGGAAAAGAGATATTTTGTCTTTAATTTATGAGCTGCAAGGCAAGAAACTACAGAAGTAAGGGGGTGTGAAGACAGCTAACCAATATATTAACTGAAAGCATTTCTGCAATTAACAAGAGAGGTCAAAATTAGGTCAGAGATCAGTTAAGAAGTTTTAGTTAACCCTGAGCTCAATAGTGACCTTTTGTTTAGGCATGGATTAGCAATTTAATTGGTCTGGCTGTGTTAGCAAAGTTTATATAACCTTTTTCTCTCAGTCTTGATAAATCCTGTTATGTGTTGTTAAATTCAGCAAACCTGAATTAGTTTTGACAAATCTGAAGCAAAACAGTCTCATATGATTAATGATGGTGTAGATGCACTTTTGTTCCCATTGGAACAGAGAAAGGGCATATTTATTCCTGTAGCAAAGCACATCGCAGTGATCTCCAGGCTAGCTTGGAGTGTGAAGTTGCTGTCTTGTGCAACTTGTGTGTGCAGCCTTGTGTGTGATGCTGCCTCCAGCTCTGGGGTTGGCATGGCTCATGCTGGGCTGGGAATCTGTTTCTCCTGTGCTCTAGGATAGGCTTGAAGCATTCCTTAAGGAACCAAGATGTTGTGGTTTAACCCTGGCTGGCAACTAAGCCCCACACAGCCTATTGCTTGCTCCCCCGTGATGGGATGGGGAGAGAATCAGAAAAGTGAGAAAACTTGTAGATTGAGATAAAGGCAGTTTAATAGGTAAAGCAAAAGGTGCCCACACAAGCAAAGCAAAACAAGGAATTAATCCGTGGCTTCCCATGGGCAGGCAGGTGCTCAGCCATCCCCAGGAAAGCAGGGCTCCATCACAGGTAACAGTTACTTGGGAAGACAAACACCATCACTCCAAATGTCCCCCACTTCCTTCTTCTCCTGCTTTATATGCTGAGCATGATGCCCTATGGTATGGAATACCCCTTTGGTCGGTTGGGGTCAGCTGTCCCGGCTCTGTCCCCCCCCAGCCCACTCTCTGGTGGGGTGGGACGAGGAGCAGAAAGGGCCTTGGCTCTGTGTGCAAGCACTTCTCAGCAGTAATGAAAACTTCTCTGTATCATTAACACTTTTTCCAGCAGAAATCCAAAACGTAGACCCATACTAGCTACTGTGAAGAAAATTAACTCTGTCACAGCCAAAAGCAGCACACAAGGGTATCAGTTAATTGTTAATGCCATATTTACATATGTGGATGATGTTCACATTTAATGTTGTATATCTAGAACAGTAGTGTATCTTTCAACTGCATTGTGAAGGTTATTTTCCTAGACAAAAGACTAAATGTGTCTTTTCATAAAATGTGAGTTTATATTATGGAGAACAAAAATAAATCTGTATTGCAGCCTGGGATTCACAGACATCCGCAAAATGCCTTAGAATTACAGGATCAGAGAATTAGTTGTCTTAAATGAGTTATAATCCTACATTAAATACTATTGTGGGTGCAATCTGTGCAGAGTTTTCATGTTTTTCAGCAAAGGACAAATTCCACACAGCTTACAATAAACACTTTTTCAGTTTTGTTGATTCCTCTTGTTCTAATTTGCTCCTGTGGTTAACAGGATTTGTAGGATCTAATGCTGGATGCATGGAAGCCTTTAATTGCTAATTTCCTGTGTTATACAATACTAGATCAATCACTATGCAGCAGTTGCAGAAGAAACGAAAAACAGTTCATTGCAAACCTCCAGGCATTTTATTTTTTGTGATTTTTGTGTGTCCCATCTCAGCTATAATATAGTAATCATTTAGATGCAACACAACAATCACATGTTCAGATTTGTTGAAAGCTATTAAACACAAAATAGAACACTTTTGTTTACTTTTTTTTTGCTGGAACCTCCATAGCTTTAAAAATATACACAACATAAGAGGAAGAGTTTAGAAAATTTGTTTTCACATCTTTTAGTTTCAGAATTCACTTCTAAACACGTTACCTCAAAGAAACAGGTACTCCAAAGTCCAAAGTCTCTGATGGAAGTTGTGCGTGATGAACTAGCACTCTTTGCAAGCAATTTCATTAAGAGTGAGTTTAATTTGCAATTGTATTTTTTGCTGCAGTGGTCAATCTGTTTCATTTTTCACTTACCAAAAGATTAATGAGTGAAACCCACCAGTCTAACAAGATATTGATTAAAAGGAGGGAATGTGTTTGCTTCTAAAGTTTGGTTCTTTGTCCTTGTCCACTTCGTACTTGCAAGTCTGCTACCAAAATGGAATCTGCTTTCCATGTGCCACTATGTCATGCTTTGGGGAACTGGTGACCTGGATAGCAGGCTTTTGAACACATGAACATGTTAAAATTTTTACAAAGGTGGGTGTTGTTAAGTCTCCATATTTTCATAATCTGTAAAACAAAGTTCAAGAAAGAGAAAGCTAGAAATCTTTCAGAATAAGAACACAAGCTCCCACACTTTCTGTTTTGAAAGCTGTGAAATTCAAAGTGAAGAGATGCTCAGAACAAACATACATTTATTTTTCTTCAAGATTTTAATTTTGTTGCCTCATAACCCTGGGGGAATTCCAGCTGGAAGATGATGTTACCGTACTGCCAATAAATTACTCTTTTACTAGTTTTTCCTGAAATAAAAGGAAAACTTTTCAACTGACTTCAAAGGGGGCAAAAATTATTTTGAGACCAAGACTTTTCTTCTCAACTGATATATTAGATAAAAATTGGCTTATGCAGCATTCTTTTCTACAACTTCCCTACTTGTTTTGAAATGTAATTAAAAACTGAACTCTTTAAAAGTGATAATGGTTCATGCTTTTCTCCTGAGGCTTGTGTTTATTATGCCTACATACATGAATGCACATAAATTATATTTGTTTCTGCTTCGAAGCAATAGAAGATCTAATTTACTGTGATCATATGCCACTGAATCTCTACAGAACTGAACGTCTTTGCATGTGCTGGTATCACAGAGAGGTAAGCCTAGTCCTTTTTTGTGCCTTTTTAACATCTTTCAGTTGGTGAAGAGATGTGGCTTTTCCTATGCCATATGAAGAAAAAGATTTCTTTGTTATCCATTGAAACCTGCATGAAGATGAAACTGTGTGGCAATTTTCCAAGCATTTCAGTTGCAGAGCTCTCCCCTCTTTCTGCCGTAGTGGCTGGCTCCTCTTTAGCTACCCCATGACTGTTCACAACTTCCCACACTCTAGCATCCCCGAAACGCTGCATCTCCAGCTCAGTGCTGTACTTGGGAGTAATGATCTCAACATCCTCTATCTCCGCCACACTTTTTTCTGTCCCCTAACTGTTGTACTCAACTTAAAAAAGAAATGGTCCTGTTCTCATGCAGCCATTCCTCATGTACCTCCTGGCACAAAACCTGCACTCTAGGGACTTCCATACACTGTTACTTAGCAGGCTTGTTCCTTGTGTCTCTTTTCACAGTCCCTCCAAAGCCCCAGTACTTCATGTCCTGATAGCTGCTGCTTTTGTGGTGGGGGACGGATGATGGGGGAAGTAAAGAGGTGAGAAGGAGAGAAAGGTCAGTGTTTTAAGAAGTTGAGTAAAAGACTTAGGTAAAATTGCTTCTTTTGCTAGGGTGTGGCTGCTATAAAGCTTGATGCTTGTCACTGTAGCTTGGTGTTTGCTTAATACCAGGACTGTCCTAACAGTTTGACTTGTTTGAGGAGCAAATCCTAGGGCAGCTGTTTTGTTGTACTAGTTTAAGATTTACTAAATATTTCTTCAGATCACTTTGTATTTCCTAAAAGATGCTAACTAGTTTTCTGTGTGAGATGGTACTTTTATCACTAATCAACAGAAAAATTGCTGTACTTAGAGGGCAGCAATGCTTGCAGCACAGTTATGGCTGAAGTTGATGTATATACGCCACTTATCAAGTTGAACCATGCATACTGCACATCTTCTCTCATGGATGTAAGAGGCAGCAGATGCTCAGTTGGAAGTAGCTTTGAACTGTTCTCTCTGCCCATGTAAGTAATAATTAAAAACCTCAGTAGCTGTAACAGACCATATGCTATGTTGTGGCCTACTGTGTCTAAGGACAGGTTAACATATTTTAGCTTTTACAGCTGAACTGAAACTGGGACTTTACCTGGTATATGAAAGATTCTTTTGGGCTTGAATACTAGGGTTTACTCTCAATAAAGACATGTATCAAAGACTATACACAAATGACTTAAAGCACATTAAGTCATATCTACTGCTCTGTATGTTAGTGGAACAGAGCAATATAGAATATTTGGCAAATTAATAATATAGAGACAGATCATGTGCATATATACTTGCATGTAAATATAGATGGTGTGCTTATAAAGTGCAGAAGTATTTCTTATAAATTATGAGCATCTTTTAAATAGGTTTTAAAAGTAAAATAAAATTTGTATGAAAAAAGACAGTGATTTAAGTTCCTTGTTTACCTTTTGTTGCCAAAAGGGTCATACATACGTACATACATACATACATACATATATTTATCAGGTGTGCAGATAAAAGCAATAGTAAATTTCAGGGGGGTGGTGTGCTGTGGTGGTATTATATGCTTTTAAAAGTATTTTTTAGTGGATGTGTTGAGATATAAGTCATATACTGGTTGTGATTAAACATTTGCAGAATTGAGATAATTTGAATCTTTTCCATAATTACTGTCAGAAGGTAATGAAAAAAAGTGATACTTTTTAAAGTACTATCAACTTAAAGTACTTCATTATACCTGAAGTAGTCCTCTAAGGGATTTTAACTTTACACAAAATCATGTTTCCTGTTCTTTTCAGGGATTAAATAGGATGTTTTGAGTCAGTGCTAGATGTGCTGGTTTATGCCAAATGTGGCATCAATATTATGGGGAGTACTAAGTTTAGATGAAAAGATATATAATTTTCCCTAGAAATGTTATGTGGATTTTCTTTTTCATAGAGATAGTCTATGGAGTAGCGTCTGGGTTTTTTTTTTTTCTGTTTGGGTGTAATGGAGTTATGCAGAACTTAAATCTTACTGGTCATTCTGTTTCATTTGGGATGGTTTCAATAACGGATTTGTTAATGGGTAGTGCTGGTAATTAGGTATGAGCCAAGAAGACTGAACACTTAGGATTTGTAGCACTTGCCTTATTCAAAGACATTTTCTTTCTCTTTTTCTGTGAGCAGGCGTTTGTAGTAGACAAAACAGGTGCTTCAGCTGAACTTGAAACAGTTGCGAGATTCTTGTTCTGCTTGGCTTTGTTTACCTGTCTCCACCCAGGCATACAGCAGCAGTTCATCCCTCCGGGGTTCGCGCCACTGGTCTGTCTCCCTGTGATCAGTGAGTTTCACATTCTTTAGCTGTGTAGGCTGAACTTACACCTCTGCCTGCAAAACTAAATCATCCCTGTCTCTCTGTTCAGACAGCAGTCATGCTTGCTTTTTGACCCTGTTGTCACTGTGGAGTTGTGGATGATATTTTGCAGAGCTGTTCTGGCACTGTTGGGGCATTACGTGCTTTTGGTATGAGGAAGGAGAACACAGTGTGAGCGTCAATTTCTGTTGCAGTTACTGTTTACTAAGGGTTTATCTGAAATGAAAAAATAAAAAAGTCAGTATTTGTCCAATGATAAAGGACAAAATATGAAAGCGAACTTTTAAGGACCAGATTTTACACCTTGCCTAGGAGCAGGTTATGGGAAGTCGTCGCTTATGTGCCTTTCACAAGATGCAAAAAGAGTCACAGCCCTTCTGTTCTTTCTATCTCTAGAGGCATGTATCACATCAAAGGTGGAGGGAAAGGACCATCACTATTGCATAGCTCAGAATTCTTGTAACACTGTATATTACTGCTATAAAAGTGAATCTATGGATGGATTCAGCTTCTTCTTTAGGATATGTCCTCTTCTTAAGTTTTTAAGGACTTTACATCAAAAGGAAGGTAGGCATGTTTAAAAATCGAGAAACATTCACTTACCTGGCAGCATTGTTTACCTCAGACATAAACTGATCCGAATTACTGTTTTTCTCACAGTGTGTATATAAGAAAATGACACCTAACTCAAAGTGATAACAAAGTTTGGGAACAAGGAATTGAATGTTTCTGGTTTTGTTTGGTTTTTTAAAGTAGCACTAAAATTCAGGAACGTGTGAGAAACTGTTGGAGGGATTGGACTGGTTGTGGAGAGAGGTTTGAGTTACAGAATTGTAGAGTTTAGACCCTGTAATTTGCATCTGACTTCCAAGTCAGAAAAACTATAATGTGAATGCTGCAATCGTTCAGAGAACTAACTCAGTCTTCATCTTTATATTTAATAAAAAAGGCCCTGTGCTACCTTTGCAGAGGTGTAAACTTAACCTTTGTGAAGCTTTGGATTAAATTTTGGTGATTTGAATTGAATTTTCTGCAAGTTTTACAGTTAGCTTTGATTTTTTGCCTGTAAAATAGTATGTTCTGCCTCCAAAATTGCTGAAGCAACCATAGAAGATGGAAATATAGTTGCATCTTGTATATGGCTTCAGCTGTCATGACAAAAACCTCATCCTGAATTAATTCTATGAATGTGTCTATTTGATGGCAATAGCTGATTTTAATCCCCTTTATAAGTTAATCTAAAGTTACAATTATGCTAGTTCCTTTATTTTGAGAGAATTGCTAGTTCCTAGAAGTAGATGTTTGGCAAGTAGTTACTTATATCAAATTCTATGTATATCAAAATGTTGTTCATACCTACCTATATGTATTTATTTAGTCATTTTTACAAACTGTGTCATCTGCACAATGGATTTCCAACTGTTTAGTCTAAGTTGAGGTTTCTGATGTGTGACAGGTAATAGGCATTCATGAATTAATCCTTCATACACTATTTCTTGGGGAGAAAAAATGCAGTGCTTTTGATTAACATTGGAACTTAATAAAGGGGAAAAAATAAAATATGACAGGAGTGTTCTGCTGAGTGATTCTTCCAGTTAAGTTGATAATTTCTACAGGGGAATGCCTCATGAATAATTCAGGTAAGATGGAAGCAAGTGCCTTGCTGGCCAATGACTCAATGAAGAAATCATGTTGGAACGAAAGTATCCTATGTAAAATGCATGATAGTCTTAATGCTGATGTTTAAGTATTAATAAGTTTTGTCCTGTAGGATAGCTAGAGGTGCAGTAGGGTTGAACCCCAGACAAGATTTTTGTATATCACTTCTGAAGTTGTCACAGATGTTCTGTTTTAAAATGGAACCAGGTGGATGGTCACCGTTGCCTAAATTAGCACCAGACTCCAGTTCTCAGGCAAGCTGAACTGGTTTTAAAAGAGAGCATGGTGACAAAATGTTACAGATAGGTATTGAATAACTATAGGGAAGAAGCAGGTACTCCACTCTATGTTGCTCTGCTCTCTGGAGAGTTAAACATTTTTATGTAAATAATCTAAGAAGAACACAACCAAGCTTTAATAGAAATATTTTTTTTTAAATGAACTGTGGTAGCTCATGTAAGAAATGCATAGTAAATACCAGTTGTGTTTTAATTTCCATATTTATTAAACAAATATATTTGTTGTGCAAACATGCCTGGTTGTGAATGCAGCCTGTAGATGGCTTGAGTTATACGGATGATAACGGCTGTTATCTGCGGTTCTTTGAGCAGTTTAAAAAGGTTGGTTAATTTCTGCATTTTCATTGTGGTGCCAAAACCTGCTAGCATGAGTGCTTTATGTTTGAGAGGGGTTTTTCAAAGGGGTTTTTGAAAAGTTAATATGTCAGTTGTGCCATCCCTATTTATCTGTTTCATTAGTGCTGTTTGGTGAGGCTAGAATTTGTCCTGCAGCAATTGTGGCTATTGCCGGCCTCTTGAGGTACAGCTGGAGACTGCTCCTTTTGCTTCAGCTTTACCATCATCATGGTTTTGTACACTGACATAAGGACTTCACTGCAGCGTGTAAAATTTTTTTCAACATCCCAGAGCTGAAAATGTGTTTTCGTGTGCAGTGGCATTCAAAGCTCAGTGCAATACCTGAATAGTTATTGTGGAAGGTTTTTTCCCCTTCTTAAGTATGTTATCACATAGGCCCTACCAGCGTTGCTGATGGGCTCAGCCTTGCCCAGTGGTGGGGTATGTCTTGGAGACATCTGGAACTGGCTTTATAGGAAATGGGGGAAGCTTCTGTTGTCTTCTCACAGAAGCCACCCCTGCAGCCTCCCCCTCTCCACAGATATTGCCATGTAAACCCAATACAGCGTACACACCATTGCTGACAGCACAGCTGCAGGACATGGCTCCCGGGCCAAGACCAGGTCACGCGTGACACAAACATAGATCAAATACAAAGCAGCAGTTTAACTGGATGCCAGGAGAGCTGAAGAGTGGCAGATCCTGAGGGATTCAGTGCTGTAGAGGAAGGTAAAAAACCCCTAGGGACCAGGGCCTGTGTGTCCCAGAGGGAAAAATTCCTTCCTGATGGCCATCAGCTGTTCCCAGAGCATGTGAGCAAGACCTGCCTCCTGGCCCCATGGGGTGGTCACACCTACCAGGGATGCCACCACTGTGCAGCCCCTTCCCTCCTACAACCCAGGTCCATCTCAGGCACTTCCAAGAGTGGCAGAAAGTCCCAGACGGATCGACCTTGGGGGTGAGAATCCTTCCCGTGCCTGGCAGGACACCAGTGGGTGCTCCAAAGCACTAGGGGAAGGTGCTGGCTCTCATACCCCTTGCAACGGCTTTGCAACTGCCGCTGGCTCTGCAGGAATGAGGACGATGAGCCCTGCAGTGCTCCCTGAAGCACTGAGAACGCATTCCCATGTTCTTGGCACGACACCAAGCCAACCTTCGCCACTGCTATCCAGCTGAAAAGGCCTGACGGCTGTGGGCACCTCCAGGTGTTTGTGGTGCTTCTCATCTCCCCAGGAGCTTGTCTCTGTTCCCCAAAGGAGGGACGAAGCAGGATTTCCATCCAGCAGATGCGGCTTTGAACGTGGCCCTGCTGGGAGCTGGGACTGCAGCAGAAAAGCTCCAGCAGCCTCATCCAGCCTTGAGTCTTCCCCGCTCAGCCCCTCTGATTAACCCAACTGGCCACTCCAAGAGGTCCTCTCCTGTGCTGGGGGGGCAGCCCCTGGCCGCTTTGTCCCGACAGCACAGGCTGGCAGGCTGTTGGTGGGGCGTGAGAGGGTGCCCCTTATGTCCTGGTCGGGCTTGGTGATGCTGCGTTGCTGAGTGGTGACACTGGCAGCAGGGTGGCAGGGCTTTGTGTCACAGTGAAGGGCCACACAGCAGGAAGGCCTTTGGAGTGCTGGCCTCCAGGCTGTCCCTGTGCCCAGGGACTGGAGGCCATCCCTGCCCTTGGTGGCCATGCACCTGGCACAGCTGGGACAGCCTGCTGGGCTCCCCCCCTGTGGCCCTGTGCAGCAGGCTCCGGGTGTCACCGTGGCAGGGCCAAGAGGCAGGTCACAGTGTAGCCTTGGCCAGGGGCTTCCCCTGCTGTGCCACAAGCAGCCATTAGCTGAGGGCAATGTTGCCTGTGCTCTCAGCCTGGAGGAGTCCAGCAGAGCCCTTCACCATTAGGACACTGGGAGATCCCCTTCAACACAGGGCTCAGCACTCCTTCTGCAAGCTCTCCTCTCTCTCTCTAGGGCTTGTGTGAGTAGAGGACATAATCCAAAGTGTTGCTGTGACATGACAGTCATCTGTTCTGCTCGTTCTGTTCATAAAGCTCAATGGCTTCTCAGGGAGCATGGGAAACACCCTGCACACCTCTGCAGTCACGTTCCTAAGTGATGGCCATGTCCTGGGCTTCTGCAGGAGAGAGCAGCCAGCACCTTTGGCATGTGGAGGGCTGCTGAACTTCAGTGCGACACTTCAAACAACAGATGCAGCACATGTCACTGCATGGAAGTGTCATGCTGTGGACACAGCAGAGACCTTGGTCCTTGAGAAAAGCTGGCCTGAGAAGACAGGCCAGCTCCTTTGCCAGCTGCCACCTTGCACCAAGTGGCAAAGAAAGCGTCAGGCTCATTTTTGTTGGGGGCCCCCCTTTTCCCCATTGCAGAAACACTATCCTCAGTGCTATGAGATGGAGAAGTTGTGGGGATGCCTCTTGCTTTCCCTCTCTACTCCCCTGCAAGCTGCAAGTGGCACAGGAGGGGAGCATCTCAGGGCGGAGCTGGGAGTGTGGAGGAGAAAGCGGGGCGAGTACGTGATGTGGAGCAGGACTTTGCCCCCACTGCTGGTGCACCGTGCAAGCGCCTGAGCGGACCTGGATGGGAAGAAAAGTGGGCATGTGGAGCACCAGGTGGTGAAGGCAGCTCTCAGTGCAACCCTGACCCCAGACCCAGGGCGCAAGTGGCATCTTGCTGCTGCGAAGGCAGCAGGTAGTAACATGGAAAAGCCAGGCTGAGAAGGCAGGCCAGACGCTTTGCCAAATTCTACCTTGCACCAGACTTCAAAGATGGTATGATAGGCCAAGTTACTCCTTCTGGATTCAGAGCCTGTCATCCACTGAAGTGAGAAAAGAATGTTTTATGACTGCAGTGGTTTTCCTAAGTTTTTTGATTTCACAGCTGTCCTCCATCTCTGTGGTGCCCCTTGGAAAAGTCTGTCTGGGGCTGGAGCATCTCTTCTGTGAGGAAAGCCAGAGAGAGCTGGGAATGTTTCACTATTAGTCCACAACATTATCTGAAACCTTTTTGCTCATATCATTACTTAAAAATCATGTCCAACCACGTACAGTTTGAGATATAAGGACTAAAATATATTGACATATTTCATTTTAGCCCATATTGCCTATGTTTTACTTGCTGAAGTTGAGAGAAGAGCAGAGAAGGCTCAGGGGGATCTCATCAATGTGTATGGCTACGGCAAGTTGACTATGAGTCAACAGTGCGCCCTGGCCGCCGAAAGGGCCAATGGTGTCCGGGGGTGCATCAAGCCCAGCACAGCTAGCTGGTTGAGGGACGTGACTGTCCCACTCTACAGTGCGCCGGTGTGCCCCACCTCGAGTGCTGTGTGCAATGTTGAGCAATTCCATATAAGAGGGACATCAAACTATTAGAGTATGTCCAGAGGAGGGTGACCAAGATGGTGAAAGGCCTTGAGGGCAAGACTTGGGAGGAGTGGTTGAAGTCACTTGCTTCATTCAGTGTGCAGAGGAGAAGGCTAAGGGGTGACCTTCTCGCAGCCTACAGCTTCCTTAAGGGTGGTAGTGGAGGGGAGGTGCTTATCTCTTCTCTCTGGTGACCAGCGATGGAACACAAGGAAAGGGCATGAAGCCACGTCAGGGGAGGTTCAGATTGGACATTAGGAAAGAGTTTTTCACTGACAGGGTGACTGGTCACTGGAACAGGGTCCCCAGGGAAGTGTACAGCACCAAGCCTGTCAGTGTTCAAGGAGCTGCTGGATGACTTCTCTTAGTTGTATGGTTCAGTTTTAGGTAGTCCTGTGGGGAGGAAGGAGTTGGACTCAATGATCCTTATGGCTCCCTTCCAACTTGAGGTATTCTATGATTCTACTACACATCTAAGGTAACTGGTTGGAATACCACTCTACACTATTTCCCCATGACTTGGAGTCTTAGCTGCTTGCTGTTTTTAAAGATGCCGATAATTTCTGCCTGGGAACTCTTGTTCAGAATAGAAATAATTGTGTACAGCTCTTGCGAACTACCCTTGTCTTTTGCAGTGTGCCTTCTGAATATGACAAAAAAATTTTTAATGATGCTCTGTGATGCCAGAGATTTTGCATTTAATGGCACTTAGAGCACATTGACACATGGAACTGTTGTGACATGTTTATATTTCAGTGTTCCTTGAATCAAAAGTCTGTTTTAATAAAAAATGACACAGTATTTATGATGCTGTGATATATAGGTCATGGATTCTTAAGGCTGCAGGGAACGTATGGCATGATTTCAGGAAAGTAGATGTGATCCCGCTGAAATTTAATGACAGTTTTAGCAAGAGTATCCATAACTCAGACTCCCTACAGCTTTTGATTTCCTTTCAGGAAATTTAACTTTAAAAATATTAATTCCAGATAACAGGTCAGATTCAACTTCAGCAAGTAAAACATAGGCAATATAGGCTAAAATGAAATATGTCAATATATTTTAGTCCTTATATCTCAAACTGTACGTGGTTGGGCATGATTTTTAAGTAATGATATGAGCAAAAAGGTTTCAGGTAATGTTGTGGACTAATAGTATATCTGGATGGGTGAGATGTGGTAACTAGTCCCGTGTCTTTCAGACAAGCTGCAACATAAGAGTAGCTAACGTTAAACACAGTTACAATGTTAATGTCTTGTGGTCATGTTTTTCAAGTCTGTGAGCTATCCAGTTAACTGCAGTGTAGGTCATACTAGTCTTTAAGCTTGTTTCTGTGGAAGTACTCAGGGAAGAAAAAAATCACCAACAAACTACTTTCAGCATTTAAAAATTAACTTGTACTGGTGCCTTTTCCTGTTCTCTTAATAGACTTTTGTCTCTCTGTGAAACAGAAATCAGGTCTGTAGTCTTTCTAGAAGTTTCTCACTCAGGTCATAACTTATCCCTAGCAAAACTGTAACTCTCCTAAATTGCAGACATAAACTGTGCTTTACAAAAACATAAAATAGTGCAGATACCCCTTCAGGACTTCTTGGGTTTCCTAAGCCTTTCAAATTCTTCTGTTGTCTTTTCCTTGATCTTCAACATCTCCTTTATGTTAGGAATTATACTCTAACCTGCTGTGTGTCTCTTTTGACATGCCCTCTTCCCAAGTTAGGGCATATGCTGACCCACCTCTCTGAAAGGCTGCCTTAAATATCTTTCCTTTGGCTTCTGTCTAACAAGTTGCTAAAAAAAAAAAAAAAAAGAAAAAAAAAAAAAAGGAGTACCAGTTTTCCCAACTAATACATTATCAGAACCTTTCTTTTATTTTTGTATGCCTAGTTTTTGATTGAACAGCCTTGAGAATTAGTTATATGAGTCTCTGGAGTTTTATTGCATGGAAATTAGTTCTTTCATTGGCCTTACTGTGCTAACCACTCTCTTATTAACATTGCTTTCAAAGATCCATTTTCTTTGCTCTAAAAACTCATATCTGAAGATGAGATTACAACATTTTATGGTTCATAAAGCTGTGTCTTAAACTAAAGCTGCAACATACAATTTTGTGCTGCCGTGGCATCTGTTTTCTATAAGCTGTTATGTTTTAAATTTGCTCTTCAGGAAGATCTCACTAATTTTCCCATTTGGGACCTCTTTGGCCTTCATGTATGTTAACTGACATTTTACCGGATCATAAGTTTCTATAGAGCACTTACTGGGCTATAAAATACAAAAGCCAGCTCAAGATTTGTTAACTGTATTATAGGAGATATATGAGGGTGAGTCTGTAAAGGTCGTGTTGGTGCTCTTTTGTCTTCTCACTTAAACCCTTTCCCTTGATCATCTGTATATTGGTACACATCAGGCCCCAGCTTTCACTTGTGTCAGCTTTTCTTTCTGAGGAAGGTCTATTGCTGGATGCAAGCTCTAGACAAACTGGAAACAAGCCTTCCCTTTTGCGGTATGGACACAACTGGTGCACTCTAAAGGGGCTCAGAGTGGTAGAGACGTCACTGGTGTGCACACTGCTTAGTGAATTTAGGCACAGAGCTGTAGATATTTACCAAAGTCTTTCACAGGTGGTTTTTGTGTCTGTTCAGTGTGGCCAGTGAAAGCCTAAGCCCTCCCGGTGTCACCTCTCTGGACTTGGCGAGCTCTACATGCAGCGCATACCCAGTGCAGTAGGAAATAACGGATCCTGCCAACATGCACAACAGGACCCAGGTACCTTAGGGCACAGATGATGTGTGAGGACACTTGTTTCTCCTTTTCTTTTTAATTTTCCCCCTGAATCTTTGTCATGCCTCTTTGAGACAAAGACTGTGATGGCCAAAGGAAAGATATGTTAACACATTCTCTTGAACATTATTTTATTTAACATAAAATTTTACTGCATCAGCAGTGACTGTAGTATACAAAACCAATGCTGTTCCTTCCTTGAGAAGGATTTTAAACACAGTTAATGTTGGGTTATGAATGAAGCTGAATATTTTTTTTTAAACCTTTCTGAATTTTGCCTTCATATTTGTACAAAAGTACCATCTTTCATTAAAAGGAAACTTTGGGCTCTGATTCCCTAAAGATCCCAAGGGAATCTCATACTTTTGACCACTAATCCTGCTATAAGTCCTTTATACTAGTCATTTGTTTTGATTTGTGGCTGTGGGCAGTAGGTGCATAGGCTTCTGATGTTTACTTGGGTTTTGTTGGTGTTATCGTATAAGCAAATTTTTCAGTAGAATGGAAGTATTTATGTGAAAGTTGACTATGCATGACAAGGCTAGAGTTGTCAGACCAGTACCTGGTGTGAACTCCCTTAAACTACAGAAGAGTTAGTCCAAGAGGAGCTTTAAAGTTTCTTAAAGGTTTCTGAGACCTGTCAGTGGAACTGGCTGGAATTGAATGACCTGTACAATATACTAAATCTGATAAACGGAGATGTAAAGTCTACTTATTTTTCCTTTTTCTCTCTCTTCTAAAATGTTTCTATCTGTGACAGTTTATGAATGTAACAGGCTCTTGTCAGTGACTGAAGGGTTTCCATTTTCCCTGGCCTTTTATTGTACATCTAGATAGCCTTATGTGGCAGCATGAAGTATTGTTTTAATACTTTTTGGAAGCATTGGATGCTTGCTTCTCAACATATGTGAGTACTGAAGCTGTTGTTTAAAAAACTTGAGTTTCATGGTGTGCATTTTAAGTATGCTGTTTTTAAGAATGTTGAAAACAGATTTTGGTTTTTTTAACTAAGAAGCCCCCTGGTGAAAGAAATGACAAATAGGAAATAAATTTATTTGCCTCATTGGGGATGAGATGACTCTTGTGTGGTGATAGAAAGCACCATTTAGCCCAGAAGTAGCAGCTTGACACTGGGGAACATAGAGACGGTTGAGAAGCAATATCAGTTCAAGGGAAATGTGTTAGTGAGGCATCGGTAACTGTGCAGCTGAGAGAGAAGGAGAATAACTAGGACATTTCCCAGCCAAAAGAGAGGGACTGTTGAAAAATGTGGGTAGAGTTTTAGTGGAGCAGAGAAAGTACTAATATAGCAATAACAATGGGAAATTGAATGGGTTTGGAAGTTGATTTTCCAAGTTGTATTTTTTATTTATGTATGTCAAAATGTATAAACATACATATACAATATCGTGTGTGATTTTAGAGAGAGAGAGAGAGAGAGAGTATGTGTACTTTGTCACCAAATCATGCGTAAATGAAGGCTGTATTTTTGCTTTGAGTTTTCTAGAATGTGCTTTTCAATCTCTTGGTCTATAGTTTCTGGTGTCAGAAGAATTCCTTCGCAGGGGCTGTGTGCTGTGATGCGCTGTTGGAGGAACTTTAATTGTAATGTATTTTCAAGCAGAGTTTATGAGTGGTAACCTTAGGCAATTGCTTTGTCCAAAGCAGAAACTACATGATATTGTTGTGAATGCATGGGGGATTGTACACAGTAAGTAAATTTTTGGAGTTTGTCTCTTTTGTCTCTCTTTTTTTAATTATTATTTTTAATGATATCTGTCTTCTCATACTGCAAATGATATAGCAGTGGAGTTTTACAGCTACTTTCCAATTTCCAACTTCAATGAGTATAGTTTGAGGGGAAGAGGGGCACAGAGCCTTGAGTAAAAATGAATCTAGTGAGCCTTCCATGTCCAGCTACTTTTTACTCACAGACATGGCCAATAAACAGCAAGGTATCTTCCGGTTTGCATTGAGATTTTGTTAGGCACCAACTCTTCCAATAAGATTTGAGTGTCCCTGAATTCCTTTGAAAATCTGAATTTCAAATAGTACTTGAGACCAATGTCCAACTTTATTTCAGTTAAAGCTCAGCAGTGGTGTCTAAGCTCAAGTGCACACACAAATACTTTGCTAAAGGAGGAGCCATGAAGCAGCAGCAGCGGCTGTGGCCGCTTAGCAAGCTTCGAGACATTCCATTGGAAGAGCAATTTAAGTTAAGCTCAAAATATATAGGGAATGTGTAGAAAAAAGCCCCCTTGAAAATCTTGAAATTCTATATAGATTTTTAAAGGGCTCAAAAAATTATGTAGATGACCCCCAACACTAAGGAGAAAAAAAAGATCTGTAAGGCTGTTTAGGGTTTTGAATGACTTATTCTAAGGAATGAATCAGGAAAATTATTATGCCTTGCTATTTCAAGAAAATTAACTTCACGATGTTCTTCATCTCTCAGCCAGAAAGAACACAATCTCATCTGAGGAAAGTGGTTTGTGGTTTGTTTTTTTTGTTTGTTTGTTTGGTTTTTTTCCTTTTGTTTATAATTCAGTACTTGTTTGTCACACAAGAACTGTTTTGCTATAGCAACTTTTCTAGCACCCAGTAGAGTTCATAGCTTGTAAACAATTTTTTTTTGTCTTTGTAAACACCTTCAAAGCAAAGATTTTGTCATGGTTGGATGGAACTGCACATCGCAGAAGCAGCCATTAGACCTGAAGACAGACTAATTAGATGTCTGCCTTTTGCTACATGATATTAAGACTTACATTCTAGCACACCTAAAGTTCATGCAATTCCAGGCATCAGTCAATTAGACAAAGGAAAAACAGGTCAATTTTATTAGACTACATGACTCAGGCAGTTGATTATACTGAGAAAACACAGGACTTGGTGCTTTAGCAAAGGGTTTGCTTTTGTAATTGACTAACTGCAGCCTCCTGCTCTATTGACCTTCACTAATTTGTAGTATTGTCTGTCATTCTTTATCTGCAGCCGAGTGGGGATGTTCATATGTAAACATCAGCATCGTTAAGGTCAGGGAGGACTGCATCTGTCTCTGTAGCCTGTTCATTTTAATCCTGTGTACAGCAAGGCTGCAGGCTTTCTGCCATTTTGTTCTGCAGATCTATCTGAAAATCTGCAGTCTTTGTCACACTTTCCCGGTTTTAATAATAATGAAATGAATAATGAAAATAGCTGTGAATAATTTAAAAACCTCGAGAGTTTCTCCTGGCATGATCCCTGTGCTGCCACAGCGCTGCAGGGGAGCAGCATCCCCTGTGAAGCGTCTCTGTTTTATTGTATAGGATACACTGGTTTGCCCTGTGTGATGTGGTGGTGTATCACAGAGAATATGCATTCTGTTGTTGTGGTTGCTGTGGCACTCTCTCTGCTGAGAGAAAACTGCCCAAAACTTTTATTCTGAAAGGTTGCATAAATACCCTCCAGCTGTATTTCTCAATGTTTTGGACATGTCTACTTGAAGTGGAAAAGTATGTCAATGATTTCAAGGGCCTGCCAAGATTCCAGCTTTTTAAGAAAACAGTTATTTAGTGTTATTACCAATGCAGCATTTAAACGTTTTCAGTTTTTGGACACACTGGCAGTCCAATTAATTAGAAGCATTGTGACTAACTAATGTGACTGAAGTGCTGTAGGATCACTGTTGTTTGGTAGTTTCTATATAATCTCATTTCTGCTGCAGAATGATTATATATAAAAATACTGCTTTTTTCTTCCTCTCTATACATGTCAAGTTTCAATTCTGTTTGTGGTATTTCCCATAGCCTGATGTATTTTAGCATTAACTATTTTTGGTAATAATCATATTAAAAGTTCTGATTTTAGTTTTGTCTCTTTGTTCAACATAGCAACCTTTCTATTTCAGCAAATGATTCTTCTTCCTTTGATATTTCTTCCCTTCAGATATTTACATTCACTTTCTTTTTTTTCCCTTTACTTTACCTTGGCTAAGCTAGCATACATGATAGTCTTCTAAGAGTTTTTCCAAAATTTATCCTCTAGCCTCTTATGCTGATATTGCTTAGTCTGAACCTTTTTAGTAAGTTGTCTAGATAAAGTACCCAGAAGTCTTGGCACTATCACTTTGCTAGCAAACAGCTGCTCCTTCTCTGTCCTGTAATGAGATAGAGGACCCAAACATAATTTTTACTTCCCTGATCCATATCCTAAGGAGCTGCCCCAGTTAATAATGAGCTTCCTTTAGGTATCAGTATTCTAAATTATTTTGAATGCAGAGGTTCTGGTTTGACTATTGTTAGGTTATTTGCAAAGTATTTTGTTTGTGTGGAAAAGCTTCCTTGTTTTTGAAACAATATGTGTAGGCATTCATAATACCTATCTTCCTACTAAAGGTTGTGAATGAGAATACTACGTAAATGTATTCAGCAAGAAGCACAAACCCAAGGGAAATAGATGCTTCAAGGTCTGGTTGTGAAGTAGGCTTGAATGAATGGAAGGGTGGTGAGTGCATTAATGGACAATCAGCAGTTTCACTTTGGCAAAAGTCAATTAAAGTGGTTTTAATGACAGTGACCTACCTGATGCTCCCTCCAGCCTTGCTACTTCAAGAGAAACCAGTGCTAACCTGTACAGAATGTTGAGAAGTGCTAAAACTTGTTCTACCTGTTGTGATGACTAATTGAAAGAAACAGCTTGATGAATTTGCTAGTTCAGTAGTCTGGCTTCTGCAGAGAAACCACATTTCTGAAACATGGCAAGCTGAGACCAAAACGTTATTGCCTCTAGCAGTGGATCTTTGATCTGGCTCTGACTGATGTTGGGTAGCTGTGAATTCCTCAAGGTGATGCAACATCAGTTCTGAGCTGCATTACTTGCAGATCTGGATGATGAAGCAGAAGAGTAACCTGTGTACATATTTAACCCTGCAGCTGTGTTACACTGCATTTCCTTGAGCTCAAGCTCATGTTTATTCCTTGCATGGTTTTCTTGAGAAGAACAGTGCAGTTTGTGTATTTCAGAACCCTAATGCTGATATCTCTTCTTCAGTGTGACCAAGCGTCACTCCTGCCTACCAAAGTGCAGATGAAAGAAACTAATTGATGCCCTTGGGAAACTGCAGTAAAATACCATCCGCCTGTGTCAGATTTGCACATTGTAAGAGTGCTACAAGAAAGCAAGTGTCCCACGGCTTTCTGTGAGCTGAAGAGATGGGGGTAAGAACAGCCATGAAGGATGCTGTAAATTCCTCGAACAGCTAGCGGGAAGAAGGAAAACCCTCAAAAAGTTTGTCTCCTAGCAGTTACATGTAAATTACGTGTACTTTCTTGGATGTTATTTTCTTACAACAGTCTGCTGTCTGTCTCCCTGCTTTAGTAACATTGCTGTGGTGATGTGCAAATGAAGAGTGAAAGGAAATGAAGGCAAGGTCAGCCCCAAAATGAAAAAGCATTGTTTCAACAAGCCGTTTATTCCCAGACAGAATGAAAAGCTTTTTTACCTTAAACCATGCTTTGTCTTAGGGACGAGTGGCTGAAACACAGAGTGAAGCAGAGAGAGAGGGGTAATTGGGTTAATTAAATTTGGCCTATATTTCTAAGGTTTGATCGAAGAGTGACTAAATAATATGAGGGGAGTTGGTTTGTTGTTTTGGGTTTTTTTGTTTGTCTTTTTTTTTTTTTTTTAAAGAAGCTTGTAAGAAAAATTGTCACAACCCCTTAAACTTATGAAGTATTTTGTGAGATGCAGGTATAACATCGATGCAGATTATAAATAAATAATGCATTATTTATGCAGTGCATATCCTTAAGAATAATTTGGAAGTGCTTTGCAAATGACTTTGGCTTATTTACAAACATATACAGCGGATGGCAGAGGCCGAAAGAGTATAATGCCCATCTTAAAAAAATTAGAAATTTTTTGCTAATAAGTAGAATTGCCTTTATTAGATCATGGGGCAAAGCTGGCAGTGGCTGGGAAAAGAGCTCAGATGGAAGTAGGGTGTCAGAAGGTTCTTGAGAGACTGGCATCAGGACTGGGAAGAAGGAGGCTGTGAATGTGGACTAGTGGGGAAGAAATACTAGACAGGAATGAATGGCTAATAATTAGTGTTAGAAACCTCAGAGGATGTGACGTTAGTGTAAGTGACTGTGCTCTTCTCATGTGAACAGGGCTGTTTAATTCTAGGAGTAAATTCACTGTCCTGCATTATGGGATGAAGAAGAATTGAGAAATTGTGTTAGCAGGGTCATGGAGAACCACTCTGAGATTTAGAGATACATAGGCAAAACCTGACTTTTTCAAAGAACCTGGTAATTAGGCTGCTAGATCCCATTAGAGAGAAGGCACAAAACAGATAAACCTCCTAAGCTTGCTCTTCAGATTCTCATTATGTTGATCTGTTGAGTATGCTGATTTTCCCATCTTGTCTCATTGTCTAAGATATTAGGAATTTCAGGAAAGAATGTTAGAATTTTAATGATCTTTATGCTTCTAGGCCAGAGATCCCCAGCCTGTTTTATATGGGAGACAAACACTGATGCAGAGCACTGGGTAAGTCACTACCATACATAGAAAAAGAAAAAATCCAGCAACTGAAAATGTGCAGAGAGATTATGAGAGTAAAAGGCAAACTTCAAATGTACAAGCAATTTTTGTTGTAGTGTGCTTTTTTTATGTAAGTGTTGTCTTGCTTGGCTGGAAGTAAATGTGATATGTTATGGTACAATGAAATAGTGCTGCTTCTTTATAAGCCCAGGGATTAAGTCTACCGCTCCGCTTCCCTGGCCTTCTCATCCATGAACAGAGGTTTTGAATACAGCATCCAGCCATGGCCTTGCTTGAAGAACTCACACTTCCTGAGAGTGTGATATACTCGTTTCACAGCGTCAGAATATATCCTGAGCTGCTGAAGACTTGTACTGAGGAGATAAAACTAACAGGGACTGTGGAACACCACTGAAAGCAAGTTAGTTTGTGATGAGATAAACTGGGTGCTACTGATGGCTGTAGTTACAGGGGCAGTTGTACCTGTGATTTCCACTCTCTGTGGGCCTGTTTTTAACTAAGCATGATGCTTTGTTTAGGTCAAATGTTCAACTATGACCCATGTCTTGTCCAGCAGAGTCAAATGGGGTTGATGAGTAGGGAGATATAGTCATGTTCTCACAGTTTCTGTTGACAAGGGTGCCCTGAGACATGAGGTCTAAAAAAGTCCAGGATTATTTTTTTTTTTCTTTATTTCAGTTTTCTGAGTAGAATCCTACAATTTTTAAGGTTAGCCTGAGACACCAGGGTGAAATATCTATATTTATCATAAGCATTATCTCTTGTAGTTTAATTTGGGCATTGCAGCAGATAGGTAGATGCAGTGACCGTAAAATTTGCTGTTCAAAGAGGCCCAAAATGCTCTTCTTTTATATCTACTTTAGGGCCATAGCCCCATTTGAACAAGGTGCAGAATTTCAAAGGCTGTAGCTCCTGTGCTGTAATGTACTGGCCACCCAGAGACATACATGTCATTCTTGTTACTGCTCAGGTATCACCCATGACCAAGGTACGTTGGTTTACATAGTAGCTGATGTCATGATAGCAATCAAATGAAGAAATACATGTGTAAATACCTTTCTTTCCTCACTACAGACAAGTATTTGGACTGTTTTATTTAGTGACCGGGTTTACCCCATCATGTAGCTAAACTGAATGCATTGCTACCGATCATCAAGGTTCTCTCCTTTTAGCTTCTTCATCTTCCCTGTGAAGGCTAGACTTCACAGGACTTAGCAGATGAGCAGAAGAGATCCCCCTAGTTCAGTACTGCCACCTTGTTGGGTAAGTGGGTCTGTAGTACCTATCCCATCCTCTGCTGGACCGGTCACTTTCCTTCAGTGTTGCATCCAAATTTTTAGTCTTTTCTGGTTTCCTGCATGCAGACTTGGGATCAAGGCTGAAAATACAGTGTTGTTTGTCAGTGTTTACCACTGGTGAAAAACATAGTTAGTAAAGCACCTGTTTGGACTAGGATAAGAGTACAGTTAAGGGAGAACCTGTTTCGTCTGAGATTTAGAGGATTTAATAAGGCATATGGGGAGTAAGTCTAGCACAGCGCAGTAGGGTTGATTATCCAGGAGGTGGCACCTGAAGTATTCTGTTGCAGTAAGAGCAAAAACCAGCCTGTAACTATTGCAGCTTCTGCCTCTCTGCCTCTTCTGCCTCTTACTTCGTTAACACTGTGCTAAAAAGAAAAGTCAGAATGGATGTGTGCTTTTATCGTACCACCTCAAACCTGCATCCCAGCCTTTGAATTAATTCTGGGTATTGTTGTGCAGTGGTACTCAGAATTAATTCAAAGCTTGCAAAAAAGTGCTTGTTTGCTATTTCATTGTGTGCCTTTTATTTTTTTGACTGGCTTGAAAATCTCTAGATAAATTCTGGGCTTGGGGGAGGAGGGGGGCATGGTTTTTGTTTCCTTGGTACATTTTGTTTTGTACTCTTTCCAGAGGTTAATGTCCAGACTTGCTGCTCTTGGAGTGCCATAGGCAGTCAGAATATAATTTTCATCATGGCAATGATTTTAATCTTGCCTGTTGGGTTTAAGTGGTGTCAACACAGCTTCCACCTGACTAACAATCTAGTCTATATATAAATAAATAGACCAAAAATGCCTATTAAGTCTACAACATAACAATAGTAAGGAGAAATCAAAGCACAGCACCACGGGTAGCCCCTGTCTGTGTTATTCCTTACTGAGCAAAAGATTTATAGTAGAGGGCATTGGGGCATTGTTGACTGGCCTGTTAACGTTATGGAGAAGATGGCTTTTTCAGCCACTTGCCTTAAGTTGTTAGAAAACAACAAGCTGTGGCTGGCCTGACTTCTTTTTATGAAAAGAAATTACACAGACAGCTGGAATCATAGGTGTTTAAAACATTTTCACCCTTAATAAGCTGGAACAACTAGCTGGGGATTCCTAGCTTTTGATTATATATTTGAAGCAGCCAGCCCTTCAACTGTACAACTTCCAAAATGGCAGGTGGTTATTTTTCTCCCTCTGGCAGCAATTGAAAATACACTTGTATTCCCCATTAAATTCAAACTGACAAAAAAATGCAAACCCCAAACCAAAAAAACCCAAATCCTGCTGCCTGAAGTAGAATCTGTACTTCACTGGGCTGAAAGATATCACACAGTTTCTGGGGAAGAGGCCTTCTGTCCTGTAACGTCCTGAGCACTTGAAGCTTCATGGCCTGCCCTTGAGCACAGGCTTAAGAATGTGTTTAAATATTTTATAGCATCTCTTCCTGGTATACTTGCGTGGCAGGGGCATATCTGTGCTGCCTCATTGTACAGGATGATCACTGCAATGGATGCAACAACAGTGCACACCTGGAGATCTGTAGTAGTCAATCAGGCATCTTTTAATAGCAAAGTCTTGGTGGTGACAAGACTTCGTTCCTGAAAGGAAGAGGTGGATGACTAGCAAATATGTTATTCACTCCATGCCAAGTTTCTCAGTCAGTCATGAGCAGGGTATGTTCGTCTTGACCCCAGTTATTTGTAAGTGTTCCTAGAGAAACTTGTACAAAGTAACTAGTGGTGATTCTTTGTTCAGAATAGATGGTTTGACAGCCGAACTTCTATTGACATTTCGGAGTTATTTATAGCTAATTTTTAAAGAACAGTGTCTACCTTTGGGAGTATAGTAGTTATTATATCCCTCTTGGTTTCCATTGTCTTACAGTAAAAGATATGTGCTGGTTACACCTGGGCCCTCAGCAATGTAAATGGGCTTTAAGTGAGACTCCTGAGGCCAATTCAGGAGAGGCAGCATGGACAAAGCATGCATGCTGACCTCCCTAGGCTTTAGGTATGTAGTTAGGACAGATTTGACAGATTGATAGCAGAAATAGGTGGACTCTACTCCTAGATGCTATGTGAAGTCAAAGCCTACACTTCAGGGGTAGATTTATGGGTAAGATGAGGGATTATGTCTTCTGCACTGTGTCATTGTTAGCACTGCCCAAGAATAGGCATGTTTGGCTGGAAGTGATGGAGCCAGAAACATCACGTATACCTCCAGTCCTGGACTGAACCTTTCTTTGGGCCAAAAGAGAGGTCTGTTTCTTTCTCCAGGAAATGCAAGAGATCAGAATAAAGGCCAAATAATACCTGTTCAATCACTGAACATTTCTTCAGCCTAATGGCCTGGTTTATCTTGCTCACTTACAAATTCTCATTTGCTTTCTAGCAAACTTTTTTTTAAAGTATTTTTCTACTTGGCAAATATCGGTAGCAAAATAAATGCTTTTAAGTGAAACATCTGTTGAGGATGTACAGAAGAGCATCTGTGTAATACTCTAGCAAATTCATGAAACCTACTTTCAGTATATCTTCCTTTGAAGTGTCTTCCTCTCCACTAAAGTCATCCCTCGTTTCCTCCTGTCTTCTAGTTAATGGTAAAACAAACTAAAATAGCCTCCTCCAAACCCACCCTCCTTGCCCCTTAGCTTAGCTGCTGAGACTGTCCTGATGACCTAGCAGAATGAGGCTTCAGTGCAGCATCCATCAGCTGTACTTTGTGTGGAAGCTGATTTCTTTCCCGTTCAAGGCCATTGGACTGGGCAAGAGACAAATCTGGGCTGATATGTACATCTCGACAGTCTGCTCTTTCCTAGAGCTGAAGTGGAATTTGTATGCATATCACAGGCTTTTCAGGGGATGAGCTGTCGCTCCAGAGCACTGGGAACACAGGTCCTAAACGGCTTGATACGAGTCCCTTTCAGTGTTGTTACAGCATTAGCGCACAGGAAAAACTGATGGAAACAAACACATTGGCTGGGGGCACTCTTCTAGCCAGATGCTCAGATTTCACTTCCCTTGCATTTGAAAGTTTATAGCAGCAGAGTATATTTCTGGTAAAGTTTTCTGCCCTCCTAAAGCTGCTCTTTATCAGGAGATTACTTTTAGCTCAGCTACTGGTTATCATTTTAAATGATCTCTGTCACTGAGTGGAAAAACAACAGCAAAAAAGACTAATAAAGAAACTTAGGTTCCTGGCTTGCTTGCTGTTGAAGTTTAGTTTACTTTTTTGATGAGCCAAACCTTACCTTATCTTTAAAAATTTCCTACAAAACAGTAACCATTTCCCTGTGAGTTCTGCCAAAACAAATATTTCCATCATTTTATCTTGTGAGGTAAGCTGATGTTCCATATACTTTGTTTCTAAATACACTTTTGATGGTAAAAAGACAGTCTGTATCCAAGATGAGTTTCCAATATCCATGCCTTGCTGCAACAGACAACAAATGGTTTGAAAGTGTTTATTGCGCTCATTTCTGGAGTTAACCCTTACATCACACAGGTATATCTCTGTTTGGTTTTATGTTGTAGGAGGTAAGGGGAAATACAAAGAAGAAAAATTTTCAGTTATGTTTGTGATGTTACATGTGCTATGACAGGGTTGTAATGAAAAGTAAATGGATTAATTAAAACTGTTGACAAAACAAAAGCCATGTTATTTGTAGTATCCCAAATGTTGAGAAGAATGTCAGAGTCACTGGAAATTGTGTCACTGATACCTTATGCACATCTCATGTTTGGAAAAGCCAGGTAATTATTACGGTGAAATGGACCTGTATAACACATTGTGCAAATTCTCATCCTCTTTTCTTCTGTAGTTGTAAAAGCCCCAACTTAACAATGAAAATGTAACAAATAGTATGTCTCAGTAGAAGACTTTAAAAAGGAGGGTACTGTAAGTGTTAGCTAGACAGGGGCATCCTCTGTTCCAGAAAGCAGTTTTGCCTTTCTGTAAAGAAGGACTGTAAGAGTGTTAAGATTAGTGAGTAAATTTTTCCTGCATGACTTATTACTTGTGTCCTTTTGTAGTATCCCTTCAGCAACTGCTACATGACATGACCTTTTCAGCGTCTTTATCAGTCTCAACGTTATGGACGATGCAGAGTTATAAATGTGATTGCTGGGGGGAATGACCAATTCTAGGAGAGTGTTCCAAAAGCAGGTTTTGATGGGTGTGCTTCGAAACGCTTGTATCCTGGTGCATGTGCCTGACTTCTGCTCTGAAGCTCTGACATCCAAGTGTAGGCGCAACTCTAATTCCACAGCAAGAACTGTGAAAAAGAGCTTAAAATGCTAATAAATAGCAAATAGGCTGCATCTGGTGAAGCATGAATGTTAGGGTCAATAAAAGATCCAAGTGTTTTAGTAATATACATCAATATATAAACACACACGTTGATGAGTCTTATTCCCAGTGCAAACCAAGTGAAAACTAGTGAAAAAATGACCTAGTTTCTGAGTAGCAGCACAAATTTACTGTTTGTAAGTTCTTACTTTTTGCCTTTTTTTCTCCACAGGTGTGATTGTTCTGTGGTTCCTGTGGTAGGGAGTCTTATCTTTGAAAGGCAGAAGATTTGATATTTGAGCACTATATTATACTTGAGGGATATGCTGACTTATTAAATTGGTTTCCTGGTACTCCACTGTGGCATTTCTTGCACTCACCTGTGAAGCTTCAGCTATTACCATAGTATATCTTTGTACCATTGAAGTCAGTGACAAAACTTCTGTAACTTCAAAGGTGCAGGGTCAAGACCTGGGTGAACTGCTGTACTGATTCAGCAGTTCTGCTCTTTACTCTGGAAAGATTATGCACTGTGTCCCATTTACAAAATATATTTCTATCTTCCTTCATTAATCCATTTACAGAAAAACTAATAATGTATCTGTAGGGCTTCGTCTGTTACTTTCCTGGCATTGTTGGGCAGATTTTACACTCCCCAGACTTTCAGATCTTTCACTGGCAGATATGAATAAACAAAAAAGTTTGTAACCTACAGGCAGATGGGGATGAGACAGGAGAATGCTACGATCTGCTGTTTGTGATACTGGAAGAAGGAAGAATATGATGGCTTAGTTAATCACCCCATTTTAACTTGCAATTTCTAACAGAGCAAGATTTGTGTATGGTGTCAGTGACTTAAGTGTTGCTATTTGAACCTATTTTAAACAGCTATTAATGATAAAGTTGATAAATTTCTGATAAATTATATAGTTACTTAGTCTATTTCGTATTTGTTTCTCATCTTCAGTTTTATGGCTACCCTGCAGGACTTGAGATTTCCACTGTGACTCTGTTACTGGCATTAGCACCTGTTTTAGAACCTGGAGCCTTTCCAGGGCTGGAACTTACTTCATAGCAGGTGCTGTGTCACATGGCTGCAAAATCTGGGATACAAAGAGTGGAGAAATTCTCATTGTGTGCCTTCAAAAGCTTGAATTTTGCCATTTGTGTACATGAATAATACTCCTCGTTGCCCATTGGCTTCATATCACTGAACTTGTCTCAGAGGTCTGTTAAGGCTCCTGCTACCTCTAATAAATGGGGTGCATTTGAGATGCACAGGTTAGGGAATCCAGTGGCTTTAAATTCTCCCATAATTCTAGCATCTGCTCAGTCTGATGTCATCTGTGACTGACTGTAGTTACAGAAAGGAATTCCAAGTTCTTCTACATCATACTATGTAAATGAATTAAAAAATGAGCAACCCTACCTTTTTCTTTTTTTTTTTTAATTAATGTACTCTGCCAGCTATGTGAAAAGGAGCAGACCTCCAAAGAGTTTGTGTACTGCTGTCCAAAATACCCAAGACTCCCCGGTCCCAGTTTACAAGTGGAGATGAAGTGCAAAAAATGTGTGTAGACCTGACAAATTTCTGGCTTCATGAGTTGAGACCATAGAGAGTTAGCTGTGCATTAGAGAAAATGTACAAAATGATCAAGTACAGCATAGGATATTTTTAAAGAATGACGTCTTGTAAACTTTTATAGACAATTCCGCTCTTTGTCCAGAACTGCTCTCTGAGGTATCATTCAAAAGTCTGGCCAGAAGTAACAGATTTGAAGAGCAGACATCTCATTCAAAACACTTTACAGCTCATAAACAGAGCTACCTCCCTAAGAAGCAAATAATTTCCATAGAGATCTGCCATAGTGTGTGATGTTATTTGAATCATGGCAATGCTGAGGTGCTAGGTAGCCTGTGGTTGCCTTCTGTTTAAGCCATGCATATTAGAGCAATTAATTCTACAGCAATCATCAACACTTTCAACATCATATGAAGAGGCAGTGATAGACACATACCAGAACTCTAGGAGGCTATATCTGTTTGCAATGCCCACATTACAACCGTTTTGAGAACCTGCACTCTGGTTTGGTTTCTGGTATGATTGTTGCCTGCCCCTTTTCCCCACCTTCTGTTATGTTGAAATGAGTTTCCACAGTGCTAGCAGATACTGTTCTGCATTGGAGACAGAGACACTGCTGGACTCCAGCAGAGAGAGGTGGGGATGCTGGGGAAGGAGTAGAGGAAAAGTGAGAGGAGGTTGTATGGTACTGTGTTACGGTAGAGAGATTAATTTAAGGAGGGTGATTGCATACTGAGGATCAAGACAAAAAAAAAAAAAAGGTTGCTCTTTGAATGTCCAACATGGTGGCAAGACTAGATCCAAACAAGCCTACTTTCAAAAAATTAGCAAATTATCTGCTATTTTCAATTTATTTTTTCCTTAGTGACATACTTTTTGTTTGTTCTTTTTTTGTTCAGTTCTGTTCAGAACCATGTGAATGTATCCTCAATATTTGGATTTTAGTATTCTAATCCTGCAAATCTATGTATCAGCAAAGCTTTAAGTATACTTGTTGGGCCCAGTAACTTACCTTTAAGGAAGTCCACAAATGTATGGAGGACTCTGAAAAAAAATCTCCAGAAAGAAAAGATTGCAATGAGATAAAATGTTCTACTCTTTGGAAAGAAAATGAACTACTTACATAAACTTCAGAATTTATATTGAATGTATGAATTTTCAAACAGTGTTAGTAGTTTTTTATGCGTTTATGTTTTTATTTTTTTTTATATGTCATGCAGTTTCAATTCCTTACTTTAAGGAATGTGAAAAGTAACATTATACTTGTTCACTAACCACAAAAAATTGTAGTACATGTTAGATGGGAAAACCTTTCTGAGAGCAGCTGTTAGAGTGGTCAGATGTAGATTTTCAACTTTGTTTTCCCCTCCCATGAAACTGAGAAAGGGGAAGGAAAATGTATATCAATTTTAACATATTCAGTTGAAAACAAATGGCCTAGTTGTGGAGAGGGTTCCAGTCAAAAAACTAATGCTTTCTCTGTACCCTGCAGCTTCAGAGAAAAATGTAAACCTGAGACCTCTGTGGATGTGGATGAAGCTGAAAATGTGACAAGTGGTAGTAATCAAATGAGTCTATCATAACCTAATATTTCTAGTATCTCTATAGTTGTTGGAAGTAATACTTTTTGTTAAAATGTTTTTGTCTTTTGCTGGTTTTAGTCCACTTAATGTTAACAAATAAATTCTATGATCTATGCTTTTAAAGACAGTACAAAGGACAGAAAAGAGGAGGAATGTAAACTGAGCTTGAGGTAGTTGTTGATATGTCGGCTGGATGCTTCTGATGGGCAGAGAAGATTACATACCCTTATTTTCTTTAAAAACACGGAAAAGCCACAGCATAAAGACTTCAGTGATTTTATGCAGGTATTTTAAGGAGCGTAAGAAAATTAATAGCTTTCAGTGCTGACTTTGCAGCCTGTTATAGTGGAGCTGCAGTCCCACTTCAGGAATGAGTAATAGAGCTCAATTTAATTCAGCAGTTCAGTGATTTTCTACATGAAAAAGGTGTCTTCCAACATCAGTCCCTATAATATATTCCGATCTAAACATAGCATCCAGTCTTAACAGTTTCCAAATACCCAAGAATTCCCTTTTATGTAATAGGAGTATTGATAGGTGTACTACTAGGTACCTCTGGCTGCTTGCTACTATTTTTTTTGCTTAAAATACAGGAACTCTGGGCAGCTCAGTGTACTTCACAAATGCTAAATGAACGAGATCTGCATTTCCCCAGCTGTAGATACTGTGGAATATAGATACAGGGAGTGAGTTCCCTGGACACTGGTAGAAAGCAGCCATTCTTTTCCCACAGGGGAAATGGAATCAGACAGATATGAAGGATCCTGGCCAGAGTCTGCGGTGCTGAATTAGTGGCACAAAATTCTGTGTTTTGTGTCTCCCTGTTGTTTTTCATTATTTGCACTGTTGTAGTGCTGAGGATGTCACCTTGTGAGCTCTGGAAGGCTGATGTTCAGTGTTACACCTGCAGTCAGTGCGTGCTGCAGGATGACTGCAGGCTTCTACATGTAAGTAAGCAACTGAGCACAGACCACAGAGCTTAGCACGAGCCAGTGAATACTTCTTTCTCGTGCAGGGACTTGGGAGAGTCTGGACATAGAAGAACGAATTGACAGAATGATTTGCTGATCTTGATACAAGCTCCTGTGGGTAGCTTTGCTTTTTCACTTTGCTAGCAGTACCTGAAATTAGCCTGAAAATTTTCACAGGGGCTTGCTTTAAAATTAGTAATAATTAAAATTGGGTATCGGAAGAGTGTACCAGAGTAAAGTTTTGTGTGCTGCATTCCTGACATCTAGCTGGGGGAATTACTATAAGTGCAGCTTGTTATACTAAACTAATTTTTCCTGCCAGTCTGCTCAAGTTCTTCAGTGGGATGTGTGGAATTTGCATTGTGAATACTGTTTCTATCTACATCTCTTTTCAGGTTTCCCCTTTACACCACATTTTTTCTTTATTGTCTTGTTAGGCTTGCTAACATTTTTGATTCTTACAGCAACCTGGACAGAAAAAATGATTTCTGGCTCTGAGTTCTCTAGAAAACAATTTCTGATCTTTTCAGCTTGAATGTGAGGAAATGGAACAGCAGCATATGAACCCTTTATGGGATAGATTTTGACAGATAGTATTATCTTTCAGAAAGAAATGAGTATGCTTGCTGCCAGAATGTGCTGCTGTCTCTGCCCCAAATTCTATTTTTATTTCTGTTCTCCTTAGCAAAACAGAACAATAATAAAACATTCATTTTACTCTTTTTTTTTATTTTATTTTTTATTTTTTGAATCTTTTCCTAGCCTAACTCTGCAGAGCAGCCTGCAAGTAGAGATGAAGTCTTTGTAGAATGGCACCTGCTGATCCTCCAAGATCTGCCCTGAGCCTTAGATCCCTTGGCAGTGCTGCATTATTCCTGCCAGGTGAGAAGTGGGCTTCTTGCACTCACACTTCACTTGTTGGCTGGCCTAGCTTTTTATTTTGTAAAGTCTTCAGTTTTCTTCATTAAACTTGAGTTAGAGATTAATTTTACTGAAATTGAAAGAGAGTTGATTTTTACTACCCAAAGCTTTGAAGAGGTTGCACCTGGCTGGGCTGTGACCACAGAGAGGAGGAGCAGAGATGGGAGCAGAGCACCTTGGGGACACTCTCATTGCTTCCAGACTTGGGGAGAAACAGGGAGAGCAGTAGGTGCCACTCAGCACACACTGAGTACTCATTGTGTTGGTGCCCTGCAGCCAGTCTCCTGGCAGCTGTCCACTTCTCTTATGCAAGATAGCTGGCTCTATCCTGAATATGCCAACTGGCAATTGTTGTTAACTCTTTTTTCGTTTCACAGGAATGGAAATGTTTTGAGTGATAAAAGGTGTCTTTCCATAGAAGTGAGCATGCACACATCTACACCCACACCTCTGAACTGTTTGATAAGTTTCTGAGCATGATGTGCCAAATTTCACAAAGCTCCTGCTCAGTTAAGTCCACATCCTAACAAAAATGGTTTAGGCTGCTTGACCTACCTATGTTACAGAAATCATAATAATGTGGAAAAATATTATGCAAGAAGGAAAACTTGAGGACAGTAGATGGGAAAAGGAGAATCAATTTCTATACAAAAGCAGACATAGAGGCAATTTTAAGTTGGAAGCTGTTCCACTTTGTATCCACAAGGGAATGATAGGATAAATTACATCTAAAATTTTTCTCGTAAGTATAGTCATTGAATTTTAACATCAGGTAACACCATATTATATGCACTAAATAAAACTTTTCTTCCAGTTCCAAAGTGATAATTTCATTAGAATTGCATTAAAATGAAGAATGAATTAGTCCATTTTCAGATACTTTCATTCCTGGTTTGTGCATCCTGAATGCACTGTGGCTCTAGAGAGTTTCTTTCCAAATTCAGGCAAGCTATTCAGAAAGTTTTGTGCTAAAGAGACCCTCTTGTACTACTTTCATCTGTCCCTGGTTGTGTCATCTAGCTAGCAGGAGGTCACAATCTGCAATGCATCTCTTGTATTTGTCTGGAGTCCAGTATTGCTAAATGTAGAAAAGGAAAGTAAAGTAATTTTTCTGCAGCTGGCAAATGATAAGTAATTTAGAGGTAGTAATGCAAGGCAGAACAGAATACAGATTTTTTTTAGTAATGGTAAAAGACCCAGGAGGCTTAGGAATGGTTCTATGAGCATTACATTAAGGAAGGACTTCATAGGAAGACCATGACATGGAGATAACAGGGATGTTTATGTGAGAACAAGCAGAGCTAAAGAGACTTGTAATACAGAGAGACTTATGTTTAACTGAAAATGGGATCTGGTTCTTTCTTAACCAAGGTGTTTATGATATTTGTTAGCTCTGCATCTTTAATAAGTCTTTATAAATTTCTGTTGTTCTTCTTCACTTCCTACAATTTGGCCTCAGATTCACAGTCTGAATTCATTGATTTGTCTATACATTCATCCACTGCTTGCTTTTTATCGCTGAAATTTTGCATGTCAATGTAGCAGCCGCAGGATTTCTGCAAGTGAACAGAAAAATAATACAATGCACCAGCTATTAAGGATCTTGAAGACCTAGTTAGATCATGTGTGTGATCATGTAAAGTAACTGACTTAGTTTTACAGTTAAAGGTAGTGAAGCAGGGAGAACATAAGTATTTTGCCTGACTTATGTAACAGTCTTTGCAAAGTTATACCCAGCCCAGGATATTGATCTGAGTAATGAAGCCACTATCTTTTAGTCATTCTTCCAAGAAAACACTGGTTGCAGTTGAGCAGGGACAATTCTCATCCAAAATCATGTTAGAAAATATTCTAGCATGCAATATGTTACCTTTATGTGTGTCTAATCTCTCTCACTGAGTTTAAGAATCGTTTAATTTCTTAGATGATGTATTCTTATCGTAGTCTTGGTTCCTTCTTATTTAGGCAGCTTTTGTCCAGGTCATTTGCCTACAAGTTTGCTCAAAAAAACTTATTTCCCCTTACTCTGTGAAGATTTTAAAAATATAGTAGGGAGGAAGAAAGAAGAATCTGTCACGGGCATAGACTTTCTAGCTTTACAGGAAGCAGTAGGTATCAGTGATACCAATGGAAAAAGAGCACTCATCTACGAATCCTGTGAGTTTCAAGCAAGAACCTGTGATGGGGTGAATGTGGATCCTTTTTGGAGACAAACACACCCCTTGAACACTGCCTCTGCTGTCCTGCTTAAGACTGGGTCAGCACACACAGTTTGAGTGGAAAATCACCTGTTAATGTGTTTGATGTTATGGATGCGTGTTCTGCATTTAAAATGAAATAAAATGGTTTGAAAAGAAAATAAAGTGACAACTATGTTGTACTGTGTTTAAATGAGCCCTAGGGCACTGTGTCTCCTGTTTACAAAGAAAGAGATGGTAGTGTTGCCTGGAGAGCTGTGTTGTTCACCTTGGAAGGGTCTGATCTCCTGATCTGAAGGATGAAAAGTCCTGTGGTTTGCTTGGCCCTTAAGACTCTTGCTTCCTGCCTCAGATTTTCTGGCTGCTGGAGGTAAAGGGGAGTAAAGATTTCTGAAGAAAGCTGTTCTCCTCTTCAAAAGAGAATTTTCTAATTATGTCTAATGAAAGGATCTTAAAAGTTTATTTCATTATAGGACTGCAGAGAGGTTCAGAATTTTAAGACAGATGTTATTCTCTGGTGTTTTCCTTATCTTTTCCCAGATTTTTCTGATGTCAAGATATTGAAAGGCTGTTCCCTTACAATCTTTTGATTCTTTGTTTTCTATTTGGCTTATCTAGAAAACTTCAAATAGTGTGGCCTCTCTAAGGGGGTAAGGGGAAAGGGGAGTCTTTATTCTCTTTGATCACAGGCCAGTGCTTTCTTTTGAAATAGTATTGTTGTGTATAAATACAGAAGGACTTCAAGAACTTCTGCCCACAGAGGTGGGTGAGGACAGAGGAGTGATCTTTCCTGAGTCAAAGATTGCTGAGGAGTAGTTATTGGCAACATGCCCATGAAGCTGAAAATAATACTAATCTTTCATGCCTAGTATAAAACTTCTATTGCTGTCTGGTTAGTGTAGACCAGGTACATCTAATAAAATAGTCCTGTTGTTGAATTCCCATCAAAGAAAAATTTCCAGCCAGACATGTTCTTTTTGAGCAGAGGGCAAGTTACAATTTATGGAGCAGATAAAAACTTTCATTTCTCCCAAGACAAGTTATTTGCATCTATAGCGAGAATAGAAGATGCCTTTTCTTTTCCTGTTGTGAAGTGCCTGTAGAGCAAGCAGAAAAGATCAGCTTGCACAAAGGAGGAAATGGGCCATAGGGACCTAAAAAAACCTACATGCTTTTGGAAAAGCTGTTGCACAGTGCAAAGGTTCATCACCAGCCACAACTGATTTGCCCATAGCCGTCTTCTGAATCAGTCACAAAAATATTTTTGTCGCTTTTCCACTTTACGGTTTTGTAATATAACGTTATTCCTTGGGAGTACCTGCCTGTTTGCACAGCTATACTCACAATACCATCCACTATTTGGATTTTGGCTGAGGTAATACAGTACCTTGACCTGAACAGTTTTAGAAGCACGTGACAGTAAAGATGTGATAATTTTGGATCACTGCAGAAGAAAATGAATTACAGAGCAGGTATTAGAAAGGAAATCAAATGACATCTTCTTCAGCACCCCATTTTTAAAAATACTCCACCTCGTTTTTAGTTACTCTAATTAAAAAAATAGTTATATTAAACATGTCAGTGCAAATCCTTATCTTGGATAGTACTAGCTTAACCCCCTCAAAGAGAGAGGAGTTCTGTTGGATTTACATCAATGTCACTGAAAATAGAACTTGGCTTTGAGTCTTCTCATTTGACAAGATTTGTGACTTCCTGGTGGAGAGATGAATGAAGATTGATATTTCATTCTGATGACAGCCAGAAGAGTACTTTCACCCTGGTCACAAATTTCCCCCTGGACTTCATGATGCTTTGTGAGTGGGAATGGAGCTTCAAATTCCTGATAATCGGCAACTGTGTATTTGGGAGTCAGGGCCCTCAGGATTCCCAGATCTGTTGTCTCTAGCAGTGAATTCTGTTGTCTGAATAGGAGATACAATTTTCATGCTTACAGAGTAAGGCATCTAAGAAAGAAAATAAGTTATCATAAATAATAAAGAAAAACAAATAAGAATTTCTGCTTTACCTTGGTACACTCTTGCATCTAATGATGAAAGCAAGAATAATAATTAAAAGAAATAATCTGCTTTACAATGGTTTACAGAAATAAGCTAGGCTTTTTGATTTGATAGTTTTAAAAAAATAAGGATTTTTTCCCCCCAAACTCAAAAACTTCAGCCCAGAGTAACCATCTTGTACAACACTTAATAGTCAGTGTAGCATTTGGCTTGAGAGAATCTAATTTTCTTCTTGAGACAATATTAACAGGTTATTTCCTTAGTTGTTCTCTGAAATATCCTTTATATCCATGAAGCTTACTATGAGCCAGAAGACTGAGATTTCTATTTTTTTCCATTACTGCACCCATGGGACAAAATGTCATACTAGCAAGGGGAACGGCAGTAAGGTCTGTTGCATTAAAAGGATGGAGTAATTTGGCAGAAAGTAAACCCCCTTGCTTTCTAACTCTCCTAACTGGAATTGGGAGGTTAGGTGCGGCTAGGTTTAAATTCTGAGTGATAACCAATTTGCCACTACCAGTCCAGTCGTTTTTCATATGTAAATTAAACTACCATGATTCTGAATACACTAATAGTGGTCTGCACCTTCAGTCCAGTCACGCTGATGAACTAGTATGGCCACGCTCTAATGCGTTCAGTGAGAAACTTTGACAACTGGCTACTGAGTGCAGTTTATTTGTGCAACAAAGATACAGGTTTTTTTGGATTGCCGGTGATAGTGAATGTCTGCAAGAGAGCATGTGCAAATATGATGTTATTAAGTACAAAACCCATGAAAAGGTTATAAATAATACAGCCTGGCTATAAATGTTAGGGAGTAACTATCTAGAGAGATTTTTAAGATTCCCAAGAAAAGCGCTTAGTTTAAATCTCACCCAAGGCGTCCCAAGGAGGGGGAGAAGCAAGGCTCAGCCTGTCAGCCGATCCCGGTAGTCAGAGGCAATCTGAGATGGAGTTTCCCCTGACTTGCTCACGGTGAAATCTTCTCCTCAAAAATTCACCATTTCCCTGGCTATTTTTATATCCTTTCTACCTTCAAGGTGGAGTTTGAGTGACCATAGTCATACATACCTTTTATCATGATTGGTGTGAATTTCTCTCGCTTCACGTTTAAAGGTATAGTTTACAAAAAATTGAGGACGCAGACTCAAAGAGGAGTGGTTGCACCTTGGAGGCGGGTAGCCTTTGGGATGGAGGTATGTTTTGGTATTAAAATTACACTAAAATGAGAAAAGTTCACAAAAACATAACTCTTTGGCAAGGCCTCGAAAAACTGTTGGCTCAGATGACCACATGGGCTGCTCATCCGTCCTTATAGGACCATTTCTTCCCATTTATCATCATGGAGCATGCCTACGGAGTCTCCACTCCACCCTCTATGGTATGTTGCAGGGTGTTGCTGTGTCAGTGGATTCCTTGTCTGCTGCAGCCGTGTCCCATCCTCAGAGCTTTTTGATTTTATACTTTTCCTTTATAGGTGAACAAAGCTACGTTTTTTGTATAAACCTTAGTTTTCAGATGCAAACCTTAATTTTTCTAATAATTCCACAAGGTCATACGCTCATGCCATGCTGCAGTGATGCTTGGCTGTGGGCCGCTGTAGTATACTAACATTTGTGGCTAAAGCTTAGTCTCATTTACCTCCGGCCCGTGTAGTTCCTTCAGGCCTTGAAACTGGAAAAACTTGTTTTTGGCAAGTGGTAGCCTAGTCACTTCACACCTAAGATATGGTGTTAATAAAGAACTAACAATTGTTTTAAAAACTTTATGCAAATCATTCATATTAGATTTATTAAAAATTATGAAGGGGAGAGAAAAGTTTTAATGAATAGCTATGCTGTGCATTATCTGTGCACAAAGCAGATGTAATGATGCATTATAAATGCTGAGAAAATTTAATCAGTGTAGAAAAGATATAATGAAATGGTTGTTTAAACACTGCAAAGCTAATGTTATAGTAATTACTTCCCATTGAGCAAGACATGGTGCACATTATCTGGGCTGTTTGATTAGTGATCCTGCCTATGACAACTTGCCTTTTCTTAATTTTACTTCAATATAATTTAAAAAATCTTCAATTCAAACCCCTGTTAAAAAACCAAAAGTGAGCATGACATCAAATTCAGTTCTCCTTCCTTTTCCTTTCTCACCCACTCTGCACAGAAGTATTTGATTTACTATGACTATATGCAAAGATGCTGAACACTTGCACTTACTGAAAACATGGTTCTGTAGAGTTTGTGGTTTTCTCCCCTGCAAAGTGATACTGCAGTACTACCTGTAATGATAGTTATATTTTTCAAAATGTCCTTGTATAAGGTGGATTTGAATATACTGAAGTTTTGCTATGTAGTTTTTCTAAGGTTTGTTTTAAGTGAATAAAACATGGATTTCACCACCAATCTTTCACAGTTCTTCAGAGCCTGTAGTAATACTTTCTTACTAATAGCTGTATGCCAGTCCTTAAAATGAAGTGTATGGAAAATTCTTCTCATAGGTCCTCTTACAACTATATAGCTTAGACATGAATAAACAAGGAATTTTTATTCATCTTCTCTATTGATAATTATACGTAGGAGCTATGATTAGGACTTTGTCATTAGGAACTGTCTTAAAGTCAGAGATTCTGAATTGTGGCTGATGGTCCTTAGACATGAATAAACAAGGAATTTTTATTCATCTTCTCTATTGATAATTATACGTAGGAGCTATGATTAGGACTTTGTCATTAGGAACTGTCTTAAAGTCAGAGATTCTGAATTGTGGCTGATGGTCTTTTAGTCATGTTGGATCATAAATGATAGATGGAAACAGAATTCTTTCTGTAACCTCCAGTCAATGAGTCTTGCCCTAGGTTTTAAGACATGTTCTGGTCTCACTGAACACAGTAGAAGTGAGGGCTTTCTACTGCTTTTATGAGAGCTGAATTAGAAAACTAAACCACCATCTTGCATTACTGAAGATCAGATCAGGAGGGAATTATCTTGCAAATGTGGAGTAACAACCTTTTACAGAAAAAACAGATCTCAAGAAGGAAGGATAGGCGTTTAAAGAAAAGAAAAGAAATGAAACTTTCCCAGATAATGTAATTGAATATATAAAAACGTAGCAAGATGTTGTGGTTTAACCCCGGCAGGCAACCATGCATCATGCAGCCGCTTGCTCATTTCCCGCCCCCCAGAGAGATGGGAAGGAGGATTGGAAAGGAATGTAAAACTCAAGGGTTGAGATAAGAACAATTTAACAGGTAAAGCAAAAGCTGCGCACACAAGCAAAGTAGAGCAAGGAATCCATTCACCACTTCCCATGGGCAGGCAGGTGTTCGGCCATCCCCAGGGAAGCAGGGCTCTATCACACATAATGGTTACTCGGCAAGACAAATGCCATAACACCAAATGTCCCCACCTTCCTTCTTCCCCCAGTTTATATACTCAGCATGGTGTCATATGGTATGGAATATCCCTTTGGCTAGTTTGGGTCACCTGTCCTGGCTGCATTCCCTCCCAGTGTCCTATGCCCCTCCAGCCCTCTTGCGGGCAGGGCCCAAGGAACTGAAAAGTCCTTGATTTAGTATAAACATCACCCAGCAACAACTCAAACCATCAGTGTGCTGTCAGCATTGTTCTCACATCAGAACCAAAACACAGCACTGCACCAGCTACTAAGAAGAAAATTAACACTATCCCAGCTGAAACCAGGACACTAGGCTAAGTACAGCTATGCTACAAATTCTGCATTCTCTTCACAAATATTAGAAGAGTAAACGTATGAAAGATTGGTTTTCTTGCTTTCAGTTTGAAGCATGTAAACCGTGCATGTTTCTGCGTTATTTCTCTTATTGAACAAAATAATTTAATTCTTATAAACATGAAATTTAACTGTTATTTTAAATAATGATTTGTGTATAAGCCCTGAGCTGATATTGTCAAGATAAAGTTTTTGATGGTTTCAGGGTCAGTAAGAGCTTAACATGTTAAAAAATATTAGAAAGAAACACCCTTCAGTGGAATATTCCAATTTTGATTTGTACGTAGACTTGAAAACTGAAAAAAAAATGTAGGAGTCTGACTGGGGATTTTGCAGTCAGACCATTTCTAATTAATGTAATCACAAGCTACTTCCCAAAACCAGTTTTTTTTGTGGTTTTGGTTAATTGCTCAGTTTCTTGGAGCTGACATGATATACTTTTTTGTTCCTGTGATACATGATAGTGTTTGCACACTGCGTGTACATTGCTCAGGAATAATTTCCATTTTTTTAATCCATGAGCTAATTTTGTAAACCTTTGATTCTATTCAAAGAAATTAAGAACACTGTTTCAGAAGTGAATGGCCCACTGATCTCAGACCTAGGTACCAGTTGATACAGTTAAGGCAGTTGGCATAAACCTAGAAATGAGAAACAATTTTCGGTTAATTTGAGAAAGGAACAGGTGAAGCTCAAATAATTTAGGAACAAGGAGAGAAAGAACAAGTAGCAGCTGCTCCAAGAAACATTGGCTTGTATCAGTGCAGCATATGGAAGGGCAAATCATAAGCACATGATTTCATCATTCCTGTGATGAAGACTTTGCCTTCAGATCAACAGAACACAAATTTTGTTGTTTTTGTGGTTAATAAAGAAGATTGGGTTATGGCTCCTCCAGCAGAATCCTGCGGAGTCACAAAAGAAGCCAAGACATGGCTTCCCTCCAGAAATGCTCTTTGTGTATGAAGAGAGTCTTAAATCAATAGCCTTAATGCTAAACTGAGCTAATAATCCATTGAACTGGTATTCATTTAAAAAAAAAACAACCAACAAAACAAAAAACCCCAAACCAAAACACAACAAACAAAAAAAAAAGAAAAAAGAAAAGGAAGAAAAGAAAAAAATTGTATACTTACCTAGTTAGTGTGTTTAGTTTTCCTTAACTAGGTCTCATGCTCTGTTTAAAGCTGTTTCTAAAATCTTCAAGTTTTATGATGCCTGCAATCTTTACAAAAGTAAATAGTGTGTCATTGTGATGCATCCTACTTTGTTCAGAGACTGCACTTTGGGCTCATAGCTGTAATTGCAGTCATGACATGAAGATACAGGGGAAACCTTACAGCCTGATTTATCTTTGTCAGAGGGGTAGCAATGCTCAACACTGAAATCCAGGGTATACGTGACTAAATAGAGCAATTTGTCAAGTATTTCATTGACACAAATTGAAATGAAACTAGTTCTTAGACTCTAGAGGTCACTTTACAACAGGAAGAATTCATTATCTAAGTATACACAGAGGAAAACTATTTCACAATTGAAGTTGATTTGTGAAAGATGGATGCATGCACATAAAACTAAAAACTCATAGGTCACGCTTGGAAAGTAAACTATAAGAACCTACAGGCTCTGGTATTCCCTGGCTAATAGCCCATCAGTTCCTCTGAAAAAAACCAGAGCAGCAGTTGTCATATTGAGGTCTATCAAGTATTTCAGACTCCTTTTGCATAAAGAAACACACAAATTACCTGCTTCGAACATTATTGAGGCAAATGTCTTTTTCATCATGTATGTATAGTAGAGTACTGGAGACAGACATACATGGCATCCCATCCTATGAAGAAAGGTCTTTTTTAAAGGTCATGTATTTCATTTCACCTATGGCCTACTTTCAAAATTCATTAGAAGACTGCTCCTCTCTTGAAAGTGTGTTTACTTTCAACCATATCTCTTCATAAACCCAATTAAAATCCTTCCTGGGTTAAATCTTGATTCGGTCATGGAAGAAGAGGGAGTCTGCTATGCAGAAGCAGAAACAAACTCCATTTCTCTCATTTGCGCAGAGACTGCTGGGATGTGAGAAAGAAGTGAGAAAAGACAAGAAGAAAGAAGTAATGAAAAAGGTATGAGAGGTGAAATACAAGTTTACAGCTGCAGTGAACTTTATTTTATGTGTTGCAGTGTTTTATGGCAGGGGACCATAACCACTGCTGGCAGGCTAAAGTCATCAGGAGGAGTGTTGCTGATCAGCAGTGACACCAGCACGGTCCCAGTGGTGTAGGTCTTCCAGAGGGGAGGAATATTGCTCTCTATTGCAGAGCTCCAGCGGTACCTAGGCTCTCTTTTTTCAAAGGCTGTAAACTTGGGTCGTCTTTCACTTGTGTGGCCACTCTGTTTGGTTGTGAATGACAGCACTTCACATCCACTTTGCACACGTGTGAATGATGCCAGGCTGTGGAAAAGGAGGCCAAGTATGCAGGATTTTATTTCATGTGGTGACATCTCTTGAGGGCTCATTTTTCCACCGAAATTAAGGTCAAGGTTTGACTCTTTCTTATGGGGTGGAAAAGAAACAGATTGACAAAGGAGTAATTTGAAAACAAAGAAAATGAAAAAAAGTCTAAAATCCATCCTGAAAAGTGGGAGTATGTTTACTGTGTTCTCTGTGTAGAAAATGTCCTGTTCAGGCATCTAGTGGAGAGAGAGGTATAGATGTGTGGTCCTCAGATTTTTTAGACCAATTTAAAACCTGTAAAATGTTGGGACTACCATGTATCCTTTTCTGTACTTTTATTTATACACATCAGAGATGTTAGTATTTTTGGGTTTTATTTTCAGATCATACTTTGAGAAATATTAGTCTAATGTATTTGGGAAACAGAATCAGTTCAAGATAGCAATTCACTGCTCTGGATAGGAGCATTTTCCAGAAAAAGAGCCAAATTTCCTGATCTAGTATATTTTTAACCAGCAGAACTCTGTTTGGCATCGGAGACAGTACTCCTGCAGCTCTACTATCTGTCCAGGTGAAAGGTGTCACGCTCTTGACCTGGAAAACAAAGGCGGACAATTGATAGCTTGTCTTCCTTGCAGGTATTCATGTTAGTTTTAGTGAGCTACTAAATAGCAGCTTTTGGCTGGGGCCATATGTGTGGTATCTGTTTGGTATATAACCTGATACGTCATGATTTGTGTCACAATGCTTTTCCTACCATTGCTTGGTTGCAGAGAACCTGTTTAACTGAAGCCTCTTCTAGCAGAAACATACTTTCTGATTGACATTTGTCACTGGGAAGAAAACCTCCTTTCGAATCCTTTTGTCCTATTCTAATTCTGCAGGTGTCTGTTAATATGCTCCTGATGGCTCTACTAAAGTTCATGGGGTATTCTTTGTTCCGAAACACAGGTAGACCAGAGCTCTGGTTTGTAAAGAGCAGGCTGTGGCACAAACTGCAGGAGAAAATGTATTATTTGGAAATGCAAATTCCAGTGCTATGCAATGTTGAAGAAAACAAAGGTTAAAAAAACATTGCTATGAGTGGCTTGGGGAAAAAAATACTTGTATTAAGGTGACTGTAAATAGTTAAGATTAATTTAATAGGCTAGAGATTTCTAACTAGTGAAAAATGACAACCAGGAGTTACTCAGCTTGCCTAGAAATATTTATTCTGATAAATGCACCAGTTTTCAACCTCTGAGGAAAGTAAATACCTGGTGACAACATGTTGCTCAGTGCAGTCGGTAGAAAGCTTTGAAATTA